>NC_134582.1:9555000-9855000 GCF_037038515.1 Microtus pennsylvanicus
GCTAGCTTTTATAGCACTAGAACATGTATGCACACTATCAGTGGAGAAAAGCAACCATTAGCCTTATCTCCAGCCACAGCAATGACTGGCCTGGAAAGACATGCCCACTGGCACAGTAGCAGCATTGATATCATAGGAGTAACCAATCTCTTTCTTTATTTTAATTTTTATTTACTTTTATTTGTGTTGGTGTTTTATCTGCATGTATGTGTGAAGGTGTCAGAGGTCCTGGAGTTACAGACAGGAATTGGATCTGGGTCCTCTGAAAGAGCAGTCAGTGCCCTTACCCACTGAGCCATCCCTCCAGCCCCAATCTGATGTGGGATTTTCCTCTGTACGCTGTGATTACCATTGGTTAATAAAGAAACTGTCTTGTGCAGGGAACAGAGCTAGGTGGGGAAAACTAAACAGAATGCTGGGAGGAATAAGGCAAAGTCAGAAGTCATGTAGTCCCGCTGGAGACAGATGCTGAGAACTTTAGCTGATAAGCCACAGCCAAGTGGTAATATACAAATTAATAGAAATGGGTTAAAGTAATATGCAAGAGTTAGCCAATAAGAAGCTAGAGCTAATGGGCCAAGCAGTGATTTAATTAATACAGTTTCTGTGTGATTATTTTGGGGCTTAATGACCCCGAAACTAGTGGCCTCCTTACTACACCAACCAATCACTTTCTGATTGGATTTAATTACCACTCTACAAGATAAAACCCATACCTGGCACTATTATCAGGGCCTGAATGAACCTGTAACTAAACAGGTCATGGGCCCTAGAGGAGAGCCCTACTATTATTATTCTGTTAAATGGGCACAGTGCTAAACTAGTTCCTAATGGCTTACTACTATACCCATAGATGAATGATTCTCTCAAGTCTCATAGGAGATGTTTCATTTTCCAGCAAATGGTGATTAACACAGAGAACCACAATAGGTCCATGTGCAAAGAATAAGAGCCTGTGTAAAGTTCAGCCCTAAAGGAGATATCTATATCACTCCTCTAAAAGCTCATGGATTTCTTGTAGCCCAGACTGGCCTTGAACTCTTGATCCTCTTGCTTGTATCTCCTGGATGCTGGGATTACAGAGGAATGCTACCACACCGGTTTAGAATCCCATGTTTATGATTTTTTGGATCACACCCTCTCTTACATTGCATTTGCTTTATTTCCCCTCCTTGTACTTTGGTTGGTTGGTTTGGTTTGAGACAATCACAAGGCTGGTCTTGAATTCACAATCCTTCTCTCTCAGGCTTCCTGTGTGTTAGGATTATAGGTCTGTGCTACTTTGCCTGGTTCTTTTCTCATCCCCTAAACTGCTTGCTCCTGTTCTTGAACTGTTTTAAACACAAGACCCTAATCCTCAAGCAAGTGGGTGTCGGACAGCGTGCTTCCCTCTGAGGTCAATGACTACAGCTGAGGCAGGCTTGGTCCAGGGAAGGAAACCCAGCTTCCAGAACTTTGGGTAGCAACTTCAGTTCCCAGGGGAAGAAGTGAGCACACCTGACCTCCAAGCACCCGACTGGCAGCCAAAGGCAGGGTCCTCCCCAGAAGCACACTCAACAGGAATTCTTTCTAGGTCTTGTCTAACCCTTAGCTCGATGGTAGAGGATTGGTGCAGAACAGTGAAGGGTCTCACTCTCCAAAACCTATTCTTCCCTGTTCCTGACTCCTGGCCTGCATGGCACTCCTGTGATGAGGGCTGATAAGGCAGACTGGCTCATCCCTAAAGATTTATGGAACAAGAATGGTCCTTCAGGAGTGTAAGCTATAGCCAGAGTGTTTTTCAGAAAAGGGCAGTGTTATTTTAATGGGGTCTTCTTAACTGCCTCAAAGCTCTTAAATGCTGGCACAGAGCTTTGAAACCCGGGTCCCTCCAGCCACTCACAAGTAGCCAACCCCACTCCATCAACCCCTGATAGGAGATGTAAACATAGTACGGCCCAATGGTACTCAGAACTTCTAACCTTTCCCCCCATGGTCCTAGAACCTCCTTTTGTTGTCCAGCCCCAGCCTCGCTTGCGTGACTGAGTGGCTTGACTCAGGGCATCCTCATTTGCTCATTTCTCATCGCATCCTAGGATCTCGTGCCCTCGTGATAGTAAATAAGAGTGAGCCGGTGCTGACGCCCAATGAACAGGTAAATAAATCAAGGTCATACCTTTCCCAAATCAGAGTCCGTTTGTTATAAATCTATTCAGCTCACAGCCAGACATTAGCCTGATCGCTTGGTCACTTCCTCCAGTCTCCTAAGTCACTGTGAGTCACTTCATGGGGGCTGGCTTTATTCATTGTGAGTCACGGTGTTTGTATACACAGCCATTATTTTCTCTTATCTAGAGAGGGAAAAAGAGTGTTGTAATTTGAAAAGCAATGGCAGAAATCTCCCATCAGCCATCCATTGTATCTGAAAACCCACCACTGGGGGCAGTTTTCAGTGCAGTGACCCGCCATGGAATATCTGATGGATCCAGAACATTTCACTGCGTGGTATTGTATTGATCCATCTCAGGGTGATCAGGGGGTTATCAGAACCTGGGTGGGTTAAAGTGCTTGCCATCCAAACCCAGCAGCCTGAGTGTGGTCCTCCAAACCCATAGGTAGGATTAGGTGGCCTGCCTCCATAATCCCAGAGAGATGAGAGATGAAAACATGGTGGCAGAGAGAGCAGGCTGTCTTCTGACCTACACACATACACATACACATACACACACACACATACACACACACACACACACACACACACACACACACACACACACACACATACACACACAAGCACACAAGCCTTGGCATGTACAGGAAAATGTCTGGAACTAGAAGTAGTTGCTAGGGAAACAAGCCAGGCTGAAAACACAAATAGCACATCACTTTTGCTCATACACAGACCATAATTTAAAATTACACACACAATTTTAAGACCTCAATGTATTCTTCACAACTGTATGAAATTCCTCTGCGTACATACAGGCTCTGTGTTTTCTCTATGCATTCCTTTTTTTTCAGTCACTATCTAAGCTGGTTCCATTTCCTAGCTATGAGAATATTGCAGCAAGAAGCGTGAATGGAAAAGTATTTCTGTAGTATGTTGACTTCCCATCCTTCAGAGGTGGCAGAACTGGGACACATGGTAGCTCTAGTTTCAGTTCTCTTGAGGAATGTTTACACTGATTTCTAGTTTGCAATCCCACTAGCGGTGAGTAAAGGTTCCAATTTATGACCTCATATTCTACACTTACTATTCCTCTACAGTTATTATTGCTACACACACACACACACACACACACACACATCTCCTGTGTGCACCTAGCATTGCTCTTACGTACATAGTTTAAGGTCTGATCACTTCGGATTGAACAGCCTAACAGAGAGCTGCTCATCCCTGGAGAAGGTTGGGTTTCCCTTCCTCAGAAGCCATGGCTTCTCAAGTTGCCTTAGCTCTCAGTCTAAGAAAGGAGCCTTATGAGGATGCTCATCCATATTGGCATGCCAACTAGTGTTCTCATTATGGTGGTCTTGCTCAGGCAACCACATTGTTGAGATTTTGTGGGTGCATTTCCACTATCGTTTCCAGAAGACACTACCTAGCAGCAAACATCCTGAGCCTCTTGCTCTCACAATCTTTCTGCACTCTCCCTCAGGATGTTCCCTGAGCTATAGATGTAGAAGCTGCGTTGTAGATGTATCAGTTGGGGATGGGTACCCTGTAGTCACCTTTCTCTGCATTTTGGCCAGTTGTAGACTACTGGCATGGTCTCTAGCTGCTGTAAAAGACGCTTCTTTGAGGAGGGGTGAGAACTACACTTATCTGTGGGGATAAAGAACAACTGTATTTCGAATACAGTTAGAAACTGGATTGCTTTAGGAACATAGTAGTAGCTGGTTCCTCTCTAAGATCTATGCTTTCTCTAGGATATAGCTGATTAAATTTCCATTCCAAGGTAGGAGTACCCTCCTATTGAGTAAGTACCCTATTGGTACCCAATTAGAGAGCTGTTGATTAACCCCAAGATAAATGGTGCCACCATTGCACCATACCCTGACAGGTCAGTGTTGGGGTTTTTAGGTGTTAGAGCAGGGTGGGAATATTAATTGCCGTTCTCCCTTGGCAGCTGGCATAGCTCCTTCTGGTACTATGAGAGATAGTCCTCAGTGAGGAGCTTTCAGGTCAGCTCCGGGTCTATTCCTCCAAATTCTGCGTTCAAGCCGGGCGGTGGTGGCGCACGCCTTTAATCCCAGCACTCGGGAGGCAGAGGCAGGCGGATCTCTGTGAGTTCGAGACCAGCCTGGTCTACAGAGCTAGTTCCAGGACAGGCTCCAAAGCCACAGAGAAACCCTGTCTCGAAAAACCAAAAAAATAAAATAAAATAAACAAATTCTGCGATCAACGTGCGCATATCTGCAGCAATAAAGCTTTGTCTTCAAATTCTCCGAGGCAGCCAAGGGAAATGGCAATTGCCTATACTGCTTTGGGAATCTCTTGGACCCTCCCCAGTGGCCCACAGCTCCAGGGGAGATTTCCCACATCTTTAAGGATTGTTTTTTTTTTAAGTACGAGATCCTGTCATCTGCAAAGAGGGACATTTAACTTCTTCCTTTTCTATTTATATATCTTCTATTTCTTTCTCTTGTCATATAACTTTAGCCAAAGCTATTTTTATGATATTGTAAAAAGGCATGTTCTCGGTGAGTTGATTATTGGTGCATAGAAAAGTTACTGCATTTTATAAACTGATTTTCTATCTTACCCATTGCTAAAAGCATTTAATCAGATCGAAGCTTCTGGAGTCTCTATGGTAGCATTTTTATGCAAGTGTAGGATTTTGTTTTGTCTTGTTTTGTTTTGGAGTTTTTTTTGTTTATTTATTTTTTGTTTTGCTTTTTTCTTTTTTGAGACAGGATTTCTCTATGTAGCTTTGGTGCCTGGCCTGAACTCACTCTGTAGACCAGGTTAGCCTTGAACTCACAGAGATCTGCCTGACTCTGCCTCCTAAGTGCTGGGATTAAAGGCTTGCGTCGCCACCACTCAGCACAATTGTATTGGGTACTAAGCTCATATGTGGTACACAGACATACATACAGGCAGATCAGTCACATAAAATAAAATGAATAAATTCAGACCCCATGTTTGCCAATTAAGTCTCCATGAGCCCATGTGGCCCTGCTTAGTTGATTCAATGGGCAAAGTTTTCCTGGCCACACCCAGTTTTATATGATACTTTAGATCAAACCCGGGGCTTCGTGTACACTATTCAGAAACTCCACTATCTGAACTATATCCCCAGTCTTTCTGTCTAAACTCTTGAACCTATGCTGTTACTTCATTGAAATTTGAATCTCATAGTTGGGAGACAGTTTCCTGGATAAAGCATTTGCTGTGCAAATATAAGGATCAGAGCTTGGATCTCCAGCACCCACAGAAATGCTGGGTGGGTGTGGAAGCTCACCTGTAACCCCAATATGTGGGAGGAGGAGACAGGATATCCCCAGGGCAAGTGGATAGCCAGACTAGCTAAATAAGAAAGCACTCTGCTCAAGTGAGAGACCGTGACTCAGTATCCAAAGTGGAGGGTGATCAAGAAAGATACCTGATATCAAACTCCGGCCTGCACACACACACACACACACACACACACACACACACACACACACAGTCAAAAGAACTGAATGTATATATTCCACACAGATGGAACTCAAAGTGAAAGACTGTGTCTTTCTACATAGAATAAGATGTTTCCCACAGTATCTCTGTGATTCCTACAGTAGATCTCACACACAAAACTTCTAGAAAAAGACAAGAACCGGCTAGTTTTCCAGAACGTAGTTCACGACTATGGCTGGGTATCCTGACAATTCAACCTTTTCCCCAGACAGCTGGTTCCTCCATTGTCTGGTGTGGGGCTGTGTTCTCCTGGTCTTCTGTGACCAATAAGGTGTAGGGGGAAAATGACGGGGAAAGCTGAAAATAGCTCTTCCACAAAAGGGGAAATGTTGACAAGACACAGCTGGAACACCCTCAGAGGCCAGCCAGAGGCTGAGGCCCCGTTTACCCTGACTTGGAAATCCTCAGTTTTGTCCCCGCTCCCAGCCTAGGTGTGCCAAGAGCTTGACCCACGAGCCTGCACTCAAGTCCCAATGTTTATATCAAAGAAAGTCCTGCCCACTGAGGCCTTTACCCAAGCAGAAACCTGACTTTCTAGCCACCTGAGTCTGGTCTAGTCCTGAGTAGCTGCATGGAGGCATTGCCCTGCCTAGTTGGGGTAAGACTAAACACAGCAGCTGAAGCCCTGAACCCAGTACCTCACGACTCAACCAGCTCCTCTGCCATCTACTTTGTCCCTACAGCCCACCCGCCGCTCCTGGACTTGCTTCGGTTTCTCTGGCCCAGGTTGACTGGAGCTTCACTTTCTCCAGGTTCAACCTGCTTCAGAGCGCCTGACTGAGAGCAGCCTAAGCACCCAGAACCAAGCTTTTCTTTCACGTTCCAACCTTTCCTTACCTCTGCCTGGGCACTGGCACAGGTGTACCCCCTACCCTTCAGCCGGTTGTGGCACACACAGCTTTACAGGGCATGTAAATCACCAAGGCCTCCAGGGCACACATTCTCTTACCTGTTCCCTGGGCTGTGAGATGCCAGCATCCATTTGTACCTCTTCTCCCCGACCCTACCACATACACGTCCATCCCCCCACCCCAAAGTGACTCCAGGAGAAACTGAGGCAGCAGAAGGTAGAAAGAGAGAGAACAGGCCTACTTTGGGTAACTCATGTCCTGATATGAAATAATGATGTCCCCATTTTATGACAGGGTTACATCCTGACAAGCCCATGGTAAGTCGAAACGTCACTCAACACTCCAGTCTCCTGAGCTACAGTGGAGAGAGATGTCACACACCGAGGTGGCACTCCTTGTGATACTGACTTGTGAAGGAACTATGGTCTCCCTGCCTCCCTCAGTCCAGTGT
Organism: Microtus pennsylvanicus; assembly: GCF_037038515.1. Taxonomy (NCBI): domain Eukaryota; kingdom Metazoa; phylum Chordata; class Mammalia; order Rodentia; family Cricetidae; genus Microtus; species Microtus pennsylvanicus. The sequence continues at coordinate 9,561,959 of NC_134582.1, forward strand.
CTTGAAAGGTGATCACGCTACAAAGTGCTAGCCTAAGAGAAGATTAAAAACTAAAAATCTGGAGCCCAGATTCTATTGAATGCTTATGTCTTTCGCATCACCTCTGAGTTGTAAAGAAGACACGGACTTATTTCACCTTAGCCTTCTGCTGTTCGTGCCTGCCGCAAGAATTTGAGTGTAGATTCAGAAAACCTTTCAGACACTCTGCAGGAAGTACATTCACACGCGAAACTTCAAGAAAAAGACAAGAGCAGGCTAGTTTTCCAGAACAGTCTCTTCACGACTTGACAATTCAACATTTGCCCCAGACAGTGCGTTACACCGTCAGCCTACCGGGAAAGCATGAACGCGCCTGCCCAGGTGCTCAGGGCCACTCCTTTGGGGAGTTGTCCCTGGCAAAGCTGCTACATTCCCCTCCTTTGCCCCTCCACCCTTTCCTAATCCCTTTTTGAGACATTCAAAATTCTAGCGTGAAGCCCTGCCTAAGTGTCTAAGATGTTAAGTGCCAAGTAACCGGAGCATCTGGTGTCCTACGTATAGGCCTGTCTTGGGTGTTCTGTTCTATGAACCTGACAACATCCAGCATATAAACCAATGTGAGGTTCGACTTGCAGAGAAGTCTCTGTCTATCCTAGAAGAGCTATAGTACTCAATGGCCGCTTGGGCAGCCTTCTTGGCGGTGCACATAACTGGCTGATTATGTCGCCCAAAGGGACCCGAAGGACTTTGTTTTCCACCAAACATTTGTGTCTCAAATTTGCACTGTTCCCCACTCTAGGCTAAAGAGAAGTCCATGGAATACCTCTGGGAAACCCCAGAACCCGGTAGCCCGGATTCATACTAGCCAAAGCATCATGGTCATCACAACTGGAGATTTATTTGACCCCAAAGCCACTGGAGATGAATGGCCCCTCAACTTCCACGTCTTCTGATCGTCCCATATTCGTGTTGGTAAAACCCATTTCTTTAGGTGTCAATGTGTTGCCAGGGAATTTGAACTTGATCCTGCCTTGGGCCTAAGTCGTATGGTAGATGGCTGGGAGCCCTGGCCTTGTGGGTGCTATCACAGCTCAGGCCCTCCTGCTTACAATCAGCGCTGCATCCTGTCAAAAAAAAAAAAAACAAGTAAAAGAAAAAGAGCTGTAGGAGCTAACGGCAAGGGGTGGAAGACCATTCAAGTGTCCCAAAGAAGAACAAAGGAGACGCATGCTGGGTGACAAAGGCCTGCTCTCCAGACAGCTACCCTGGGGTACAACTCTTTTCCCTCTCTAGAAAAGTCCTGTGTGCCTCCAAGCTCCCCTGGAGAGAGCTGTAAGGGTGGGTTGTGACCGGCCATCAGGGTGGAACAAACTTGGTTCCTCCTGCTAATTCTGGTCTCCTGAACACTGGCCTTCAAGAACCAAGTCTTGCACATCCTAGTCCAGTCACAGAGACTAAGAGGAGGCGGGATCAGCTTATTGTCCAGTAATACAACCAGAAACACCATTCAGCGAAGCAGTTCCTATGTGTATATACTTCATACATGTGCTTACGTGTATGCCTATGCTTTTCCACACACACCCGTGACTGAGCACTGGACACCCAGACCAAGCTTTGGAAAGATACCTAGTCAGGGAAACTTCTACCCTATTTATTGTGTCTTAAGATCTCTTGTTATAAACCTGGCCTACTGTGATAACAGAAGCCCTGGTATTGCAAAGCCACTCCTTTGGGGAGTTGTCCTGGGCAGAGTTTACCAGCTTTGCCCTCCTCCTAAGGTTCTTGCCCTTTCCTAAGCCTTTTACATCACTCTCTCCCTTTTGCCCAGCATTCTAAATCCTAGAGATAAGATCACCAAAACAGTTAAGATGTTAACTGACACGTAAGCTTTGGTCAACTTTTTACAGAACCGAAAGTTTCCGGTGACCCTTATAACACCTCTTGTCTATCTCTAGTTCTGCACAGTCACTAACAGAAAGCATGTAAACCAGCCAAGTCTTAGCCTACAGAAACAAGATACTCCGGGCTAAAAAGAATTACAGGAGCTAGTTCCAGGAGATGCAGGACCATTACGATGTGTTGAGAAGGAAAAGAAACAAGAGATGTGCCCTGAGTGATGGAGACCCCACTCAGGGTCCTGCCCTGCCCTTTCCTCCCTACGGAATCCCTTTGCCCTCATAAATCCCACAGGTGGAGCTTTGACAAGCCTGTCCATCTCTTCCAGCAACCTTTGGATAAGCCTGACTCCTTCCTACTAATTGCTTCCCCAAACATTGGCCTTCAAGCAGTGGTCAGCATGGACTTTACTGTGGTACCATTCCATGGTGAAGCAAGGAATGAGCAAACAAACAAGAGTTGATAAAGACAGAGACAGAGACGATGAGGAAAGGTAAGAGAAGGGAGAGAGGGAAAAGGACAGGAAGATGGAGAAAGAAGAAAGGGTGGGTTTAGTTTTTATATGTAGCTGTAAAGCCCTAGGAAGAGGGCATGCCCTGCTCTACCATGCTGAAGTGATCTGCCTGAAGTGATCTGCCACCCACCCTCCAATGTTTCTGACACCAGCACCTTCATGTCCCAGCGCTCTCTCTCTCTCTCTCTCTCTCTCTCTGTCTCTCTCTGTCTCTCTCTCTCTCTCTCTCTCTCCCTCACTCCCTCCCTCCCTCCCTCCCTCCCTCTCTCTTCCAGTTAACACTATAGATTTCCTAAAGACCAGCTCTCCCCAGTACTCAGATTTGGAATAGGGTTTCTTTGAGGATGGAAGAGGCAAATGAGATCCAGAGAAGACCATGGGCATGTTTCATCCTAGCTCTCGGGGATTCACTTAGGAAGGCGAAGCTCCCATTCACACTTGGGGAAACCAAACCACCGCTAGGACAGTCTCTTAGGAACACGCTGTGGTTACACTGCCACACTGATGCTTTGAAGTCGTGAGAGCCGTGGCTCACATAATCTTCACAAGCAGGAATTTCACAAACTACGTCTCATTTTGTCTCTTGCCCCTCAAAGTTGCAAACCCACTGCTGCCCAACTTTAGGAAGAACTCAGATGAGCTTCCTGTCTCGCAGTTGTGACTGTGTGGGATGAGAGGAGGCCAAGTCTAGCCCATCATCGTAACAGAAACTGACCATCACACTCCAGTCCCTGTGGGTCCATGGGTCTTCCAGGCACCACCAGGACACACACACACACACACACACACACACACACACACACACACACATTAAATAAGCTTCCAGAAGTCCTGCCTTCCCTTCCCAAGGGCCCTGACCTTCACCTAATACAAGTGACTCGCCTAAAGAGACCACCTGAATCTACATTTAATGAGATTTCTTTCAGTGACTTTCAGATTTCTTCATGACCATTAACTGTCAGAAGTGCTGGTCTAAGATGCAGACCCCCTGGAGAGGGTTCTGGTCACAAACAGAACCATCTGCTAGTCTACACTTGTCTAATTCTTTTCTAGCAAATCCTGACAGATAACTTCCCAGGGCCTCACATTACTGTGTTCCTACTTTGACAGGCCCCTCAACACTTTGACAAAGCCTCTGCAGGAAATAATATTTAAAAAAGAAAGAGAGAGAAGGAGAAAAAGGAAGGAATGAAGGAAGGAAAGAAAGAAAGGAAAGAAAGAAAAGAAAAGAAAAAAGGAAGAGGGTGGGGGAGAAGAAACCATCTAGTATGCTAAAATTTTAGAATGGGAGATTGAGAGGTGAGAGGAAATGAAGAGGGGGAGAGCAAGGGCCCTGCTTCCTCCCCAGCTCCTTCCTGGGAGACTCAGGCCAGGGCTTCCCGTTTGTTTTCCATGACTAAAGCTCACAGGTTCTGCCTACTCACAGCTCGGCTGCCCCTCCCCAGTTCCTCCAGCTTGTCTGCAGTCCAGTGGGCCTGCAGACTTGGCACACAGCGCACCCACCCAGAGGGCTGCTGGGTCTCCAGATGTTAGCATGGAAGGGTCTATCCATCTCCTGGCCTGCTTGGCATGTGTCCTCCAGATGGGTGAGTTCCCCTATTTATTCTGACCCGGAGAAGAGAAAGCCTCAGCTGTGGTCTTCCCCCTGGAAACTAGCTGCTGAGTTTGATGATAGCCTCCAGGTCTATGCAGGAGAAAAGCCAGGTAGCAGAGGGCTGTGGTAACAGAGGGCTGTGGTAAATCTTGGCCTTGCCTTGGGTTTCTAAGTGACTTGGGGCAGTGCCCTGATTTTGTGCGCCTCAGTGTTCACCACTATACAGAGGCCACGTCCCTATCATTTGCTATGAGGGGAATAAATCTCTAGAATGTGGAAGACGGTGCTCGCTCTGGACAGACTTTGGGTGTTGCTGTCACCCAACTGCCCCAGGAACAAGGAGAGACAAGGAAGCCCCAAGCTTGTGGTGTGCTGGGACAAGGATGAGGGTGGCGGCTCTGTGTGGAGAATCAGACCAAGGAGAGAGGCTGCATTAACATCCTAGTGGGAACGCTGTAGGGTGAGTGGAAACTCTTCCCTGGGAACGGTGCTTCTCAAGGGATGCCGGGTCTACCTGCTCCAGAATCAGGGGAGCATGTGAGTTAAGATGCAAATTCTTTGCCTCCATCCACGACCTGCAGAATCAGAATATCAGGCAGCAAGACCCAGGACCCAACATTGCCAGTCACCATCTCAAGAGATGCCAATGCCCGGGGGAACTGAGAGTGTCATGGACAAAACTCAGAAGCCCTTGTCTCCCAAGCAGTCCTTCCCCCAACCCCAGTCTGGGACATCTCTCTCAAAACCGCTTCTAAACAGTGTCTATGCCATCGCGTGCATGACCACCATGTGCCCCATGCTGACATCATGGCATTCCGAGTTGTCACTCAGCTTTCCTGGTGCGGGGCTCTGGGCGAGCTGATAGATGAACCTCAGTGTGCGTGGCTTCAGCTCTCTTCCCCCCGACTCACATCCTGCCATCCCACAGTGGCAGAGACGGGCTTCAGTCAGGGCTGTTTCTTCCTGAGGGCTCCAACTCAGAAATCGTTCTGTGAGGGTGGGATCTAAGGGGTTAATCATGCCCCGACCTGGACTGGTGGATGTGTGAGTTGCTAAGGACTCAGAAATTGATATCTGGTGCCAACTTCGGATACCGGCCCTGGTATCCACGAGCTATGAGCAGGCCAATTGTCTAATTCTCATAAGCCCTATAGAACTGGTCCCTGTCACCGAGATCACGGAGGCCAGGAGGAAATGGGAAGGCTGAATGGGAAGGTCTGACCTGCTCCCAGCAAGCATTGTGGGAAAGTTTGCTCAGCTGAAGAAGTCCTACTCAGGAGGATGAAAGCAGAGAAGAACCTGAACTACCAGGATAGGGACAATACCCTGTGGTGGGCACTGGCTGCAGGCCAGGATCAGCCTGTGTCTCTGCTTCTCTCTCCATCATCTCAGGTGACTGAGACACAGCCACAGCCACATCACACCCACGTGGCTGGAGAAACAAGGCTGAAGGGAATCCCTGAAAAGAGAGGGAGACTAGCTAGGCCTTGTACTCACACCCCTTAGACTCACCCGTCCTGGAACTTTCTAGGTCTGTCATTAAGGAACAGAATTCCTGCTACCCACATCTTCCTCCTCTCAACTTTTCTCCACTGACAAGCTGCTGCTCTGCCACCTACAATGTTAAAGAGATAATGGCTTAGAGTGAGCTGAAAGGCAGGAGAGCCAGGAAGGATGAGGTCCGTGGAGAGTAGCACACCCGCACTAGACCTGCTGCCTGTTGGTGAAGTTTGATGACTGGGCTGGACATAGCTTTTCGCCTCCAAACCTTGCCCTCTGGATGCCACAGTGCCTGAGACCACCACTCTGGCCACTCTTGAGAATGCCCCTGCTAGCATGCCCAGGTGGTTCTGAGGGAAAGCGTTCCTTACCAATAAGTATGCACTTCAGGCTGGCTCCAGGTCTACTAGAAATGTTAGCCCTGGAGAGAGGGGACAGGAGCTCCAGTCTTTGATGGCTTCCAGTTCTCACTGGCATGATGCCATCCCTCCTGGAGGCTCAGTGCTTTAATGCAACCATTAGGGAAACATCAAAAGATGCTTGCGTAGGGCCTGCAGGGACTCCACCACAAACTGCGAAGCAAGGAGTGTGACTGTGTCCAGCACCGCACAGACGGTCAACTCAGACTCCCGGCAAATCCTACCTCCTTTCTCACCGGGGGACTGGTGGAAATCGTTGGCCAGCTGCAGCAGAAGCAAAGGTTTCCGATTCTGATCCAGTTTCAATGCTTCTTGCCCATGTTGGGCAGCTGGGTTCCTTTCCCTTCCTGCTTAATGAATAGTGTTGCATGTCCCCAGCTGTAGCACAATCATGAGGATGTGGCCACTTTGAGGGCCACACAGGGAGCATCGGTGGACTTCATGGTGCACAGCTGTGCAGCTGTTTACTGGTTAGCTAGTGGCTTACTCTTAAGCACCTAAAAGTTTTTAACTAGACATAGTTCTAAAATATTTTATGTACTGTCAATTTTACCCAAATTTGGCTTTAAGATTTAGATTTTTTTTCTTAATTACTTTCTTGGTTGTTTGAGAGTCTTACCGTGCAAACCCGGTTGGCCTGGGACTTACTACGCAGCCTAGGCTGGCCTTCAATTTAAGATCTCCCTGCTTCAGCCTCCTAAGGGGTAGGACCATACTTTTTTTTTTTTTTGGATTTTTCAAGACAGGGTTTCTCCATAGCTTTTGGTTTCTGTCCTGGAACTAGCTCTTATAGACCAGGCTGGCCTCGAACTCACAAAGGACCATACATTTTAAGATCTGGGGAAAGCATAGAGTCTCACCTAAGGTCCCACTGTCGACTTCAGAGCCAGGGCTGGAGCCCCTGCCTCTCCAACCAAGGGATACATCATTGAAACAAGACAACATTGAGGAGAACGAACTTTCATCTGGTACACCTGATACACAGTCCCATGCAGGGTCATGATGAGTCAGAACCCTCTGGGTTTACTCCTCCCTGAATGGCACTATATGTTGGCCCCTTCAGTCCCAGGGCGCCTTTTAACGGAGCACCTGTCACCCAGCCTGATACAAGGTCCTGGTGAGTCATGACTATAGCTTTCCTATTGTAAACAGTGCTTTTACTACATCATTTCTGCTCCGTGATTTCACTGTGTCCATGGACTCCGTCCAGGCTTGGTGAACGTCAGCTGCCATTCCTCGCTACCTTAAATGACCTTACAGACAGAAGCCACTTCCTAGCTTTTCAGTGTATATTTTCCTTACCAGAGTGGGGATGGTCACCTAGGTTCAGCTATGCCAAAGCTGACATGCTCCCACCATCCCTGGTGGCCACCGCTGGAGGCTATACTTCGAGCAACAAGAAGAATGTGGGCTTCCCATTGGCCCTGGAAGTTGCCAGACATAAGGCAGATGGAGAGACTCCACAGAAAGCTCAGTGATCCCAGTCAGGGGTCATCCTGGTCACTTCTTAGCCAGCAGTCAAGAGATGCTAGCAGCAATGGCAAATGTCACAGGTTGCCAGGAGCTAGGATCTCTGCCAAAGCAAATGTCTTTGTTCTCTGGACAATACCTGCTAAGGACTGTTCACCTTCACCTTGAGTCCTCTGGGAAGGCCCATCTAAAGGACGCTGAGAGTCCAAACATCACTCGTTTGAACCCACTCAGCAAGAAGCCCATATCTGCTAAGGGAGCCAAGATGGAGCTTCTAACGAAAGGGTCTCTGTGCTAGAGCAAACACCAGCTGGCTCTGCCGTTCAGGTCCCATTTTAGAACACTCCACAGCAGAATACAGATCCGGGTGGAATTCACAGGGGCGTGTTGCCTGACCTCAGAGCAACCAAGTTAAGCCTCTGTTACTACTTTCTCATGGCAAAGCTGCCTGAAGTAACACACCACCAGCGTGCCTGCCCAGGCTACAGAGCCCTCACTACAAGCCTACCTGGGATTCTAGCTGCCTCTGCCCACTTTTGGCATTGCTGTGGTATCTCAGAGTTCATCATAGCAGTGGGTAGCTAGGGGAATTTCCCCCAAACTTCAAGGCAATTGCAAGCCCCCTCCCCCTGTGGGGACTTTTACCTTTAAAAACCCTAAATGTTGCTATCATCACAGGCATGACGGGCAATGAGCAGGAGAAGAGACTGTGGAGAGGCATTGCAGACCTCCTGTGTGAGCTAAAAAGGCATCTGAATGTGTCGTGCAGTCCGCGTAGAAGGCTGGGGAAGTAGCAAGGGGATGCTGTATTTTACTGCCTTTAAAATACTGCATTAAAATACTACTGCAGCCTTTTAAGAACCTGGTTCTCTCTGGACTTTAAAATTGTTCCTATGCAGCTTATTTTATTTTTGTTTGATCAAATAAACCGAAGATTTTTCCACGGGGAACAAGAGAGACTATTTTACAACTGTTCTTAAGCAACTGAGCACGGAGGTTAAGATAGGAATATAAATAAGGGAGGAAAAAAACAACCAGGGCAAGCCAAGTCTCTGCTACTAGTTGGTCACCAACTGAGCTAGCCAAGTCACTTTGGGCTCTACAAGCCCCAGTTCCTCTTCTCTCTATTGGGCTAATGGTGGCGTCTCAATGGGTTGTTGTGTGTTTTAAATGAGATGAAGGATGACTCCCAGTAACCCCATTCTTCAGTACTTTGGCCTCCCTGTCCCCTCATGTTTTCTCTGCCCCTGTGATGTCCATGACTCATGTTTTCTTTTTCCACCTTTCTGAGACTCCCCATGTAGCTAAAAGTGGCCTGGATTCCCAGTACTCCTCCTCCTGCATGCTTGAGGTGCGGGCCCACACCACCATGTCTTCCAGGTGTCACGCCTTATGGCTTTGGTTCCCTGTTGCCCCAGGTCTTGTGGAATTACCTACATTCCCTGGTCTCTGCACACAGGCACCTCCTCTCTGATGAGCTCCGCCATCCATGTCTGCTTTACATAATCCCTGTGTACTCTCTACACCAGTCCCATCCTCCTGACAGCCTGACCCCCTTTCATTCCAGGGTACAGGGGAGAGATGCCAGAGCCAGACTTGGGGGCTCAGAGAAGAATATTCTGGCAGGGCTAACTCCACAGAGAACAGGGGTTGAATGGGAGGGCACCGGTGAGTGAAAGTGGGCTGGGAACCATGTCCAGACAAAGGCAACATTGTGTCGGTCAGAAGAGCACCTGGCAGAGTGCCCCGTAATTACATGTTCACTGATCTTTCTCCATCTAGCTCCAGCAGGCTGACAGGGTGTCCTGTCCATCTCTGTCTCTGCGGCTTACAGCTCAGCACCTGGCATGGAGTGCGGAAGTATCCAATAGACGTTTGCTGGGTCCATGAATGCACAATAGCAACAATGTGCAGACAGTCACGGCCTGACCCCAGGGCCCGCAAGATGCAAAGATCGAAAAAAGGTCACAGAGGGTAGGCAGCACAGGGAAGCTGAGGTAGGAGCTGAGGGTGCACACCCATAATCCCAGCTTCTAGGAAGATAAGGCAGGAGGACTGCAAATCCAAGACCTGTTTGGACTACATAGTGGGACCCCCATCTTAACAACAAAAAAACCAGAAGAGCATAGTGGTACATGCTGGAATAGTGGTACATGCTGGAATAGTGGTACATGCTGGAATAGTGGTACATGCTGGAATAGTGGTACATGCTGAAATAGTGGTGCATGCTGGAATAGTAGTACATGCTGGAATAGTGGTACATGCTGGAATAGTGGTACATGCTGGAATAGTGGTACATGCTGGAATAGTAGTACATGCCTGTAGTCCAGCACTCAAGAGGCTGCAGCAAGGAACTGACTAAATTGGAGTCGGATTGGAATATACAGTAACTTCCAGGCCAGCTTGAACTACGTTGTCAGAGAGACAGGCCCGAGGAAACTCTTGAGACTCTTCTGCTAGAAGTGCTGACTGGATCGGCACAATCTTCCGTTTTCTCAGATTTGAAAAGCAGCCCTTTGATCACTACCAACTGAACAAACAAGTTCTTACTCAGGATAAATGTCAAGCCCTCCACTTGAATTCAAACATGTAATTCAACTTGTCCAGAGCAAGAGATTAAGCCAAAAACAACAACAAAAAAGTGGCATTAAAAAAAAAAAAACCCTGTGCTTTAACTTGATGGTCTTCTGGGGGTGCGCCCACAGCAGAACTCAACTGGAGGTGGAGCACCCCAGCTCAAGGTGCACAAGAACCAAGAGCTCTCTGTAGAAGCCACACACACTAGGGTCCCCTGGAGCAGGGTTTGAGCAGAAAGGAAAAGGGGGGAGGGGCAGGGGAATGATCCAGTCTTTCCCATCAAGAGAAGGTAATGAGTCCAAGAGTAGCCACAGTGAGCTCCCGCTAGCGCCAGCTTGGGTTCGTCCTTGCTTGTCCCAGCTCCTGCAGCAATGGCAGATCTGGACTGCTTCTGTGCAGGGGCGCGTTCATCCCCAGGTGCATGGGATCCATGTGGCCTGAGATATTCCTACCCAAGAGATCAATGAGGCTGACTGACCACAAAGAGCAGTGGGCTTAGCATGGTGGGACACGGGGCACGACGACAATGAATGACGGACTGGCTTTTTCTTACTTGCCGGACGTAGGCCTTCATTTCCTCATCTCTAACAATCTTTCTCTGTCTCTTGGATGTTTTCAGGCAGATGGCATGGTGTATATAAAGGAACCGTGTATAATACAATTCTAATTATTCCTTGTAAAGGTCCCTTTTGTGCACTGTGCCCCAGGGCACTGGCTAGGCAGGTTTGGCCACCTGCCTCTTCTTAGGGAGGTACCACCCCTGGGATAAGCCTCTGAGGCTGAGCACCTGCATCCTCAAAGCCACAGCAACACGGGGCCGGTGGTTTGCCAGCGCTGGGTGAACTGGAGACAGAGCTCAGCTTCCAGCCTTTAACTCCACATTGTGAAGAATAGTCACTGGGTAGAAGACAGGGCAAGTGAGTCTAGAGGTGACCCCGTGCAGAGAGCAAGGAGGCAATACAGCCCCTACCACTCTGACCTGTCTTTCCCTGCCTGGACACTAGCATGTAGGAAGCCAACCTGGGACATAGTCCTCTTGGGCTGACCCTGACAATAAAGGTTGAGTTCCTACCAACTCAACAGTGTGCTTCAAAACACCTTTCCTCCAGGGCCTTGGTTTCTCCCCTGCAAATGAGACCGTTAATGCCTTCAGATGCATCCACAGCTTCACGCCATTAGGGCACTGTAATGCAGGCTGGTCTGGCTTGAGCACTGATTTGGCCTCAACTTGGCCAGTTATTTAACATGTAACATCTATGCTCATCTCTAGGATCACTTGTGAAAACTGGAGATGCTCCGGCGGATTTGCTCAACACAGAGGCGCACAGTAAGTGATTTTTATCATCTTAAGGATCCTGTCACCACGGGATATCGTAGTGTTTCGGGAAATGCACAGGTTTCTGATAGACAGAAATGCGAAAGAGTTGTGTCTGTCACTAGGTCACACGCCAAGAAAGAGGCAAGCCCAAGGAAGGGTCGGGAGAAAAATCCATCCCATCCCTCTTCCCTTAGTCATGGCAGAGTAGGGAGATGGCTCTAAAGCCAGGAAGTGGGGTTCCAGCAGAAAGGAACCGATTGCTGCCTGAGTCCTAGTGTTTGCAGCCCCTTTCGAGAGAGGAAGTGGGGTGGGGGCGGGGAAGATGCCGCCAGAGGCCAGGAACCCGGTCTCCCCAGGCTAGGTCTGATGTGTCCCTGGCCGGCAGGCATGCCGGAGCAGCGCTGGTCCATGCAGGTGCCCTCCGAGGTGAGCGCGGAGGCGGGCGACGCGGCGATGCTGCCCTGCACCTTCACGCACCCACACCGCCACTACGACGGGCCGCTGACCGCCATCTGGCGCGCGGGCGAGCCGTATGCGGGCCCGCAGGTGTTCCGATGCACCGCAGCGCGAGGCAGCGAGCTATGCCAGACGGCTCTGAGCCTGCAGGGCCGCTTCCGCCTGCTGGGCAACCCGCGCCACAACGACCTGTCACTGCGCGTCGAGCGCCTCGCCCTGGCGGACAGTGGCCGCTACTTCTGCCGCGTGGAGTTCGCCGGCGACGCCCACGACCGCTATGAGAGCCGCCACGGGGTCCGGCTGCGCGTGACCGGTGAGGCGGGCTGGCGGCGGAGGAGGTGGTACCCAACTTCCCCGCATCCCTGTCCCGAGAGCCTACTGGGTGCCAGGGAGGCCTCTGAGAACTTGGTAGAAATGCAGAATTCAGATCCCAGGAAAGGCTGGACTGGGGCGGGTAGGTGGTGCCCCGATGCTGGTAAACACCGGTAACTGGCAAGGAAGGAGAGAAAAATAACCAATAATCCTAACCTGGCAAGGGGTGCAGGAGGAGGTACGCTCCCTGCACTGAAAAATTTCTCACCCCAACCTTTGCACATCCCTTGCCCCTAGAGCACTACGTACAATTGTCCCCTCCCTGCGGTTGTGACCCTTTGGCGACCACCAGCTGAAAGCCCAGCAATCCAAGTAATATACAAGTATTAGTTTGCCAAATCTCAGTGACCACGTAAAACAAAGGCAATTGTGATCACCGATTTACATATGGAGAAACTGAGGCAAAGAAGAAAAATAGCTTGCTAAGGCCACTACTGCAATAGGACCCAGGGCGCCCAGGTGTTCCTCTCTTTTCTCTGGGCACCCCCACTACCTCACCGGTGCTTCCATCTTGGAAGTCGCACCCCTTGCCTTCTCAAACCATAGCCTCTCTCACGCTCCCGGGGCGCTGTCCTCTGCCGGGTGACCTGTGCCCGCCTTCTTCCCCCGCAGCTGCACCGCGGATCGTCAACATCTCGGTGCTGCCAGGCCCGGCGCACGCCTTCCGCGCACTCTGCACGGCCGAGGGGGAGCCCCCGCCTGCCCTCTCCTGGTCGGGCCCCGCCCTGGGCAACAGCTCGGCGGCCGAGCAGAGCCAGGGTCACGGCTACCAGGTGACCGCCGAGCTGCCGGCGCTGACCCGAGATGGGCGCTACACGTGCACGGCAGCCAATAGCCTGGGCCGCGCAGAGGCCAGCGTCTACCTGTTCCGCTTCCGTGGCGCCCCCGGAGCCTCCACTCTGGCGCTCCTACTCGGCGCGCTGGGTCTCAAGGCGCTGCTGCTGCTTGGTGTTCTGGGTGCGCGAGCCACCCGCCAACGACTAGGTGGGTACACCCCAGATCTGGGTGGGGACGAAGGGGAGGACAGGGGCTCCCTCCCTTTCTGGTGGACCATCCTGCGTGGCCCATCAGAGCATCCTTTCTCCACCTGGATCAGCTCAGTTTCTTCTCAGCCTGGAGCCCGGGAGGCGGGACCTGCTTGAGGCTCTTTGCAGTGTGGAAGGCGAGGCTCTGCAAAGTAGCTTGCTTTTTGCAGAGTCACACAGATGGTGACCCACCCAGTCCTGTCAGGTGTAAAGCAGGTTTTTTTTGTTGTTGTTATTGTTGCTATTGCTGCTGCTGATTTTTGATTTTTGTTTTTAACCACCACACTACAACTCAGTGTCCCATAAAGGTCAGGCTTCCCCTTACATTGTAACAAGCATCTTGCGGCCCTGAGGTTATGCATCATGATGCTGGCCACACGAAGATGCCAGGATGTGATTCCCTGACAACCCATAAGAGGCTGAGTCTGCAGAGCTTTGCGGTAGCCCCCTAAGAAGGGTTCCCACAGACCCCAGAAACTGTAGGAGGCAGAGAACATCTTGCTATTCTGAGGCCTTAAAAAAAAGAGAGAGAGGCGAGAACTAATCTGAAAAATGTAAGGAACATGAATGGCACACCTGGCTGGGGAACTCGGCACTTTGAGAAAGGCTCTCCACACGGCGTCCCAACCCTTGATGGGGTGTCTGCTTGATGAGCATCCCAGAGAGGGAGGCACTTTCTCAGAGCTCTTCGGTTTCTCTAGACCAGGAACATCAGCCTCAAACTCTCCAGGGATGAAATTACCCACGCTGCTCACCTTACTGTGACCCTGCCATTCTTGCTGGTCTCTCGGACTTAACGAACATGTTGTGTTTCAGGGTTCTCCCTCAGAAAGGCGCCTTTGCTCTGTGGACCACATCCCCCTTAGCCCACCAGTTAACTCCTATTCGTCTATGGGAGTCAGGCTTCACAGCCGCTTTGGCTAGCTGTCCACCTGCAGCCTGTTGCATACTCTTGGGGACCCCTGCTCGCAGTGGGGTGGGGACCACGTCACGCAGTAGAGCATGCGGCTGACATGTATGTAAGTTGGAGTCTACAGTGTAAAATCACACCTGCTCTTTCTCTGTATCCCTCACACAGATCACCTGGTCACGCAGGATACCCCTCCACGGTAAGTGCTATTGCTGCCCTTCCTGCCCCACCCCTGCCTGGTCTCATTGGCCCAGGGATGCTAGTTTCTCAGAACTGGTAGTAGGGGGAGAAAGAATAGGTCTGGGACAAGGTTAGGGCAGTAGCCTGTATCAGAACCTGTGTCATACCCAAAGCACCCTACACCTCCATCCCTCACAGCATTCTCAGAACAGAGGAGGCCAGGCTGGCTTGGGAAGTCAAGGACCTCCCCAAACACTGGGTGGTAAGTCAGTGTCCTCCTGTCTGCAGGTCTCAGGCTCAGGAGTCCAATTATGAGAACCTGAACCAGATGAGTCCCCCAGGCCACCAGCTGCCACGTGTTTACTGTGAGGAACTTCTGGGCCACCATCATCCAGTCGTGCACCAAGAGAAGTGAAGCTAGACCTGTGCAGCTCCTTCTAATTCCCCAGGCTTCTTGGCAGCTATGGGCTAGTGACTTCCAAGGGGACACAGGACCCTGCTCACAGAGGTTTGGAGCCAACAATCTGGATGTGTGTATCTATACATACATATACACATATGTCCACCTGAGCCTTAGCATGAAACTGCCCTTGTTTTTTCTTACTTAGAACCATATAGTAAAGCAGATGGGAAACTAGCCATACGGTCTGGAGGTCCAGGCTCCAGCCTGCTCTGGCACCAACTTTGCAGTGTAGACCAGGACACATTCTTGACGTCTCTAGGACTCAGCTTCTCCATGACTGGCCAGTTTGTCTGAACTGAGGAAACAGTAGATCCAAAGGAGCTGTGTGAACTGCAAACCTATCACAACGGTGGGCTCTGGACATGCAGAAATGAGGTAACCGCAGCTCTGCGCAGCCTTGGGAGAACAAAGCACTCCAGAGAACAACCCTGGGGCTGGAGCTGTGCAAACTGCTCAGAGGAACAGCAAATCCTGGAAACTTGGTAGCAAGAAGAGGCCTGGAGCCTCCTGAGGTCTCCACAGGGACCGTCCCAGCCCTCTGCCCAGCTGCGATCATGTCAACAGATCCACACTGCTTTCAGCTGGGACCCATCAGGTGAAGGAAACTGGAAATCCATTGTCTCAAGCATCCGAAGGCTTTGAGACATATGCCAAGAACTGGAAGACCTGAAGGGGCACTGGGTTCTAGTGAATAAGACAGCTGTGTCTCTGACCTCTCTCTCAGCGTCCACCTTCCAAGAACGTGCAAAGTCCAAGAGCACTGGCACCCTCTCCCCACCTGTCTTCCATCCCATCCAGGCAAACTTCAAGAGCAGTGCTTTCCTTATTTATACTTCGGTGTGCATTTGTTGATCCTGATGAAGAAGAGGTATACTTGGGGCCAACTCAGCCCCGAGACAGGAGGCTAAAGAGACCATGTTTTTCCAGGGACCATCTCTACAGGTTGAGGAAAGTGGGCTTCCAGGCTTTCCTCAACACCAGCAAGAGCTATTAAGAGATCACAAGAGTTGACATCTGGACCTCCTTGCAGAGGGGAGCTTTAGAGCATCTCCAGAAAGAGACTTGCATCACCAAGAGTAAAAATAGGGGCATGGTTATGGTGTGAATTACCACATCACTAACCAAGAGAATTCTATGAATTGCTGCTTACATACTTTGTTGTGTTATGAATTCGTATTTGAGATTATGAGACTAGAGATGACATCATCAGTCAGGGGGAGCTAGGCCGTACTGCTGTAACAAGCCCTAAATCACGGTGGCTGGAAATGGTATTTGTTTTGCATTGTATTAGGGTTCTCTAGAGGAACAGAATTTATGGAATGAATATGTGGAGGGAGAAAGGAGGAGTGATTTATTAGGATGGGTGGGTGACAGGCTTGGTTCAGTTAGTCCAACAATGGCTGTCTACCAAAGGAAAGTCCAGAAATCTAGGAGTTGTTCAATCCACTAGGGCTGGATGTCTTAGCTGGTCTGTAGTATATTCCAGACCCCCAAAGAAGTAGGCCCTAATGTCAGTGCAGGAATGGACTTGTCTGCAGAAGAAAGCACAAGCAGGCAAGGAGAGCAAGCTTCTTTCTTCTGTGTCCTTCATATAGGCTGCTAGCAGAAGGTGTGGCCCAGATTAAAGGTGGATTTCCCATCTCAAAAGATCAGGATTAAAAGTGAGTCTTCACACTTTGAATGATTTGATTAAGAAACACCCTCACAGGTGTGCCCAGCCACTTGGGTTTCAGTTAATTCCACATATGGTCAAGTGGACAACCAAGAACAGCCCGCGCTCATCCCATTCCCATTGCAGATTGGCGGGGAGGTTCATTGTTGTTGATTAGGAAACCAGACTGCAGGGATCCATCTCTGATGTTGCCAATTGCTAGACTGGAGGCAAAAAGAATCCTCTACAAGACAGTACAACTGTAAACGGTAGATGAGGAACACTAGGGAAATTTGTGAGAACACTGAGAATCGCCTTGGTTGGTAGCACAGTAATCCCTTCCGGAAATGCTTGGAAGCTACACAGTGAGTCACAAACCATGCATGTGAACGGGCTCACTGAGCCTGTCTTGGGAAGGCTTCCTGGAAGAGCATATGTGAAGATGGTATGCATTAGCTGTGCTGATGGGGGAATGGAGATTGGAAGGAAGAAAGGGAGGGCAGTTGAAGCATAGGAACAATCCAAGCAAAGATGTCATGGTATGGACAGTTATTTGTTCCTGGAGCATGAAGGAAGGGACAGAGTGTGGACATTCACCCCGCTGAACGGAGGGTGCTACCCTGTTGTGGGGTACCCACCAGAGAATACCGCTCAGACATGGTTTAAGCCAATAGGAAGTCTTTGTTAGCCATCTAGCAACTACATTGGGTGCTCAGAACCCCAGTGTAGCATGAAGACTTTCTCAGGGTGAGCTTTTAAGCACAAAACCCATATCCTGGGCTGAGATACCTCAGTTAACAAGAACAGTTAGCCAGAAGCAGAACTCCAAAAGCTGAAGGCAAGGTTAGCACATTCCAACTTTCCCAGAACTATGGACTTTGATGGATTCGCTCTTTGTTTTCTTTTTAGCCAGTGGTGCTGTGCTGACTTTTATGGTCTGAATGGTACTTTGATCATGGAGTCAGTTGTGCTAAAGTCTGGGGTCTTACAAAGGTCTGGGGGCCTGTTCCACCCCTAGCTGGGGTGAGGGTAACAGGAGTTGGCACTCAAGGGACTGACTTTGGTGCTAGGCTCCTGGTACTGCTATACAGGACTTCCTGCTGTCATTCATCATCTCCCATGAAATCTGAGGTTTCCGTGTTGGGAATACCTGGGAGCTGTTCATTACCTGGCCCTCCTGACCCACAGGGAATGGAAGGGACTAGAACTTTAAACAGTATCTTCAGGAGACTTTACCCCCAAAGTTTTGGTGTTGTTTAATCTTTTTCAACCAACACACACACAGCCGGAAAAACACCCATGTGCCCACCCCCTCCACCAACATCACTCACAGGTTGCTGTTTCCTTACTGATGATCTGGCTGAACCGTCTGAGGATAAGCAGCAGATTTCCCAGTTATCACAAATCTAAACACCTTGAGGAACAGTACATTTAGTGACATTTTGTTACATTTAGTGACATTGTTTACATTTACCCCCATATTCACATTTCTCCAATCTTCCTCCAAATGTCTCCGCTTGTTTGTAACCAGAAAGCTGCTGATTCTGGGGTTTACTCTCTGGGATGTGCTGGCTACTGGCCTGGTGGTCCTTGCCATGGTACCCACACTATGTGCAGTAGTCTTGAAAGGGAAAGCTGCAGCATCCTAAGGGGAACAGCCCTCAATGCTGCTTTCTGTGATGGGCAACAGGGAGCCCAAGGGGCACTGCCATCTCCTTTAACAGTCTGCCATGCTGCTCAGGGCAGCCTCCTGATTGGCTTCCAGAAAGAGTGGCCAAAGGGCAGTGGGGAATACAGTGATGGAACAGCCTGGGACCATCCTGTCTGTACCCAAGGTCTAGATGGGACGAGATGCCTGTCCTCCCATATCTAACCTCTGAGCAGGCTAGGGTAGTCGCTGGCAAGCAAGGACCAGAGACACAAGCAATAGTCAAAAGTGATCGCATTTGGGACTCCCTTCTGGCAGCCCAGAGATCAGGGAGAGGATCCTAAAGACACAGCGCTTCAAGACTGCACTTCCCAACATGATACAGACTACAAAGCTAGAGCATTCTGGTTCTTCAAACCCTAAACCCTGTGGTTCTCTCTAGGAAATGAATCTGAACCCACACAAACATAGGGAGACACACCCCACACCCAGAAGGCCGTCCTTGAGAATTACTGTTACTCCAACGTGGGATCTACAGATCTTCCATCTGGAGTTGGTTTTTTGTTTTAACTCCACCCAGCTCCCAAATAAACACATGGAAACTTATTCTTACTTACGAATGCCCAGTCTTAGCTTGGCTTGTTTCTAGCCATCTTTTCTAACTTAAATTATCTTGTTTCTCTTTAACTATGTTTTGCCCCTGGGATTTTTAACCTTCACTTATCCTATATTTCTTTCCTTCTTCCTCTGTGTGGCTGTGTGGCTGGGTGACCGGCTCCTGGTGTCCTATTCCCCTCCTGTTCTCACTCCTTGCTCCCGTCCCCAGATTTCTCCTTTTATTCTCTCTGCCTAGTAATCCCACCTATCCCTCTCCTGCCTAGCTATTTGCCATTCAGCTCTTTATTGGACCAATCAGGTATTTTAGGCAGGCAAAGTAACACAGCTTCACAGAGTTAAACAAATGCAACATAAATGAATGTAATACATCTTAAACCAACATTCCACATCCATCCACAGTTGGGTGCACTCCAGATGTTTCCTTAGTATCCACAAACCTAAGTGGGACCAGTGGCACACCAACACCAAAGGCAGACTTCTATGGTAGACCTTGAGCAAACTCAGTCAGGCTTTGCCAGACACTCTTGCATCTAAGCACCCCAAACATTTCTGTTCATCACACACCTTGTGGAACTTGAGCCAGCTTTCAAGGCCAACCTCCTGCAGGGGTCAGGGTCTTCCTGCAGGGTCTTCCTGCAGAGGTCAAGGCCACCTTACAGCTGTTTCAGGTATCAAGGGCTCTTCTGATGGCCTCCCATATCAATTCCCACCATCCCCAAACACAGACACACACACAGACACACACACACAGACACACACACACACAGAGAGAGAGAGAGAGAGAGAGAGAGAGAGAGAGAGAGAGAGAGAGAGAGAGAGAGAGAGAGGATTTCTCTTTGAAACTAGAGGTATTACCATTGTGATAAAATTTTAAAAAAGATTCATAGCTATCACAAATCAACTAACTTAAAAATACTCTTAATGGGATTTATGTCTGAAAAGGCCTGCCAACCAATTTGTTGAAAACCATGGGTCAGTCTCAACATGGGTAAATCGCAATGTCCTTTATTTGCAGAATTTTACTTAGTTAATTCTCACATCTTCCAGTTTTTCACTATTAGACAAAATATGTCCTTCATACAAGCATGTAAGATATTACACAATGAGTAAGAAGTAAAAATTGCCAAGTTAATGACCAAAATAAAACTGTAGTTTTAAAGGTCATACTAGACAGGCCATGAGGACTGTCAGTACTGATCTCCAATACAGATCATCTTGAACCACTGAAAGAAGAGATGTCTCGGTGCTCAGTGGTATTACACAACACATTGAAAATAAGTTATAACCAACGTACCTTAGCACTTTTGTCACTAAAATAGGAGTAGCATAAATTTTTTTCAGATTATTCTCAAGGGGCATGAGGAACCTGGACAGAACGAAGGAAACGGAATAAGCAGGTGACCTGCTCCTGGCCACATGACCCCTTGCATGCTCTAAAACAGAAGTGTCCTGGTGGAGCAGAAGAATCTGTTGAGGGCCGGGCTCTAAGCCAAGAGCCTCACCTGCCATGATCACCTTAGAGGAAGCTGTGAAGTTCAAACTAAAGAGCAGGGATGAAGTCCAGGATGTGGAACAGGATGCAGCTCAAAGAGCCTGGGCACTGGGCCCACCAAGCAGACACTCCATGGGACTGGTTTGGGGCGGTGACTGTTGTTAAGGGGTCTGCAGTTAACTCAGTGCTGGGCTGAGGTGCCAACTGCAGACCACAATGGGGGCTGGTGCTGCCCAAGTGTGTCCTAGAGGGATCCTCACTGCCTGGGCACAGGAGTGTGGCAACTCTGGGCCAGCGGCTAGGACAAGACAGCAAAAGCACCAAGGACAGGGAAGGCAAAGATGTGTTCTCTCGGCACCGGTGAGTGCCGACTGATATGTGCCCCCTTGTGCTCCGTTTGTCTCATCGCAGTTCAGGTGCTGCTAATCCTTGGCATGGCAAGCAGTGTGCACTGATTTGGCACTTTGCCCCCTCCCCAAAGAAGTCTTATTGGATGTCATGTTCGAAGAGTACTAAGAATTCTAAGGACGTAACCTGGAGAGGATTATGGGATAGGGCAGAAGAGGTCAGAGACATGACTGAGAAAGAGAACAGACCCTGCCTGCTGTTCCGGGCAGATCCACAACCAAAAGGCAAGGACACGAGGAGCTGTTCTGGCTCAAGATAAGCAGAACCAGAGAGCCCTGGCATGACTGAGGCTGGGTCAGCAGTGAACTCCAAGACACTGGCCAGGTACAGAAGTTGAGGGTCCCCATTAAGGAGATCGAGGTATTTTCTGTGCTCTGACCTTGCCCATGATTCTAGACATTGCCATCCACTTCAGAAGTAATTTTTCAAGTAAACACCTTTGAAAACCAGTATCAGTACCTTGATTCAGACAAAGAGCTTAGGCACACCAGAGCTTAGACTGGTTGGCTTTGTTAGAGCAAGACTGCTGGCTAACTAAGGGGGAGTGTCTACTGTCTACACTTCATATCTCTTGACACCAAAGAACCCAAAGACTTGGACACAATACAGGAGAGATGGACGCTTAACCAGCAAGACGCCAGTCATGTTTAGAGGCAAGGTCAAGTGTGTAAGAGCTTTAGAAACGTGTCCCAGCCACTACCGCGCTGTACTGACAGCCACAGGACCTCTCTGCCAAAGCAGCCTTGTGCCTTCATTTGTTCTGGTGAGGCTGAGGAGCAGGGAGATGGAAGGGTGATGTCTCTGCCCCATGTGTGCACTCTGAGGTGGTGAGCGATAACTGGAGAGGCAGAGGCACTTCCACTGAGACAGAAACTCCCCCTTTTTTGTATTTTTTTATTTTATTTTTGTTTTTTTTAAATTTATTTATTTATTAAGGATTTCTGCCTCCTCCCCGCCACTGCCTCCCATTTCCCTCCCCCTCCCCCGATCAAGTCCCCCTCCCTCATCTGCTCGAAGAGCAATCAGGGTTCCCTGACCTGTGGGAAGCCCAAAGACCGCCCACCTCTATCCAGGTCTAGGAAGGTGAATCCAAAGACAAACACATAGGCATCCTCCTGAATATTAACCTTCATCAGGCAATGAAAGGAGACAAAGACAGAGATCCACACTGGAGCACCGGACAGAAATCTCAAGGTCCAAATCAGGAGCAGAAGGAGAGGGAGCACGAGCAAGGAACTCAGGACCGCGAGGGGTGCACCCACACACGGAAACTCCCCTTCTATTCCTGGCCGGCACTTGCTGCCGTGGTGTGGGAGGTCCACCTTCTGCATTGCTCAGGCCTTGGCCTTGTGTGTTGAAAAGGACATCAAGTGCCCATCACTGTCTCTGATACCATGGCTATGCACTCTGAGAGCTAACTATTATCCAAGCAAAGCCTGGCTCATCCTTCAAGCAGCAAGCCAGGCTCTCTGCAGGAAGCTCTCTGTGTTCCACATTAGTTCATATTTTTTAACTTAGCCTAGTACTTCTCATAGAATCTGAGGCAAATAACTCTCAGACATCAAGCAAAGATGAAAAGCGGCATTTTTACCACCCAGTTACAAAGCCAAATAAATTTAATATTGGGCATAAAAAAATCTACATTAGCCTTCAATTCAGATTCACAGCTTATAATCAAAAGTTGATTTTATTGTTTATACATTTTACAGACAAAATTTACAAATATTATAAACTTCCGAAATGAATTGATTCTCTAAAATGTACACTCAAACATTTCACATTCTAGGGTACTGGTAACTTCCCTCTCCTCAGAGAAACCACACACACACAGAGTCCTGGCCAAGAGTCACTGCTGCTTGTTTAGCTCTCTGCAGCTTCTGAAGTTTTCTTCTATTCGAAGTGAAGATGACTGGCTTGGGAAATAGAGAAAAGCAAAAGCAAAGAAGGCTGAGACATCTCCATGCAATGACACTTTGTGCCACAGAACAGGGAGGTTTTTTATCAGTGTTCCAAGACATGTCTATTTAAGTAGAACTGTTCTCCCGGCAAAGAGTTCCTGCAAGCTTCCAATGAAGGGGACGCGGCCCACTAATGGTATACCCCATCTTTACCCAAGGCACTGGCTGGCCATCCAGAGATTTTACACAGATACTTCGAGCCATAACCCATAAGAACAAAGATATACTTTGAGCTGAACAAACAAAATTGGTTGAGGGCCATTTTTAAGAATTATAAATCTATTGATAGAAATCAAATTTCTAACTCCTGCAGGAAGTGGCATGAGAACACAGCAATGTGCCAGACAGGCTTTGGCAATGCGACTGTCGGCAGTGACAGAAGGCACAGGGCTATTCATGAAAAACCAGATTTCTGAAATTCCCTGACCTGGCCCCCTTCTCCCTGGGCTTGTGTCCAGCATGTCCATGAGTTTCCCTTGAACTTAACCAAAGGAAGAAGAACAAAGACCCCAGTGTCCCTGGACAGCAGGGCCTGCAGAGAATTGGGAGCCTCCACACAGACAGACCCATAGCCCGATGTGAAGGAGAAGCCCACGGGACTCGGAGCTGTGGTGCAGCGTCAGTGCTGTCTGTGCTCCCACCGCATGGGCCACCACACACCTGTGCACAGCAGCCGTCAGCGGGGGGTGCCACGTCACTCAGAAAGGTGCACTTCCGGAGGACATGCCGTCACAAACAGATGTGTCACCGTCTCTGCTGTCCACTGTGGTGAGGGTTAAGTGGCGTGTCCTCAGTATGACTCATTTTAGTTCAGCTTTTTTGTTTTGCGTCACCTGCTGAGACTCTCGACGTGCACTCCAGCCTCCTGCGGGAGCCCCAGGGTGCTCAGGTTACAGGTGTGCGCCACCTCCACTCTAGGAGACATACAATTCCTTTAAGCTGGTGTATTCCCCACATTTAGGAAATGCAGAAATTTTCCAAGTTGTATTTTTAACATTGGAAGAATACAAATGGAATCCAAAAGAGGGCTCTTCATGACTCCCACGGTGGTCGAGCATGGCAGGAGACAGAAGTGCAGACATTAAGAACTCTCTGTAGATCTTACACATCCCCAATGCGAGTGGCTCTGTATTAGCGGAGCTTCGTTCCACTTGTGGAAGAACACAAACCTAACGACTCTCTAGACAGGAAGAGAGAATCATACAGCCAGAGCTATCCAATGCCTCCCAACTTGCACCTTAGCCGAGTTCCTGGTAGAACTGAGCTCTGCAGTGAAGCAGAACAAAGGTTCATGCACAACAGCCAAGTCCGTGTTAAACACAGAGCAGCAGGGCTCCGGGTGTCAGCATCACTATCGTATGTTGTCCAGATAATGCACTTCTGGATAGAGACAGTTGACAAGAAGAGCCAGCAAGCCTTTCCCATTCTGAAGGCAATGGCCGGGATGCTTTATGAAGCAGACAGCTTGCAGTATCTGATCCTGGTACTCCACATACTGCTTACTGAGTGTCATGGATTCAAGAGCAGTCAGTACCTAGAAGACATGAGAGACAAATGAACCTAGTCTGTGACTGCACACCACCGACCCCATCGTGATCCAGTTCCCCTGGAGCCTGGGAAGGCAGCAGTCCAGAAGGCAGGCTCCGGGGACACATGGAGGAGCTGAGAGGAGGCTGCATCTACTTCTCTTCTCGAGTGTTGTTGTCTCCTTGAGGAGGCTGCAGCAGCCAGGCTAGAATTATGACTCTGTCTCAACTGCCACGGCCATGTCCCTGCCTACCTTGTCCCTGTTCTCCCTGGTCCCACAGCCAACTCTCCCCAACCAGACGCGAACCCCCTCTCTTCACAGGTACCAGCTGCATCTCCCCAGGTGAAAGTGTAGCCCGCTGTGGGGTTTGTTCTGAGGTTACAGACCATCACAGGAAACAGAGTGAGCTGCTCAGTGCTGCTGGGAGCACATGATAAGGGGACCACCTCGGCCGACGAAGTGACAGGTCAAGTTCCTCCATAAGACAGACAGACAGACAGCATGCCTGGGAGAAACACACATCCCCACAACCCTCTTCAACAAAAGAGCTAAAACAGTCTCCAGATCTGTAATTTCATTGTTTTTCTTCCTTTACTGGAGAAGAAAGAGAGATGGTACATGGAGAAAACAAAAATTCCAAACCACGATCTTGGGAGGTGGGGAGCTGTGTTTTCCAAGTGCCCAAACTCAGTCACCTCTGGGATTCTGAAGATATGCACCCCAACCCTGGAACACCCACCACACATGGAGTGTGCTACCTCCTCTCCCCTCCAGTTTTTGGAACCCCTGGTATTAAAAAAATATATTAAAAGATAGATTTTCTTGGTTCAGAATATAAAGAGGGAGATGTTCTTTAGTATGGTAAACAAGCAAGAAGCTTAGAAATAAATTACTAAGCCAGTCTTAAGCAGAACTTAGGGCTCAATTTTTTTCAATGAGACAGCCCCCACATTACTGATTCTTATAATTTGGCCCCTGAATGACCGACTGGAAGAGCTGGCCCAGATGAGTTGTCTGAAATCTAAAAGCCCCGCTATCTATCAAGTATGCAAGGCCATGTGAGGAGCAGCACGTCAAGTCTAACAGACAGGCCCGCATGACCTGTGGTCACAACGACAGTAGAATCCTGATGTACAATCTCAAATACACCAGAAAATCAATCTCACCAGACTCCCAATCTACCTACATGGGCTCGTCTGCCCATCTGTGAGGCTTTATGAAGAAACTCGGGACTCCAGCAGTGAATGACTAATACCCGATGTCCATGAAAAATCTACCAATCGCACTAACTGATCTTTGCTCTGTTTGTTTGTTCATTGTTTGAAACAGGACCGGCCCTGGCTGTCCCGGAACTCACTGTGGAGATCAGACTGGCCTTGAATTTACAGAGACCTTCCTGCCTCTGCCTCCCAGTGTTGGAATTAAAGGTGTGTACCACCACACCTGGCTTCTGATCCTCACACGCCCTAAGCACTCGCCACAACAGAGGACCTGTGGAGTGGAAAATGAGGAACTGCCTGGAGATAGACTGGCCACATGAACCCCAGCCCCAACACCTACTACTTACTGTGTGCACAGGGACAAATTTCCTAGCTTCTCTCTCTCTCATGTCTCCTCATCTACGAGATCAGAATTGCCACCACTCTCTGCTACAGAAGCAAGCACTCAAGGACGGCAACCACTATTTCACTATTTCAAGCTGGCTCCATACCCAATTGCCAGATGGTAAGGTGAAAACAAGTCCCAGGAACCAGACCCAGGACATATAGCTATCCACGTGTTCGGTGCACACTTAACTTCTAATAGCTACCCTTCTGCTGCTTATTCAAGCACCTGCCTGCTACCTGGTCACTCTTAGGCCTCATGGAACAGGAACCACTGCTTTGGTTCCAGGGAAAGCTCAGCCAACTGTCACTTAAGTCAAGTGAGCCATTTTCTGTGCAGTGCCAGCCCTGGTAGCAGGAAGCACACTTACCATGCTCTCCAGAACCAAATTCAACCCTAGACCAGCTTGACCTGGCCTTGTCTCTTCATTGCTCTAGTCTGGTACCTAGAAAAAATCAGTTCAGGATCTGAGACAAGCCTACCCAGGGAGCTGGCTCTGGGCGACTGTGGAGCTTCAGGCCTGGGGGGCACACGTGAGAACTGCTGCCACCCTTCTTAAACTCCAGCCTTGAGGTTGCTGTCACTGACCTGCTGAGCTTTTGGAGTCAGGTGTAATTCAGAGCTAGGCTTCAGACGAATCTGGTCTTCCGCAGGCACCTGAACTGACAGGAAGGCGGCCATACCTCGGGCAACCACACGGAACCTTGAGTGTTAACAACAGGTCAGAAGTGAGTGACCATTAAAGTGAACAGTTTCACATACAAACCAAATTTCCCATTTTAAAAGGAAACAAGATAGCTCCATTTCCAGATCCCTTCTGTAGTTAAGCTCTTCAGGGAAACCCTACTTAATGTTTCCTTCCTTGGTTACCCAAGTAGTGTGTGTCCACTCAGATTCAAGAATTAAAGTGTTAGCCGGGCGGTGGTGGCGCACGCCTGTAATCCCAGCACTTGGGAGGCAGAGACAGGCGGATCTCTGTGAGTTCGAGGCCAGCCTGGTCTACCAAGGGAGTTCCAGGACGGGCTCCAAAGCTACAGAGAAACCCTGTCTCGAAAAACCAAAAAAAAGAAAAAGAATGAAAGTGTTGGAAAAGACAGAATAGCTGGGGGCTGGAGAGATGGCTCAGCAGTTAAGAGCATTGCCTGCTCTTCCAAAGGTCCTGAGCTCAATTCCCAGCAACCACATGGTGGCTCACAACCATCTATAATGAGGTCTGGTGCCCTCTTCTGGCCTGCAGACATACACACAGACAGAATATTGTATACAAAATAAATAAATATTTTTAAAGAAAGACAGAATAGCTGGACAGTCAGACATGGTACACCATGGGGCTGCTACAGAGAGACATGTGTACCGTCTTAGTAAGTAAAACAGTTGTCACATCACCCAGCAATTCCACTCCTAGGTATGCACACAAGAGAACCAAAGACAGACATAGCCAAAAATGCATGTGTGAATGTTCACAGCGGCATTAGTCCACAGCAGCAAAGACTGAAGCAACCCAAATGTCCAGCAGCTTCTAAATGGACAATGTGGCAGATCCGCACCCAGGGGTGTGCCACTCAGCCACGCAAAGGAATAAAGGGATGTGGCTCAGTTGTGGGACACTTGCCAAGAATGCACAGTTCAGTCCTCAGTACCACAAGAACATTAACAAAAATAAGCAAGAACTGCTGACACACGCTACAACACGGATGACCTCGGGAAAGCGTTTCCAGATACTGAAGGCCACATACTATACAATCCCATGTTTAGAAATGCCCTAAGAAGAAGTCAATCCACAGTTGTCAGTGATGGGGGAGAAGGAACGGGGGTGACTGGTGACTACAGAGCTCACTTGAGGGATATTCTAGAACTAGTGATGGCTATCACATTGTGAATATCTTTCAGCTATACATAGGGAAGGGCAGAGAAACCATAAGGAAGACAGCACCTTGGCTCAGAATGGAGGACCACCAGCAAACTCTTCCCTGCCTTGAGATTCTAAGCCACAAAACCCAGACTTGTCTTTCATCACCTCTTACTAACTGAACCAAGCCCACCATGATGTCATGACAGTTCTACACTGAGTCCCTAACAGGCCTTGATTCCCCCCCAAACTCAAAGGAGGGGGACCAAGTAACCAGAATGAAACAAAGGACTGAGATATTTTAATTCATCATCATTGGCTCAAAACCAAAATGAAATCAGCATGAACCAAAGGTAGGATTTGACCTTTAAAACAAAGTTGTAAACCAAGAACAAATCAACATGCTTTTTAGAATATAAAGATGTAAACAGTCTCTAGCCTTTTGCCTTCATCTCTCAGAAACCTATGTGCCCTAAGTCAAAAGCCTATTCCAGCGTCACACCTCTGCCGGGGGCAGCTGAGGCCCACCAAGGCGGACAGTGTAGGCTTCCTCACCTGTTGGACAGGGGCGACTTCCGGCCCAAGCCGATAGCCCCCAGAATCCCAGAGCTGAGCCTCTCCTCGGCCAGGAGGCTCTGCCTGCTCTGCAGCATGAGCAAGATCCGGATGACGGACTCTGTCAGGACTGACTCATTCTGCTCCACCTGAGCCAGCGACAGCTGCAGGACCTGATGCCACCACAGGAACAGCTTTGCTTCTTCCTGTGCGGAGCTGGGGGAGGAGCCAGAGCGAAAGAAATGTAAGGACTTTTCCCACTCATGTCTAACAGAAACTCACATTTGAGTTTTACAGGAGGGAGAAATACATTACTCTAAAGTCATATGCCAGGGCCAGCAAGATGGCCCTGAGTTTAATCTCCAGGAACCCACAACTACACATACACACACAAGTAAACGAAAACAAAACTGAAGAAATTAAAATTGAAGAAAATAAAACCAAGGTTAAAGTGTTAGCAAAATGTTGATAAAGTAATGGGTGTTGTAATTTATAGAAAAAGCAGTGCGCAAGAGAAACACAACATGCAACAGCGCTCAGGTGGAGGGGTTTTTTATTGGGGGAAGTAAATGGGAAAAGGGGGAAGAGGGGAGACAGGCCTTTGGGGACAGGAGGAGAGGAGAGGAGGAAAGAGGAGAGGGAGAGACAGATGGAAACAAAGAGAAAGAAAGAGGGATGGGAGGTGGGAAGGGCCCTTTTAAAAGGGAACGCAGTGATTGTGCACAGGGCACTCTTAGTGGCTATGCTGAGGTGTGAACCCCAAAGTCAGGCCAGTACAGACGCCTGGTTACTAGCAATGGGGCTGACACAGCTACCACTGACTGAACATTTGCGTGCCAGGCACTGGGCTACATCCTCTGTCACTTGATCCTCATTTATAACAAAGTTGGTTCCTCAAATATTGTGTGAGGAGATTTAAAGGAAAAAAAATAAATCTGCTCAGAATATTAGCTCAGCAACTAAGAGACTAAGAGTCCCCTGTTGGGACCAATTGGAGTCCTGGCCTCCAGCTGCTCTTCCCTGCTAGAGCCTTCTGACTGGAGTTACTAAAAGCTGTGCCTTGAAGATCAGAGGATGGGGTTTTCACCTGCTGGCCCACTTGACTGCTGGGTATTTAAACCTCCATGGCGCTATTAAAGAAACGGCTTTTTACCAGCGATTAGACGTCCGTTTGTCTGTCTGTCTCTGTGTGTGTTTGTGTGTTTCAACCTCCAGCCCCTTGCCCAAAGCTGGCAAACTGTATTGTAGCAGAAAGAGCAGAGATGGGGGCGCAGTGCGCTGCAGTCCCCCAAGCATGTGTACTCCCCTGAAAGCTTGCTTCACTTTTATGCATCCCTGGGTTCTGGTTCTTGAATTAACGCTTATGTAAACTGGGATCCCAAGTATGGCAGCAGGCAAGCATACCTTGGGTACACCTGTTCCAGCCACTTGTTTAGGATGAGGAGCACCTTCATCTCGTTCCTCAGAGTCTGCTCACTGTTTAAACACTGAAGCAGGTAGACGTAGAGAGTCAAGCAACTGCCGAGGGCTAAACACTCCTGCAGAAACTCTTCTATGGTGAGTTCGGGGACTTGAAGGGACACCAGAATGGGGCCCCATCCTAAATTTTGATTGAGGGAGCCTAGGAAAAAACACCAAGAGGAAATATCAGTATATGCTCATGTACATAAGCATGTGCTGTGTTGATGCCAGAGACCATGTGGATGCCTGTGGTCCGTGCTGTCACCAGAAGCCATGTAGAAGTCCATGATCCATACGATCCATGCTCCTGTTAACTGTAAAGGGCAAGGAAGCTTCTTTTGAAGTGGCATCAACGACTGCAGACTCACAGTTGAGAAAGAGGGACACAGAAGGCATCTATGATAACCCCTCCCCCCAGTTCACCCACTCCCAAAACGAAACAGTCTAAACAGAAAGCCATTGAAGAGAACTCTCAACAGTTGTGAGGAGGATGCTGACCTGATGGCTTCTGGCTGGGGTGCGGGTGGGAAAGGACGCAGGTCTCCTTAAGGGGCTGGCAACTGGGAGTTTGACCGCGTTCCAGTGCTTATATGGGCAGCACAAATTAGACTGGCTCTTTTTCTCCTTCTTTTGGTGGGGAGGGGTCTCAAGGTTGGGGGCGGGGGCAGACCTGGGAGGACTGGGAAGTGAGTGTGCTCTGGGTTCATGATGTGAAATTCCCAAATAATCAATAAAAATATTATGGAAAAAGGAAAGGATTCTAACGACTGTTTTCACTTTAGCCATCATTTCTCAGAGTGGCCTAGAATCCAGAAAAGCGAGAGATGCCCCGATGCTCAGATTGGAAAGCCTCCACCGGCTGCTACTTAAGTAGGAGAGGTTCACAGAAATTAGAACTCAGGACTGTGTGTCTCAAAACTTCCTTTCTCGTTATGTGATGATGATTAGCATCTTCAGGTACCAAAGAGTTTTAACTTTAGTCAACCCAGGCTTTTCTAAGAAAATAAATCTCTCATAAGCATTTTTACTCACTAAAGTACAGCTCATTAACCATTTTGATGTTAGTAACACAAACAAATTTGAGTCCTGAGTGTTGTCCTGAAGGCTCTCAACCCTTTGGGAGGAGTGAAGGCAGGTGCACGGTGAGGTACAAAGTACCTCCACAGCAGCCAGGGCAGGTGGCAGGTATGGGCATACCCTGGAACCTCACTCTGATCTTCTTCCTTTCTTGTTATTTATAGTAATATTTCATATCTGAATATCACAGTTGAGAAGAGCCATTCTAAGCAGTCCTTAATCACCATCTCCAGAGTTTGGTGGAAGAGTAAGAACAATAAAAGGATGAGGAACAGGAAAAAGTGATTCTTATAGAATAGTTTTAAAAGTGGGACAAGAAGGCTGGGAAGGTGACTCAGCAGTTAAGAGCACTGACCCAGAGTACAATACCTAGCACACACATGGTTGCTCACAACTTTCAGTAATTCCAGCTCCAAGTGATTCACACCCTCTTCTGGCCTATGTGGCATTTGACACAGATGTGCTACACATAAAGACATGCAGGCAAAACACCCATATACAGAAAATAAAAATAAATACATCATAAGAAGCAAGGCAAGAAGAAATAAAAAGATCTTTATGAAAACTCCTCTCACCAAACATGGTAAAAAAGAAATTACCACATTATTAATAAGTTCTGGTTTACAGCATTTGTTTTGAAAACTGACTTTGCTATCATAACATGGTTGGTCTGACATTTTAAAGCAATGTAAAAAACAAATTAGCATTTTTTTCTCTCTTGAAACATAAGATTGAACCCAAAAGACATGGGCCACATGTTCTGATGTTGACTAGCTCTTTATGGAAAAAAATTTACTTCTATCATATACATACATATGTGTATGTGTGTGTGATATGAAAATTTCTGACAGAGAGAATTAGAATAATGCCACTTTGGGAAGACAGGCTTTCTTCTTCCTGGAAAAGGTCACTCCAATGAGAACAGAAGATGGTGTCTCTTACCTTCCTTGAAGTAGGCAGTGATGCAGGCTTCTGTAATTTCTGCCATGTGGCGGACCGATGCCAGGCTTTGGCAGGCTGCTGTTAAAAGGGGCAGCACTACCAACCCATGGACCTTTTGGCCAATCCAGGTCCGGATGCTGGCACCGAGGAACTCCGCTGTTGGAATAGTTGCATTGTTCATCATCATTAGGACTTCTGTAAAGAGGCTGCTGAGGGCCATGTGGCGGGCCTGGCTGTCCATGTCTAAAGGCAAAGACAGATATGCACTCAGACCATGAGGACAGGGACAGGAAAGAGGTCATAAGAAGAACAGTTCTTATCTGTTCTCCAGGGTCGTCACACTCCTGATGTCTGACTAGGCAGAAAGGATCTGATGACAACTGGATTTTATGAACAGGAAATAGGAATTTCCTCAAGTTCCCTGAATAAAGTATTTGAGAGACTAACACTTTAACTCCCACAGCCCCTCTCAGCCTTTCCTTTCAGCTTGTCTCCATTCCTGAGTGACACCTGAAGCCCAGTGGTTACACTGGGCTGGGACTCAAGTAAGCTATCTTTATTATCCTTCCCATACTCCACTGCTGTCTCTCCAGACTCACTCTTAGTCCTGCCGAGTCTGTAACTAGGAGCCCCCTCCTCCCACCTCACCTCCATTTCCTGGGGATTCTACCACCTGGTGCAGACCCTGGTCCCTCCAGCTCTTTCCTGCTTCCCCTTTCAGCCTTCTCTTCTAGTCCATCTCCATACATCGTGATGTCCACCAACCCACAGAAACACTCTCTACGGGGACCTCACAGTCACTCAGGTGGCTGGAATCCAGAGTGGGCGATAATAAACAACGGGATACCCACCCAGCCAGAAGCAGACTAGACAGCCATGCCAACAAACACACCTAGCATCTTAATTTCAGAAGCCTAGATCAGAGAAATACAAACATGAACAGACAAGACAATACCCATCCTCTAGAAGCCAAACCCTATCGCAACTGATCCCGAGACAAGCAATTTAGTAGAAGCCTAAGGCGAGAACTTCAAAATAGTCATTCTCTATGTTCAAGGACCGTAAAGAGGATATGAATAAATGCCTTAATAAAGACTGAAAACACAAACAGTTGAATGAAATAATGAAAACAATTCAAGACATAAAAGCATAAACTGAATAACTAAAGAAAACCCAAAATACAATAAAACTGGAAATGAAAACTTGGGAGGGATATCAAACAAAAAGCTCGGAGGTAAGCCTCACCAAGTTAAAAGATATAGAAGAGGGAATTTCAGGGCTTGAAGACAACAAGGTCGAAGAAATGGATAGCTTAGTCAAAGAAAATGTTAAATCTAAAAATATCAAGACACTATGAAAATACCAAACCTACAAATAATAGCTATAAAGGAAAAAGAAACTCAAGTCAAAGGCAGAGAAAATATAGTTATCAAAACTGTAGAACCAAATTTCCTCAACCTAAAGAAATTAGCTATCAAGGTACAAGAAGCATTCAGAACACCAAGTAGAACCAGAAAAGGAATTCCCATGACACATCATAACCAGAACACTAAATGTACAGAAAAAAGAAGGCATATTTAAATCTGCAAAGGAAGAACAACCAGATCACATAATAAAGGAAGAAATATTAGAAAACATCTGATTTTTCAATGGGAACTTTGAATCCAGAGATACTCAACGACATTTGATAGATGGTTAGCAAGAAGTAAAAAACTGAACATCAAGAAAACAATAAAATTTAAAAATGGGGTATAGAACTAAACAGAGAGTTCTCAAAAGATGAAACACAAATGACTGAAAAACACTTAAATATTCAACATCCTTAGAAATCAGGGAAATGCAGATTAAACAACTGAGACTTCATCTAACCCCAGTCAGGCTGACCACGATCAATAAAACAAATGACAACACATGCTGCCTGGGGCATGGAGAGAGGGAACACTTACGCATTGCTGGTGGGAGTGCAAAGTGTGCCACTCTGCAAATCAGGATGGAGGTTCCTCAGGAAGCTGGGAAATATTTACTTCAAGATCCAGCAATAACACTTTTGGGTATATACCCAACGGACTCTACAGCTTATTAAAGAATTATTTACTCATGTTCATTGCCTTTCTATCCACAATAGCCAGAAATTAGAAATAGCCTAGGTTTTTATAAACTGATAAATGGATAATTAAAATGTGTTATACTCACACAATGTAATATATTCAATAAAATAATGAAATTTGGAGGACTGAGCTAGAAATAATCATCCTGAAGTAACCCAGACTCCAAAGACAAATGTTGCCTGTTTTTTCTAATATGTGGATGTTAGCTTCTAAACCTCCAGTAAGTGTTCTATAATCTAAGTAACCACAGAGGTCAGGCACTCAGTAAGAAACCAAGAGGCGATGGGATCTTCCAGGGAAGGGAGATAGAAAATAATGTTATGGAGAGACAAAGGGAAACTACACCAGGACTACTAAATAAGGAGGGGGATGTGAGAGCAGAATAAAGGAGGAAATATGGAGAGAGACAAGTAACATGAAAGGCCTTATGAAAACCCATATGGAAATCTGCTACTGTAGAAGCTTCCTAAGATACATGCATATATGCAGGTAATCTAAATGGAGTCACCACATCACAGGAAAGACAATGCTCCAACTAGACATGCTACCAAGTAAAGCCTTCAGTGTCAGGAATGAGTTACATCTTCAGTTGTTGGCCAAAGGAGTCCCACTGGTAAACCCCGAACAACACAGGCATTGCCACGGCGACTCATCTCAGTTTCAAATGAACAGTAGCAGCAGTTTTGATTTATGATGAACCTCCTTACGGAATCAGCCTGTCTTTGCCCTTCTTCTCAGTAGCAAAGCCATGGCTGATTCCTACAAACCAGGCTCGGCTCTAATGCCTCTTCCAGTTCTTGCTACACACTCTTCCCAGGGTGCTAATATTCCTTGACTTCACAGTCAGCCATGACCAACCTGAGCTCCTACTCTGCTTATGATTCTGTTATTCCTTTCGGTTTTCTTACTTTGTATTATCTCACATGACTTCTTCAACAACAAGAGGATCTGCTTGTACTCAACCATTTTAGTGGACCACAGATATCTGACCAAACACCAAGCCACATTAGGCAGCTGTTTCTGCTCTCCTCACACAGGAGCTCGCCTGTGCCTAAAACACAGGCTCTCCTTTAGGCCCCCATCTCAGGGAGGCCCTGGGCATTATCAGCTCCCTCTAGA
Organism: Microtus pennsylvanicus; assembly: GCF_037038515.1. Classification (NCBI taxonomy): domain Eukaryota; kingdom Metazoa; phylum Chordata; class Mammalia; order Rodentia; family Cricetidae; genus Microtus; species Microtus pennsylvanicus. The sequence continues at coordinate 9,596,651 of NC_134582.1, forward strand.
CCTATGAAGGGCCAGGGAAAAATTAGTTTGAGTATTCTGTCTACCTTCATAAGTTTTCTCTTACACTCTATTTCTTTTTTTTTTTTAAGATTTATTTATTTTTTATGGATACAGTGTTTCTACCTGCATGTATGCCTGCACTGTAGGCCAGAAGAGGGCACCAGGTCTCATTAGGGATGGTTGTGAGCCACCATGTGGTTGCTGGGAATGAACTCAGGCCCTCTGGAAGAGCAGCCAGTGCTCTTAATCCCTGAGCCATCTCTCCAGTCACTATACTCTACTTCTAACCTCAAAATTCCTTATCTTTTTACCATTCTACCAATAATTATAATTTTTGGTTTTTGCATTTTATTGAGCATTCTTGGTTGTTTTCAGTAGAAGTTATTGGCAGGATGTCTGTCCACTGACCTGCTAGCAATAAATCCCTCCACAGAAATGTCTTGACAAGCCATCAGGAGACTCTGAACTTCTACTTAGGAGCTGACCTCCTATAAAGTTGCTTCCTCCAGATCATCACTTAATGTCTTATCCAGCTTGAACCTCAGTACAGGTCATTTCACATCCTCATCTGCCAGGGTCAACCTCTCCTCAAACTGTAACACTGCTACTTGTCCCAGGGGCCCTGACTGTCTGGATCAGGAGTCCTGGTCTTGACCATCCTCCTCAGCTCACAAAGCCCGCACGAGTACGTGGCTTCCACTGGTCACTTACCAGGTGGGTTAAAGACAATGACGTCATCTAAGAGCTTAGCTATTTCCTGCTCCAGGACTGGGAAGGTGACTTTTCCACCTTGTTCCAGGGTACTGAGAAACTGAACCATCTGACGAGTGAAGGCTTGGCACTTTGGAACTATGTCCTGATGAGAGAGAGAGACAGAATCCTGTCAGTCAAATGAACTGAGCGAGAAATGTTAGCTCAGTACTCCTGGGGAGCATGGCACTGACCACTTGGCTCAGTTCTCCTGGGGAGCACAGCACAGCACTGACCATTTGTCACTCAAATTTGGTTTTAATAAAACACTGATTGGCCAGTAGCCAGGCAGGTAGTATAGGCAGGCAAACACACTAAGCATGATGGGAAGGAAAAGGGTGGAGTCAGGAGATGCTGGCCAGAAGCAGAGAGAGCAAGATGGGCATGCTGTACTAAGAAAAGGTACTGCCATGTGGCAAAGTGTTAAGTAAGGAATATGGGTTAACTTTAAATGTAAGAGCTAGTTAATAAGTGTGTGGTTGAACATTTATAAGTAATATTAAGCCTCTATGTGGTAATTTGGAAAGTGACTGCCAGGTATTTGGGACCAAGTGGCTCCGAGACAGGAAACTTCTGTCAACGGAAGAGGATAGATTGGGAAGCCACAAAAGACCTCATCTAGCAGGCCCAGGAAATGTGTCTGCAGCTACACAAAACAGTGATGGCATAGAGACGAGAATGCCCCGTGCCACAAAACTGTATTAACAATGCCTTTAACTAAACAGTGATTTACTTGTCAAAAATGTTCACATTTACTCTAACTCAAACCTCCAGCTTACACTCAGCACTCTCTGCCTCTCTTGGACTAAGACATTCGATTTTAAAGCCCACCCACTGATCTCCAGTCTACCTAAGGCATAGCAAGTAAATGGGGAAAGTCAAACGAAAGGACCCAGGAGGCCTTGAGCACACGGTGGCCACACCCAGCTTTCCCTGCAGAGCAAGTCAGGAGATTCATGGCTAGCCTTACTAGCACGTGTTCGACCTCTGGTCCAAAGAACATGCCAATTTTTAAACCACTCACTCAACTTACGAGATGCTTCTGGCCCTCAGCAGGAACAGAGAGTCCTGCAGACACTTTTAAGAGCTTCACAACGCGTTCAGCAGAACAGTCTTGGGCCAGGATGACGGACGGTGGGTAATGACTGCTGAAATAAGCCAGCACGCTCTGGTATGACACAAGGTCCACAAGATGCCACGAGAGTGAGCTTGTCTGTCCAAGAAGGCTTAGTAAAGGTGAATCCTAAAAAGGGAAGGCAGGCTGCTTTATGTTCATTTCCCAGAAATAAATATATGTCTCTAGTTATCTGTGGGAAGACAGCTTATGGTAAGAACAGAAAAGTTAGGGAACCAAGGAGGTACACACTCAGGTTAGCATCAAGTGGAGTCATGGCAAAAGTGCAGTAAGATCTGCAAGACTTCAGATGGACTTGGGTGTACACAGCAACATGGACTTCAAGAAGCACACTGAACTAAGAATTAACAAAATAAATTATCCTGGTTCAGCAGGGTTCTCTGGATTATTTAGAGCTAGACTAAGGGCTGTCCAGTAAAGTAAGCAGGTAGCTGAAGGCACAGCTCAGATGCTGAGCATCTACTCATACTGATGTCTGTAAGGAAAACATCATCAGGAGAAAACAATGCACTAAAAGGCCACAGCTGATCACAGCTCCCCACACTTACTGTTTGATCGACCAACTGAGCTTCCTTTGCCAGCAAAATCATCATGAAAAGCAGACAGACAACCATGCTCTGGGTTTCGGGAAGGGGACTGGGATTCCAGGCATCGGAGAGCACACTGACCCAGTTGACTCTGCAGAGTACAGACCCCAAAAACAAGAAACAGCTCTTGGGGCTTCCACGCTCCACCTGAAGTGAACAAAAAAAACAGTATAGTATAGTATATGTATTATACATGTTTTTAAGAGGTCACTCTTCCCCAGACTGTAAATATTCGCTGATAATCGTGCCTTATATAAGTAGCTACGTGCATTCTTGAGCTTGCCTATTTGTACTTCCCTGTCTACTCTAACGATTCTAAAGAGATAAGTGCCCTTCCCTGGTCCCAAGCAGATGGAAACTCCCTGTCACTGAGCCCCTGGAGCTGCAGGAGTGGAGGACCTCAGGTAAGCTGGAGCTCAAGGAAAGCTCTATTGGTGAGGAGTTCTCAAACCTCAGTGTGTATCAGAACAACTGCTGGCACACCCAAGAGGTGCTGGCTTCCCCGGGATGTGCTGGAGCAGGGATGAGCAAATTCTGATGTTCATAAGGATGCTCCTGAGACCACACTTGGAGAACCACCACACTGGGACATACAACATTAATATGAACTTCCAATGTAATGCGGTATTCTAAACGTCTCCACATGACTGGTCTTTACAAGCTAATATTTAAATTCTATTCAGAGGTGTCCTTGGGTGCACTATAAGTACATAATCAACCTGAAAGCTGTATTTTATAGCCCATTTCACTGTTTCTAATTTGTTTATCTTAACAAATTTAGGCGCCATAAATTATTTTTTAAAGATTAATATTAAAAGCCCCACCCTACTTATAAAATAAGGATAAGACTGGACTCTGGTGGTGACTTGTGTCTGCTCCCTCCTGGAAGACAACTCTTCATCCTTTTACAGTCTGTTCTCCAGCCTTTCCATCAGGATTGCAATTTAAGAGATTCTCAGCTTCTGGGTAGGTCAAGGCTACCTAATCCTTCAAACTCCTAAAGACAGACTCTTTCGTTCCTTGGCAGACTATTCCACAGTTTAATTAGTCTTCTGCAGCTTCCCTCTCACTGAAAATGTGCCTTAAAGGTCATTATAGAGAGCCAGCATTCTCTCATGTGTTCGTAATGATGATTAAGAATCTACTCAGGCCCTGCACCTCAACAGCTGAACAGGATCAGCGTCCTTGGAGCTCAACTACAGAAGAGCGGCTCCAGAGCAGTACTGGGTAGGGCTTCACAAAAAAAAAAAACAAAAAAACAAAAACAAAAACACCAGAGTCCCAGTACATCTTAGTGATCGTTATAAATAATATTTGTGTCTTAGTGATGTGATCATCACGAATATAGAAGTCTATCAATTAAAGCCCTGAAATGACTCAGTAGCAATAAACATGCAGGCATTAGGTGAGGAGGAAGCACAAATGGAGTGTGACTAATGAGCTGCTGCTGAAGCTGCCCCGGGGCTCTTGGAACTATTGCTTCTGTTGCAAAGGTTCACACGCACATTTCTTGGTCTTCCTTAAGATTACTCCAGGTCCTTCCATGTTTATGATGTGTCCCTGCTTGTTACGATGGCTTTATCTCCCACAATCTAATTATTCACTGGCATAACCGTTGAAATCAATTTGGAGTTGAGTACTAATTCACATTTTGCCTTCAAACAACATTCACAAGTAGGCCTAACAATATTATCCAATATTATAACAATGATTATAGAGATAAACACTAGCCAGGACTCAGTAAGCTAGGGAATCACGCAGCCTTATCTCTTAAACTAGAGAATGGCCAACATGCTGGAAACAGCCTTTCTCTGGGCTTTAAAACTGGTCTGAAAGATGTGTTCAAGTCACTCACTAACGCATGGCTCCCACAAGCTGCTGCTTTCCACAGTATGTACCAGAGGGTGACACAGAAGGGACACACTGGGGAGGGGACACCAACAAAGGCCGGACCTTGAAGAAGGCCTCCATGAGCCTCTGGTCAGGGTGCAGGTCCTTCCACGCGAGTTTCTGGTAAGCACTATGAAAAGTGTAGAGAATGAACTCCGGCATCTTGGGTGCTGTGCATGCTTCACAGTAATGCAGCAGATGCAGCCGCAGGGCTCCTTCGTCACCTGGCAATAGCTTGTCTAGAATTGTAAAAGGAAATACAGTTCAGGTCATTTGGTTTCTTTAAAAAGGAATAGTAAAGAAAAAGAAATGCTAACACAAAACACAGACTTGTCTTCTCAAGGTGATTAGCTTTCTTCTCCAAAACTTCTAAATGGCTTTTTAACCCAAATGCACACCTACAGCCGCTGCCCTCTCATGTACCCAATCCCACTCCATTGCACGTCTGTCTTCATTTAGCGTTTTGAGAGAATTCCTCAAAATAAATATTTCAACATTTCGCAAAAAAAAAGACCAACAAGAACATAAAAATGCTCAGCATTAATAAATATCACAGAAATGCAAAATAAATTCCATAAGGGCAGGGAGATTGCTAAACAGCTAAAAGTGCGTGCTGCCGAGGCTGGCAACCAGAGCTTGACTCCCAGAACCCATATGAAGGAAGGAGAGAACCAATTTCCGCAAGTTTCCCTCTACCCTCACCCTCCACAGAAATCACGCACACACACACACACACACAAATTAAATGTAGAAAAAAAATTAAAATCACGATGAAGTATAACTTCACACTGGCTTTTTAATCTATTCTTATTTTATGTGGATAGGTGTTTGCAGAAATGGAAAACAGCATGAAAGCTCCTCAGAAGCCAGAGCAGACAATACTCTCAGAAGCCAGAGTAGACAATACTCTCAGAAGCCAGAGTAGACAATACTCTCAGAAGCCTAGAGTAGACAATACTCTCAGAAGCCAGAGTAGACAATACTCTCAGAAGCCAGAGCAGACAATACTCTCAGAAGCCAGAGCAGACAATACTCTCAGAAGCCAGAGCAGACAATACTCTCAGAAGCCAGAGTAGACAATACTCTCAGAAGCCAGAGCAGACAATACTCTCAGAAGCCAGAGCAGACAATACTCTCAGAAGCCAGAGTAGACAATACTCTCAGAAGCCAGAGTAGACAATACTCTCAGAAGCAGAGCAGACAATACTAAATGGGCTGTAACTACACACCTCAGAGCATCCACACAGACATTCTGTAACTGTGGCAGCGGCCATTCTCCTGTTGGCTTCTTAGGAAAGCAGGAGGAAAGGGTGATGGAGAGGCTGAAGGGAAGGCTCCACAGGGCACCACATGACACCTCCCTACCTTTAAGACTGCCGTGCAGTGAGTCAACGCAGTCAGTGAACAGCTGCACGATGCTGGAGGCCACCACAGCATCACTCTCTAGCCAGGGGTAATGTCGCTGTTGGCTGCTTCACAGGAAGGAAACGCATGCTTAGGAATGAGAGCGCACATGACGGAGTTAAGAGTCTAGGGCTGGCAAGTCAGAGAACTCAGCCTCTGCAGCCTGAAGCAGAGCTGGGAACTCCTGAAAGTGAGGACACCTGTGACATCAACCCTTAACGCTGACTCCCCTCCCTCCTAAGGCCAGTACTGGGCGCATCTAGTTTATTTGCACAGCTTTACAGAAGAGCCACCCACAGAACAATTCATAGCATTTGTATGATTATGTCACCCTGTATCCTGATGCTCATGAAACAATGTTTTCATTTAACGTCAGAGTTACATGATTAAGGGGGCATCCCTGACCCAATAATTTGATATACAACTTAATTCTAAAAATAGCTGAGTTAATAGAAAATGCTGAGATCCATATTTATAGGCCTACTTTATGAAAAAAAATTCTTAAGTATACAAATAAATTCAACTTCCTTACTGTAGAAAATTGGAAATTAGTGGTTCATTTTGTTCCAAAATTAATATCAAGATAACATCGCTAATTAATTGGTCAGGTGAATAATTATATAAACAAAAAATGGCTTGACTTTTATATTTTATCAACTTAAATGCCTCTGTATTAAAAATTGAATCTGTGAAATCATCATGACCTGTAATAAGTATCATTAGAACTTAAGTTTCCAAAGAAATCGGAGTACATGAAAAACTACTTACTTTTCACTGTCCTCTAAAACCAGGATCCAGGGCTTAAAGAGCTGGACGATCTGTGAGTACAGGGACCTCAGCACTGAAACAGTACAGTTGTTAGAAACAAAGACCTCACTCTGCTCACTGGCTCCAGCTCATACTAAGTGCACACAAAGTCTACTGTTCCTCCCTGTAAAGCCTTTGCTGGCACAGACACAGTATGGTTAGTGCAACAACGCAGGCTTCCCCTTTCAATTGCTATGATGCAGTGAGCTTACTGTTTATTATAGCACAATGTCATAAGTAATTTTATAATGTACATTTTCCAAGATATATGTTTCATTCTGAACATTATCCTAGCCTAGGTAAATGATAGAAAGAAGGAGTTAGAGAAATACACCTCTTTGAACCATACCCCCACCAAGGAGGAGCATAGACAAGCTACAGCAAGCATCCTATACTCGCTGTAAAATCATATAGATATGACAAGTACATGGGTTCACACCTGTACACTTTTCCTGTTCCCTCTCCTTGACATCTGAGACGATTTCTTAATGTGCCTATCTGAATTCCTCCTATGGAAGGCACGGCACTTGGCTCCCACCAACTTTACCTTCTTTGCTGCTGGCCGTCGGGTTTTGGGCCAAGGAGGAGATTTCTAAGTCAATCAGCCTTTTCACAAGGTATCCCAGAAATGTCTCCACATCAGCCATATAAGGGCTCCATTTTGAGAACAATCCAAAGCTTCTGAAGTCCAGCTTGGATAGCCGAAGCTTATAAAAGAAGTCAGAAAGCCACTGGATGGTCTCCATTACCTAGAAGAGACAACCAGGCGAACACCGCTCACTAAACGTCCACTTTGGTGCAGAATCTTCCCCAGCCCCTTTCTTCTTTTCTGTGGCTGTAGAGGAAACCTGGGGCCTCACGATAACTCGGACGCCCACCACCGAGCCGAGCCTTCAAGCCCTTTATAGCACAGCACTACAACAGACTGTGACGGGAATAGAGGGTTTTTGACAGAACTACAAAAAGACAGAAAAAATAGTAGATTTAAATTCTAAAGTAATGAAATCTTTACTTCAAATACTTTCTTCCTTTTTCTTTATTTTTGAGGTTTTTTTTTTCTTTTTGCTTGGTTTTGGTGATGGGTCAAGCTGGTCTCAAACTCCAAGTGCTTCAGCTTGATGTCCCAAGTGCTGCTAGTGCAGGTGTGGACCACACCCAGCTTCAGGTTCTTATGCGAAGCCACCACAGAGAAAACTGAGGGCTCGGAGGGCCACACCACAGAGGGATAAATCAGATGTGCTTGGCGGGAGGAAGGTTTGTACAGGGGAATGAATGCTGGCTTTCCTTCTGTTCAGACAGGAATGAAACTCCATTCAGGAGCATAAAAGTAGTCCAGGCAAAGGTCAAAGACGACATAGAGCTCTTATACACACACACACACACACACACACACACACACACACCAAAACAAAAACAAAAAATGCAGCTTTTAAATGTGCTCCAATTGTTTGAAAATGCACAGCAAGGAAAATGGGAAAGAATACACAAAGCTGCCTGAGACCAAAAGCTCATACCTGCTTGTCTGACAAGAGAACCTCTGAGGCACTATGAAGCACAGAGCTGTCCGCTGAAGCTGCCCCCTGCTGGCTGCTTGGGGCATCGCATCTCAGGGCTCTCAAAGTGGCTTTCCAGCACTCAGGACTCAGCAGCTGCTCTGCAGAGCCTAGAGAAGAGACAGAGACAACATGTCTGCGTTTTTCCCAAACCACTTTCAACCTGAAACAAACAACATGTGTACTTTACAAATAAAATGATGATGAAGATGATAATAATTCAATCAAATCTGTAGGAATACATGGTAGAAAAAGACAAAAGAAAAGACAAAAAAGCGACTTAACTGGGAGTGAGCTCCACAGATGCCACTGGACCCCACCCTCCGACTGTGACGAGAAATTATATTAGTGTGAGAGTGTGTGTGTGATGTGTGAGGAGTGTGTGATGTGTGAGTGTGTGTGATGTGTGAGGAGTGTGTGATGTGTGAGTGTGTGTGATGTGTGAGAGAGTGTGTGTGATGAGCATGTGTGTGATGACTGTGTGTGTGATATGTAAGAGAGTGTGCGTATAATGTGAGTGTGTGTGTGATGATTATGTGTGTGATGAGCGTGTGTGTGATGAGTGTGTGTGTATAATGTGTGAGTGTGTGAGATGAGTGAGAGAGCAGATTTAACATGACATAGAACTCTATATGGAAATTAGTGGACCATCTTGGGGTGTTGGTTCCCTCCTTTCACCATGGCTTCTAGGAACCTAACTGTGGTCATCAGGCGAGGGTGGCAAGAAAGTCACCTGCTGAGCCATCTCTAGCCTCATCTTAACCCTTTCAGGTGGCATCTACAGAGTGGATGTGGGCTAGCAGACACTCGCTGAGCGCTTACCAATCACACCCAGATGGAGACACTTACTTTGCACCAGCAGCCTGAGAACATCACTGTACTGGTCAGGGAACTGGTAGAGTAGAAGGTGAGTCCAGTGCTTACAGAAAAGATTAAATGGCATCAAAATATCTTCATCTGGTTCAAGGCCCCAGGCAGTAAGTGCCAAGTGAATGGACTCCAGAAGCCTGGTACGATCAGACAGAGGAGGTTTAGTGGTGTTTAACCATTGCTTAACATCGAACTAAAAAAGAAACAGAAACAAGAAGCACTTTTATTTACATTAGAAAATTAGATGAAGCAGAGAGTCTGTGCAAACTTAAAATCCAAAGGCAATCTTGCAGTCAGCTGTCTACGAACACAGAAACTAAAATTCACACACGAGTGCACACCATGACGCCACCACCTCCATCGAGTCTCTGAGCTGATGGCATGTCCTCAGCTCAACAACCTTCTTTAGAAGTATGAAATCTTACTTGGGATTGGTTAAGGATATGATCAGAAGCAGAACACTCACTTTGAATGTTCACAGCCCAAGGTTTGACACCTAGCATCACAAAAATACAAACCCAAAACAAAAACCACTCACCGACTAACCATTCACTATAGGTTTACACTTCCATTCTATTTCTGAAAATGCCATACATTTCTGCCTTACTCTAAGTTCCCGCTGAGGCCTCATCAGAGTTTCAGAGCTGTCCTTCAGTGCTAGTGTCAGAACCAGGCAGCACCTCACGGAGCTTATTTAACCGCCATCTTTTCACTGGCATTTGTTACCTACTTCAGCTTATAAAATTCAGACTGCTGGAATCCTCCAACATTCCACACCATAAAATAACCTGTTATAGACTGGGCTCAGTCTCTTCACCCTAAAAAGCGCCAGGGACCCACTGCTTCATAATTGTCACAGAAGCATATTTGAAGGTGCTGGCATTCTTGAGGGCTTAAATCATTGCCTTGCTCGGATAGTCTTCTGTTCAGATGAGGACAAGGGAAGCTTATTTAGACCAGATGTATTCAAATATGAATCTGACATGTGATGACTCACAGATCAAACACCACAGGAGCAAACTCAAGATACATTTAAAAGGGTTATTAAACTCCTCTTTCACAAGGAGTATTTCATGAGGAATATTTCATGACTGTACTAAGTTTTTAAAGAAAGCCTGGGCCGGGCACTCAGGAGGCAGAGGCAGGTGGATCTTTGTGAGTTCGAGGCCAGCCTGGTCTACACAGTGAGTTCCAGGACAGCCAAGCATACACAGAAAAATCCTGTCTCAAAAGAACAAAACAAAATAAGCTTGGGATGCTGTGCTCTGAGAGTCACACTCTGAGGTAGGACTGTCTGTGCAGCACAGCCGGTGTCCTGCCAATGGGGAGGCTGTAAAGCCGGGCTAATCTGAGATCACACAGAGTAGAAAGGGCCTCTTGGCACGGAAACAACAGTTGCTTCCCATTTTCCCAGGCGTAATCATTAGTACCTTGGTGAGCAGCATGAAAATCATGTCACTGTTGTCCTCGCTTAAGAACTGCACCACTTTCTCGTACAGGTGGATGAACTCGGCCGGCGCAGCATTGGGGGTGAAGAACGGGGAGAGCAGAGAGCAGAGGCGTCTGTTCTTCAGGATGGTCTGCAGCACTTTCCTGCACTCCGACCTTGTGCCGCTGATAAACACCTGCACAAAATAAACGGGAGCTGCCTCTCAATTTCCCTGCCGCTTCTCTGAGGCAGTCAGTCTTAACGGTACTAAGTAAGGTAAAATAAGTTCTTGTGAATGAAAATATAAAATCAAGCACTTTTAATCCTAGCCCTAGGGAGGCAGCGGCAGGAAGAACTCTGTGAGTTTGGGGCCAGCCTAGTCAACACAGTGAGTTCCAGGATAGCCAGAGCTACAAAGTGAGACCCTGTCTCAAATAATAATAGTAATGATAATAACAATAACTTAATTAATGTGGCTCAAAGGCTAAGATGCACTAGAATCTCAGTGATTCTCTAAGCAGTCTCGGGGTCAAGAAGGCTTTTCTAAGGATGATCACAATAAAAATAATAGGCAGGACTCACGGGTATGACATACTAAAATTTTAATTTTCACTGACATACAAAAAAATCATAAAGTGTTAAAAAAAAGAGTCAGAAAAATATACTTACATTGTTCTCCAAATATTAAGTCAGTAACTTAGTATTGGAAGGACTCTTCCAATCACATCAAAATCCAAAAAAGGTACAAAGAATAATAATCAGTAAGATACACACATACACACACTCACACAAATACACACTCCCACACATATGCACAATCACACAGGCACACTCACTTTCACACACATACAAGCGTGCATGTGTGCACACGCACACACTCTGCCAATAAACAAACCAAAAGACATATAATTTGAGAGAACTTTAAATACGGGGCTTGGGAAAGAGTTCAGAAGAGTGTGTGCTGCACACGCTGGAGTACAGAAGAGAAGAGAGTGTGCTGCACACGCTGGAGTGCAGAAGAGAGTGTGCTGCACATGCTGGAGTGCAGAAGAGAAGAGAGTGTGCTGCACACGCTGGAGTGCAGAAGAGAGTGTGCTGCACATGCTGGAATACAGAAGAGAAGAGTGTGTGCTGCACACGCTGGAGTGCAGAAGAGAGTGTGCTGCACATGCTGGAGTGCAGAAGAGAAGAGAGTGTGCTGCACAAGCTGGAGTGCAGAAGAGAGTGTGCTGCACACGCTGGAAGACCCGAGTTTAATCCCAAGCACCAGCATGAAGAGCCAGGAGCAGTGGCTGTGTGCCTGGAACTGATGGGCAATGAGGGTAGAGACATCAAGATCACAAGCTATAATTTTATTTATGTTTTATAAATAAAGCTTGCCTGAAGAGGGTAAAACTAAGCCACTAGTGGTGGCACACACCTTTCATCCCAGGATTTGAGAGAAGAGGCAGATGGATCTCTGAGAGTTCAAGGCCACCCTGGGCTACACAAGATCAATCCAGAAACAGATCCAAGTAATGGTGGCCTACACCTTTAATCCCAGCACTAGGGAGTCACATGCCTTTAATCCCAGCACCAGGGAGTCACATGCCTTTAATCCCAGTGCTAGAGAGGAATATAAGGCAGGATGAGACAAGAACTTGTTCTTTTTCAGTCTAATGATTTCTTCGAGGTAGAGCTTTCTAGTAGCTTGGCTGCTTTGCTTTTCTGATCTTTGGGTTGAACCCCAATATCTGTCTCTGGGTTTTTATTAATAAGGTAACCAGCCTAGCTCAAATTGAGTGATTCATAACTATTCTTATACACATACACAGCATAACAGCAATACAACTTTTGAAAGGGCTGGCATTCTACTTCCCTTATCAGATTAGCCAAATTTTATGGCTCAATCTCCAGTTCTACAAACACTGGTCCGTACAGGGACAAAGCTTTAATAAGAATGGTAATTCCTAATGTTAGTTATGATAGTGTAACTATGTGTAAATCTCCCAGCAGGGCATCACATTACACCAAAGGCACATAATGCTGTAGGGATAAGTCCCGCCCCTTAGGGGGCGTGTTCGCCTAGGGCTAATGTCTGCCTATAAATTTGGCGAGCGTGCTCCGAGCTGTCTCTTCTACTTTCCTGGTCTCCGCGGGAACGGTGGTTCTGTAAGTCTATTTCTACATTAAAACTATATATATTTTTACAAACTGTCTGCATTTGTTTACGCCGCTACATAATGCTATAAACTATAAATATACAGTTATACCAAATTCCTTTGATACAGCAGTCACATTTTCAGAAAACAGTAAATACTAAAGAAAATATTGTAAGAACAATTGTCTCAGCCTTATTGTAGAAAAAAGAGAGAGACTTTAGCAAAATAGTCACCCAAAAAATGTGAGCACAACACCTTATAGCATGTCTTTATCATGGAACAGACATTTGACATGAGCAGGCAGGTCTGTACTTACTAGCAAGGGAAATTAGAAGATACACTTAAGTGTACAGGAAATAACTCAGCACATATCTGTCTGAAGTGTCTATGTAAGTACCTATGTAGGGGTAAAAATGACAGAGCATGTTTATAACTCAAATTATAGCCATTTTACTACTATGCCCCGGTATTTAGAATCCTGAGAACATTTTCTTAGATTCTGGGTTCTATACTGTATGGCTCATACAGAATTAGTAGCATATTAACTTAGATGAGAAGCAAGGTTCTTAGAAGAAAATAGACTATCGTCTGGTGACACAGCTCAGTGGTGGAGCGCCTGCCTAGCATAGGCAAGGCCCTGAGATAAAACCCCAGAAAAACAACAAGTGGTTGAATCTGACTGGCATTCCCATTTATGGGTATCCAAGTGATCAATTAAGTTTGATGCAAATATGTGGCCAGGGTTGACATTTTTCAAACAAGTGGATTTCCTTTACAACACATCCATAGATCTGCATGAATACCTCGCCTTTGCACTGTTAAAACCAAACAGGTAAATAAATGGTGGCAGAAACAGCACCTGGGAGGCAGTGACAGTCAGGAGAGCAGCACTGAACCCAGCTGGAAGCCCTGAGCTCATTTCTTAGCCCCAACATTCACAGGTGCATGCTTTAGAGAAGTTGCTTCATCTTTCAAAGGCACTTGCTTCTTTTTAAAAACTTTTTATAGCAATACTGGGGGTTGAACTTAAGGTCTCATGCATGCTATGGCCCCTACTTTTTTGGTTTTCTTGTTTGTTTAACTTTTTGAGACAAGGTCCTGCTAAGTTGCCCAGGTTGGCCTTCAACTCATTCTGTAGTCTAGGCAGATCTTGAACTTGGGATCCTAAGCAGCTGAGATTATAGGATATACCACTAGAATCCACTCTGCTGATCATTTTCAAGACAGGAATGATATCAACTATACAGAGTCAGTGTGAAGACAAACTTTAAAAATTAATTAGAAGCTATCTTGCAAATGATAAAGGAACTTCAGCCATGTTATTATTAGTGATACCAACAATCTATGCCAAAATCTGATGTCTACCTAGCCTTCCAGATGTGCGCCATCTAATCTCTTTTGTAGAAGAAGCAACATTCTAGACAAAAAATTCTACCAGCATCATAGGAAGTCAGCAATTCTCCAAAGGCTTCTGACTATATTTAGTCAAGACCCGGGAACTCACAGTGCCTGCGCATGGCTGCCAGCGGGAATGGTTTTACCTGCCCCAAGATCTCGATGCACGAAGTGAAGAACTGCCTCGTAGGAGGATGGCGCTGGGTCTCATCACTGACATAGTCAACAACAGTAAAGAAGAGGCTGATGCCAATTTTCTGGACCCCAGGTGTAGGCTGCAACTTATAAGCATTCACTAAGGCCCTGTGGGAAAATACGAGCACAATATTTGTCCATGGTAAATAGCCCGTGTTCTCAAATGTCTCTGTTTTTCTCACTCCTCAGGCAGTATTTACAAGCGACTTCAGAGGCCTGTGCAATAACACTTTAAAAATACTACATGTGGTAAATATGTATCTATCAATTACCAAAAATTTACTTTTGATATACAGTAATAATTTTATATGTCCCTCTGGAAAATAAAAGTCAACTGCTATTCTAAGAACCAATTAACATCCTGGCACTTATAAAGTTTTTCATATATTGTATATAATGCATAGTTACTTGACTTTTGAGGTCCTTACATTTTTCACAAGTACGTGATCTCTGTACATTTTAAAATTCAAAATATGCCTGAGGGTGAGATGGGCACCAGGCACACAAGTGGCACAAGCACATATGTGCAGGCAAAACTCTAACACACATAAAACAAATAAACCTACAATTTTTCCCTAAGATTTTCTTCTAATACTTACTTTTTCTAGTATTTTCCTAGTGACAAAAACACCAGCCTGTGGCTAACCTGATCTAATCCTTCCCAAGCCCGCCCAAGGAGGACTCAATGCCCTCCACATGCCACCCCAATTCGCTGAAGGGCTCAGCAGCTTGCCATGATGTAGAGTGTAGTTAACTTGTTCAGCTGGCTTTAGGAAAGGTGAGTGTATGCCAGGAGCTCTCAGAGAAAACCACAAGGTCACATGCAAGCCACTGAGTACCCTGGAAAGTCCTCAACCCTGTAAGGAATTGTAGTGAACTTCATTCTACAACCTGAGTTCCCAGGTGAGTGTAAAACTGAAGCAGCCAATCCCACCCCTGAGTCCATGCCCGGTATCATCCTACAGTCCAGGGTCTGCCAGACAGGAGACCCTCTGTGGACTGTAAAGCAGCACTACCAGCAGTCAAGTCTGTTGTGTGTGAGTCACAGCCACTACGAGTAACAGAGATGGCTAAGTTCCGATAAAACCATTCATAAAAATATAGCTACTCAGACTGGACCCCAAGTCTCTAGCTTTTGATTTGCATACTAAATGACTATGGGGGATACTATGGACTATTACTATCAACAATGAAGTTGGCTGGAAGGGGACGTCACAGGACTTACGTGATCAGGTTTTCCGCATGCACAGCAGCTTCCACAATGTTAAGTGTCGGAGGCTGAGCAGCTTCTGCTTGGAACTGCCTTATTTCTTTTTGCAGAACATGAATCTGCTGGCTTACCGCTTCGTTCTTGTACATGCCTTCAAACTAAGAAAAGTTCAACAAGTCAGAAGACTTTCAACTTATTATTATTTGTTTGGTTGGTTGGTTTTCTTGTTGTTGTTTTCTTTTGTTTTTGAGATGGTCTTACTCTTTGGCCCAGGCTGTCCTTAAACTCATGGCAAATCTCCTGCCTCAACCTCCCAAATGCTAGGGTTAGATCCACTGTTTCTAGCCATCAACAGTCTTCTTGTCCCCTAATATTTCTAGAATAGGTGTTTTATTATAAGCACAGTGATTTTTATGATAGTCAATAACACAATTTAACTCAAAACTTGATTAAATGTAAAATGAATGGAAAATATGTTTTTAAAACCTACTCAAGGATTATTCTAGCACTCAAGACAGAAGCAGAGGATAATGAGTTCAGAGTCAGCCTGTACTACAACAAGATCCTGGCTCTAAAAAAAAAAATTGGGGGTGGGGGGCAATGTAGCTGACAGTGATGAGACACTTGCCTAGTATAAACAGGCTCTAAATCCAACCCCCACCCTGAGAGTAGGCAGAACTATTAAGAACTCAGGGGTTGTTTGTTTTAATGAAGCATCACATTTAATTTAAATAGAATTTTTCTTCTTTTTGTGCACATGTTTGTTTTTTGGTGATAAGGTCTCACACAACTCAGGCTAAATTAGTGAGGCCTAAAACTCACTAATTAGCCACGGCAGTCACTGGTTAGCTGTGGAGGACTTAGATTCCTGATTCCCTTCTAGTTAGCTGTGGAGGACTTCGGTTCCTGATTCTCTTCTAGTTAGCTGTGGAGGACTTCGGTTCCTGATTCTCTTCTAGTTAGCTGTGGAGGACAGAGGTTCCTAATTCTCTTCTAGTTAGCTGTGGAGGACAGAGGTTCCTGATTCTCTTCTAGTTAGCTGTGGAGGACATAGGTTCCTGATTCTCTTCTAGTTAGCTGTGGAGGACTTAGGACTTAGGTTCCTGATTCTCTTCTAGTTAGCTGTGGAGGACAGAGGTTCCTGATTCTCTTCTAGTTAGCTGTGGAGGACAGAGGTTCCTGATTCTCTTCTAGTTAGCTGTGGAGGACATAGGTTCCTGATTCTCTTCTAGTTAGCTGTGGAGGACATAGGTTCCTGATTCTTGCACCTCCACCGCTGAAGTTCTTGGACTTCAGACATGTGTCACCACGCCTGGCTTAAAGGCATTTTCTTATAAAAATACCAAAAGTTGTAGCTATATATTAACCTACAAAACTGATAAGATGATGAACTAACTTACCAATCGTTAAAATATTTGACAACATATTCTCTTTTCTATCTCAAATCTCCATCAAAAACAGAACCAGCATCTCCCACTGCTGAGGTTCTTCCTTTCTCTTCATCTTTTTTTGGAGGCAGATGGGGCAGAGGGATGAGATGGGCTCAGAGTCTCATACAGTTCAGGATTCAACATGTTCTCCAGGATCCAATTAACCAAGGCATCCTACTGCTAAGAGCATGTGCCAGGAGTGTTAGCCTCTCTAAAGGAGTAGATGCACTGGAGGTCTGGGGAGATGAGGACCCCAGTGCACACCCTAGTCCACTCCCAGGTTGGAGAACTCTAGAACCCTGGGCTACAGTCAGGAAGTTTCCATTTCTCTGTCCTGGCATCTTTTTCTATAATCTCTTGGTGGGCAGTGAGTAAGGGGCACTGGGAAATGAGGTTACTTTGGAGAGAAGATGATATCTCTTTAATATATTTTTGTAACTTCCCCAAAACAATATGGTGAGGGGGCTGAACCCAGGTCAAACAAAAACAACTGACCAACTGATTAGTTCCTGGTAAGTTGGTCTGACTCTTAGTAAGGATGTGAGAAATAATAATTAGTGGAGCTTTTTGGAATATCTATCAGAAGTCTTCCAAGCCTGAGGCAGTGGCTAACGCTGCCTTTCTCTAACTGACAGTGGTTCTGTCTGTGCATTTCTGGTATTCTCTTTAGGATGTGGACAGATGCACAGGCTATCCTAGGCCTAGGATGCACCACATAGATATGAGGTCGCTTCTGGTTGAGGTCAGTGGTTTCCAACTAGAAGGATTCTGTGTCACAAGTGCTGAAAGCAAAATGCCTGCAGAAAATGCTCTAAATTGGGCACCCTAGCCCAACTTCAAGGCCACAACTGTTAGACCAGATGGTCATTGCGGAGGCACAGCCTATCTAACCACAAACAATATGCTGTGTCCTTTTTTAATCATTACTGCTTGGCATGTGTGTAAGTATATGGCATGCAGGCATGCATGTATGTTCACACGGTGCAGTGCACATGCATGTGGAGACCAGTGTTTGATGTCAGGTGTCACCCTGTATCACACTCCATACACTGAGACAAGGTCTCTCACTTGAACCCAAAACTTTCCGATTGGATAATCTTGCTATCGAACTTGCCCTGGGGCTGCCTCCCAAGCACTGAGAATAGGGGCTGGCTGCCACATCCGCCTTGCATTAACACAGTGCTGGGGATCTGAACTCTGGTCCTCCTTGAGTGCACAGCAAATGCTTTACCTACTGAGCCGTCTTCTCTGCCCCAGCTGTATTCTTTTATTCTTGATTTCACATTTCTGTGCCCCACACAGATCATTATCTCAGTGGTGGAGAGAATTTTAAGCGCCCCAACTGTGAAGTGAATGGTGCCTCTGCAGATGTTCATATCTGTCACGTAGCACGAATGAAAACCCTCTAGACACAAGGACAACTGAGCCCTGCGAATACCTCCTTGGTATCAGCCCTTGAGCACAGAGTTTTAAAGGCTCGTCTCTTTCAAGTCTCTTTATCAGAAATGACAAAGGTCAGTGTGAATGGAGTTTCTGTTGACGACTATGTGCAAGGGAATCTGTCATTGGTTCGGCCCGGCCGTGTCACTGACAAACAGGGGACATGCACTTAGCTGGTTGAAAGTTGTGCACCCAGCCACCTGACATCCAAAAGAATAACAGATATTCAGCTCTCGGCCACTTGGGTGCCATGCTACTACAGTGGGCAGCCAATTTTTTCTATTAAATTTGAACTAAATAAGATGGGGGAGGTAAAAAAAAAAAGAAAGTCTTTCATACACACACACACACACACACACACACACGTACATTATGGGCAGCTGTTGGAGTGAAGGAGGTACAGGTGACCGGAAGGGAAAAGTCCCAGACAACTCTCAGGAGTTGTGACAGAAGAGCACAGTCCAGCCAGAACAGGGAACAGGGGGAGATGATCTGGAGGGGCCCTAATGGACAGGCCACTGTGAAGGGTGACTTTGTCCTGTAAGTGTGTAAGTGCAGCAGAGAATGCGGAAAGGAACAGAACATTTGGAAGGCGGAGTTTTAAATCCTTCATTCTCTTTGTTTCCCCGCTCATCTAAACTTTTTTATATGCCCTACCCAGAAGCCATCTTCAGCTACCACAGCAATGACTGTAACCCATGTAAATAATGAAAATAGAATTGATCAACTTATTTAGATGAGGCCCTCATACACGCTATGCTTAAAGTCTTGAGGGGCAAAGGTTCTGCCTGTCTCCCGCAGGCATCTCTGAGCACACACGGTGTT
Organism: Microtus pennsylvanicus; assembly: GCF_037038515.1. Classification (NCBI taxonomy): domain Eukaryota; kingdom Metazoa; phylum Chordata; class Mammalia; order Rodentia; family Cricetidae; genus Microtus; species Microtus pennsylvanicus. Next base: position 9,615,712 of record NC_134582.1, read on the forward strand.
TTACTTCACAGTAACTTGGTTATATCGGACTCACCAATGTGGCACGTCTTCACACTTTCCCACCCCACTGAAAGACTGCTTTTCTTACTAAGAATAGAGAGGAGAAGGACTGGAAGACTCCAGCTCCTGACCAAGCAGCAGGAGAAAACAGATCAAAGCAGCGTGTGGAGCCCCTCCATTTGAGTCATTTCAAGAAGACAAAGGAAAGGCTGGACAAAGCATGTCCTCTCACAAGGTTTACAAAATGGGAGGCCCTCGGTGGGTCTTTTCCACCTTTTATTTCTAGGAATGGAAAAATTGTTCACTTGAGAATAAATCAATCCTGGGTTTAGCACATATGCCCTACAATACCAACTACAACAAAAAGAGCCCATTCGTAAATCACTCCGTTTCCTCAGGGAACAGCGCTGAGCCATGAAAGGCCACTGCTGGGACTGGAGACCACAGGAGAAACACGTCTCACTTCTCATAAAACACACGCAGCTTTTGAATACTCCAAATAAGTTATACAACATCAAAGACTTGCAGACAGCTGGAAATATCCAGAAAATTTCTATTAAGTAAGAAAATGGGGTAATATGAAATCTTTGTAGATGAACCATTAAAAATTATATTTGTAAAACTGACTATAAAATGATCTTCCATGAAACTAATGTTTAGAAGCTGATCCAGAACGAAATGTTCAATTAAGATCATGGGCTCCAAAATGACTCAGACTCAGAGAGAAAACAACGTCTGTGTTAGTTTAAAGTGAGGTCTTACTGCAGTATCCGCTCCCTCGGAACACACTGCTCATCTTCAAGATGGAGCTGAAGCAGTTAAGACGAACTGGGTGGCCTGAAACACTGAATGTGAAAGCACAGGTCCTGAATGAGGGTATGAGGACTGGGACATAGCTCAGTGATAAAGCACTGCCCACGTAAAAGGCTCTGGGTTCAATCCTCAACAACATTAAGATAAAATAAAACAACACTGGAAACTGACTTCGGATGGATGGATGGATGGATGGATGGATGGATGGATGGATGGATGCTGATTGCTAACTGGACGATGTGGCCACGATACCTGGAAAGTCTATGAGCACATGTGATTCTATTCTGTAAAAGTTAAGTGAGACACTGTAAGCAAAGCACCTCAGAGAATTCCAGTGTATACAAGGAACAGGAAGGACTCTTAACAGGTTGAAAAAGGCAGTGGTGTCACAATGCAACATCCCCTCTGCTTGTCAGGAATGAGCATCAGGGAGAAACCTGTATTCAAGTGCCAGAGCCAACTGAGGTTTGTGCCCTCAGCGATAAGATGAAAGAATGACTACACCTCTTACTAGGAAACGGTTTTGGTGTCCATATTATTCACAGCCAAATATTATCCACAAAGTCCCTGCAAACAGCTAAAGAATGAGTATACCACGAAGGCGACAAACCCACAGCTCCCTACAGACACACCCATGACTATGAAGCACTGATGATACGAACACAAAGAAGACTGCCTTGATCTCGTGTGAGCCATGAGATGAACAACACACAGCATCAGCAGCACAACCCTGACAAGAGGAAGGCAGTGGCTTTCGCTGATGTATTCCAGGTATCTACCATGCACTGGAAGGTGCCCTAAATGATCTGGACAGATGGCATATACATGAGGAAAGAAAACTGTTCCTGTAGAATTCTGGCTGGCTGGGGAAAAAGACAAGTGTCTACAAGACATTAAGGACAAGCTGTCATGAAAGGAAGGGATGTCAGTCTGACGAGAAAATACAGCTTGCAACAGTGAGTGTGGAGGCTAAAAAGGACCACGGAGGACAGAAGCAGCAGTGCCATGGGGAACAGTGTAGCCACATATATTTCACAGAGTAGATAGAGTCTAAATGGCTAAAGAACAGATTGCTTGAGAAGTGGTTGAGAATTTTCAGACGGGATCCCTCCCTGTAAAAACTTCAGAAGCAGGCTGTGGAGGGCTGGTAGACACTGGAGAGTCACTGCGGGCTTCAAGCCTGGAGATGAGGCCGGAACTGAGACTAGAGGGCTGAATGGTGAAAGAATGAACAATAGAGAGAGGGCTGTAGGCAGAGGCTCGCGGTAGCTCGGAGGGACATGTGGTGGGCCACTGGGAGGCAGCAGCAAGAAAAACAAAGAGAAAGAAGTCACTGTAAATTGGCTCCACAGGCCAAACCAATATATCTGGAAAGGAACAAGACAGAAAGCATGGTATGTGGTATGGGGAAGAAATAACAACCATACTAGGCTTTCATCTTGGAGACCAAGTAGGCGGGACTGTAGGAAGAGCAGGTTTGGGTGGTAAAACGAGATCAGTGTGGGACCTACGAAGTTATCTAGAGGTGGGCAGGTAGACTTCCTTGGCTAGCCTCATCAATACGCCCAAACTTCACCGCTGTGGGCTTCCACTTTATTCTGCCTTGCTCTTAGCTGCCAATGAACACAAGAAAAATAATTTTATCTTCAATTCCTAAAAATATCAACCAGCAAGTACTATACAGAGACAATCAGGAATTGTTATATAACTATCAAAATGAATTATTTTCAAGTTTCAGATTACAGAGTTGTTTGCTATGTGCATGCTTTACTTCCCCTGGCACATCCGCATTCTCAAGCAAATTTGAGACTGGAGACAAGAGTGACACAGGAGATCTGAAGGGAAATTCTCCGCTTCTGGGTTTTCCCAAAGTGAACTACAGGCAGGGCACGGGTGTGTGACCAGCAGGAAACTAGAACGTGCTTTAAGAGAATGGGAGGATTTCTAATGGAGGTACGTACAGCCACCAGACAACAACTTTCCCAAATTCTTAAAACACCTTTGCCCTTTTTCCTTTCTTGTATGGGTTTTCCCCACAACCTCCCCTCTTCAATTCTCTCTTGAAACAAGCTCTTGTTACACAGCTCAGGTTGGCCTCAAAAACTCCATGCTCCTGCCTCAGCTTCTCCACTGCACCTGGCCTCCTCTGAATGCCGCTGCCTTCGTCCCCCACCTTCCTTTATTCTAGTGAACTCTCTGGCCCTCTTTTATTAAAAAAATAGCAACACCCATTCTTTTGAGAAAGAAGGCACAAGGACGTTGGCGAAGCTATGAATGTCATCTATCATCTTGCTGACTTCCCTGCAGTGGAAAGTTACTTTGAAGATATTTTTAGAATACCTTCATCTCAAAATTAACTAAACACGGAATTACAAAAGAAATTTCAATTCAGGGGTTCAGATATAAAAAACTATGATCTCATTTTCTGGAAAGAAAGAGGTGAGTCACTGTTGGCTCAGGCTAACCCTGCTCTTCCTGGTGCTATTATCCACTGCCAGACCCTGGGAGTTCACAGGCCAGAGCAAGAAACCTGTTCCTTTCACCCAAGCACTCAGGAGGAGAGGCAGGCAGATCTCTGTGAGTCTGAGGCCAGCCTGGTCTATAGAGCGAGTTCCAGCACAGCCCCAGTTGCCTAATTATATACCCTATCTCAAAAAATAAAAACAAACAAAACCCTGAGCTTAATAATAAAATATCTCTCTTTATTATGACCAGCTATAGCTCATCTTCCTATCCTGTCTAACTCCACCCTAGGCTAATGACTTTTCTCCAGCTTCACAACTTCAGCCAATTTACCAAAAGGTACATACCTCTACCCTGTTCTACAGCACTGGAAACTAAGGGAAAATTCACTGAAAGAAAACTAACTTTTGTTAGACTCTTTGGCATCTGGCATGCTTCAATACAACCTGAGAACATAAGCTGAAGTTATCTTGACTTACAGGTCAATCCTTTAACATTAGGCGCATCCAATGAGAACAAAAAAATCTGAAATAAACTTCAAAGGATTGGAAAATACAGAAGTCTAACAGGTTATTTTAGAAAAGATATTTTACATGAAAGCAATAGAAAAGAAACTGGTCCAGGGAAATGTGGATCTGAAAAGGAAAGTGTGGGGAAGGGCAATCAAGAATGAGCAAATAGCTAGGCGGTGGTGGCGCACGTCTTTAATCCCAGCACTCGGGAGGCAGAGGCAGGCGGATCTCTGTGAGTTCGAGACCAGCCTGGTCTACAGAGCTAGTTCCAGGACAGGCTCCAAAGCCACAGAGAAACCCTGTCTCGAAAAACAAAAAATAAAATAAATAAATAAATAAATAAATAAATAAATAAAAAATATAAGAATGAGCAAATAAATGACTCAATTTTCAAAGCCAACAAAAGTATGGTCATGCAAATGTAATTAGGCAGCAGGCATGCCATCTCTAAACGTCCCTTCCCAGCTCAGCTACTACTGTTGAGAGCAGCTGCAAGGGGGAAAGGTACCCCCCCCATTTGGAAAATGAGCATAATAAAGTAAGCTATAGAAAATGTTTAGACAGAGTCTGGTGTGAAGTAAGCGCTGCACAGACTAGCTTAGGCCCAGTTTCCATTCTGAACTAACGATATCTCAGAACAAACTTGTCTATAATTGGTGTAACAAGATGGCAGGCAGTTGAAATTTTAGACAGATTACAACATATCTCATTTACCTACTGGAAGCCCCACTTCCCATACTTGTCCTCAGTAGCGACCTGCTGCCCATACCACCAGCATCAGCCCTGTGGTCACTTGCACAACCTTCCCCATGCGAACCATGATCACTGTTCCAGAACACCTGAAACTGACTGATCTAGCACTGGGCCTAGACAGCAACACAGAAATCCACTCCATTATTTCCTCTAGCGGTACCCAAAATACGAGCATCAAAATCTTAGGAGGAACAAGCTGAAGCATCTGGAAACCTTCCAAATGACCTTCCTCTTCTTGCAAGCCACAGACTTCTGGACAAACAGAAGTTTTCTGTTAGCTGTGGGAAATTGAGGACAACTTATTTTGCTCTCTGTGTATCTTCATTCTCCCTCAAACTCTAAAACTGTTTTGGAACACAGGACACATGTTCTCCTTCTTTGGATCTTTCTCATCAAAATGCCAATGTAAGGGACTCAATTAAAATTCTCTAAATTATGAGGAAATTAACAATCTCACCTGAACTGTCACAACTGCGGCTCCTTGGCATTTCTTACCACCACTGCCTCTGCACTCCAAATGCAGGGTGGTCTGCTCTTCTCGGTTAACATACTGCTTGGGCATCGTCTCCAACAGCTCACCATCCAGGGCAACCTGCTGAGACTCCCTGAGAGCTGCCGTCCTGAAAAGCAACCCAGTGTGGAAAAGAAAAGTCAAGAAAGGTTATATAAACAGTGATCAAGGGGTTGGGAGTGGAGAGATGGCTCAGCACTCCAGAGTACTGGCTGGTCTTCCAGAGGACCTGGGTGTAACACTCAGCATCAATACCCAGCATCCACATAGCGGCTCACAACCTTCTACAACTTCTGGTTCATACCCCATTACCAGGAAGGGGAGTACATAGCATGTCAATAATATGTCAGCAGACAAATACTCTTGTATGCATATAACATACAAGCATCAAATGCCAGAATCAAATGTACCCAAAGAAAAACTGTCAATAAAAGAAATGATTCACAGGGGATTTGTAAAACTAAGCTTGTTTGTTGTTAATTAAAGAGTCTTGCCCATATATATTCCTCAAGAGCGCAAGTGAGAACCAAACCTTAAACAGGTGATGATTCTGAATGTACCGTGTGAACTCCAAACAAATGATTTCTCTACCCCTTGACCATTGACGTATGTCAATTTTCTAAAAACAGAGGGTGGAGAGCAAAGCAATGATACAAGAACATAAACTTCATGTTGTCCCTTCTAACACCATCTTTCCGTATCAGACAGTTTTCTGAAATCATAAAATGTCTCATCCAGAACTAAACTCAGGAACAACCCCACAGGAAACACGTGACTAACAGTGTAAGAGTACCACATGATATGGAATTAAAAACTGTCACAGGGACTGGAGCGCTGGCTCAGTAAGAGCATGTATTATATTTTTATAGCACCCAAGTTCAGTTCCCAGCACCCATTCCAGGTGGCTCACAACTGCCTCCAACTGCAGCTGCAGGGGCCCCAACGCCTCTGGCCTTTGTGTGTGCTTGTGCTCATATGCTCATTCCCACACACTGAAGCACCAGGGGACTAGTGCAGTGTGAGGAGGCTGACAAGGGAGGCAACCCAAATACTAAATCATCACCTGACAAAGCAGCAAGCAGCAAGAATAACCCCCAAGGCCTCCTGGTATTACCTGGCGTGCTGCTGCAACAGGTTCAGATCTGTGCACATCAGCTGGGTGGTATCCTTCTGACTCAGCAGCACAGCTGAGGAAATGGGAGGCACAGGAGGCCTCACAGGGTGCAGAACAAGAGGAGGATGGGGAGCCTCGTGCTTCCGTAAGTTACTTAGAACCCTTTCTTTAGCTGAAAGAGAAGCCGCAATTACTCAGCAATGGGTACCAAGCGGTAGTGATGCACATAGATACAAAGCCCTGGTCTGTTACTGTGATAATGTTTTCAGAATAGTTCCTTAGGCAAAGGGAGCCTAGATTGACAGTTAAAGGTGGAAAGAACTACACCTTTAACCAAGTTCCTACGAGCCTAATAATAGGCTACAAAGAACTAGGTGATCGGGAGCATGGCTGGGGAGATGGGTCAGTCTATCAACTGCTGGTTATATAAGCGTTAGGACCTGAGTCCAACACAAAGAACCCACATAGAAAAGAAAGGAATAGGCCCAGTGGCTCACATCTGCAATCCCAGGGAGGACAAGGCAGAAACAGTTGGATCCCTGGGCTTTGCTGGTCAGCCAGGAGCCTATTCAGTGAGCTCCAGGCCAACAGGAGACTTGTCTCAAAAAGCAAGGAGCATAAAGACTTACACTCAAGATTGACCTCTGCTCCTACAGATGTGCACAAGCACTAACACACACATGCACCTATACAAATATACACTCTTTCCCACGCCCAATACATACAGACTCAATAATCTCATGGTTAAAGAGAGAAATCTCATGATCTTAAAGTATTACTCTAGGCAGTCTTGCATGCCGTGCTGGTTGAACTTAATGACAGCATGTGGTGACCTACTGAGCAAATTAAAGCAGCTAGCATCTGGGTAATGGATGGGATTGTTCAGAGGTATGTAGTTTAAACCACTATCCTGAGAAATAGGTGAGAAGGGAATGGGCATTACAGAATAGAATAGAATAAAAATGTAAAATCCCATCAAGTTTTGAACAGGAAAGCTGAAAGTGTTAAGGAATGAAAATGGTTCATACAGCTCTGTCTACCCTACACTTCCACAGTCGGATAGTGAGTGTGTGTTACTCACACAGCCCTGTCTACCCTACACTTCCACAGTCGGATAGTGAGTGTGCGTTACTCACACAGCCCTGTCTACCCTACACCGCCACAGTCGGATAGTGAGTGTGTGTTACTCACACAGCCCTGTCTACCCTACACCGCCACAGTCGGATAGTGAGTGTGTGTTACTCACACAGCCCTGTCTACCCTACACTTCCACAGTCGGATAGTGAGTGTGTGTTACTCACACAGCCCTGTCTACCCTACACTTCCACAGTCGGATAGTGAGTGTGTGTTACTCACACAGCCCTGTCTACCCTACACCGCCACAGTTGGATAGTGAGTGTGTGTTACTCACACAGCCCTGTCTACCCTACACCGCCACAGTCGGATAGTGAGTGTGCGTTACTCACACAGCCCTGTCTACCCTACACCGCCACAATCAATAGTGAGTGTGTGTTACTCATACAGCTCTGTCTACCCTACACCGCCACAGTCAATAGTGAGTGTGCGTTACTCATACAGCTCTGTCTACCCTACACTGCCACAGTCGGATAGTGAGTGTGCGTTACTCATACAGCTCTGTCTACCCTACACCGCCACAGTCAATAGTGAGTGTGCGTTACTCATACAACGACTCAGCATCCACATAAGCAGCAGTCTAGGGCTATGGAAGAGAAATGATGGTGCTGGGACTCACAGCTTGGCAGGAATCGCACAGTCTCAGCCTGACTCATCAAATCAAAATGTTTCTATTCCCAATAGAAAGCTCACACCAATTCCCACTTCCCTCTCTTGACCACACTACACACAAACCACCAGCAGTTAAGTGGGAACTGAAGAATGTGAAGACCAGGGCTGTCACCTCCCAAGTCCTTTCACTGAGACAGAAAAGAAAGGAAAGGTCAAGGGAACATCAAGTCAGTAAGGTGTCAACAAAACTTAAGGGTCTTCTGTGAATTCCAATGTTGTTCCAGCTATAAGAGTACATTTCCCATTCTTGGTGAAAAATAAAGTTGATAGCCATGAATTACATAAAGACATTTGTATCGTGTGCACCACAAACAGATAGAATTAGCATTCCAGAAAGGTCAAGTGCAGCACTGAGCTTGTATTTTTCCACTAAAACTACCATTCCTTGCACAGAGTTTGTAAAATTGGAGATCTACCATTTGATTAGATTTATGACATTACAGGTTATGACATTAAGAGCAAAACTAGGGGCTCTTTCAAATCCACTATAACTTACTATCAAAAAAAAGGATAACATATACTCATATTATTATCATTATTACTAATTATTATTATTATCTGTTATTGTTTTAGAGACAGGATCTCACTATGTAGTCCTGGCTGGCCTGCAACTCACTATGTAGACCAGGCTAGCCTCAAACTCACAGAGATCCATCTGTCTCTGCCTCCCAAAGGCTGGGGCTAAGACTAAAATTTCCATACCTAGTCAAGAGAATTTTTTAAACAAAAGAGAAAAAATTAAATTCAGGGTATATTTACCTATAATGACCACTCTGATCAAAACTGGTAGAAGTTATTTTTCTCAAAACAAATTTGAGAAATTGAGAAAAATAACCAGGCGGCAATCTTTCCTACAATTTCAAGTGCACATTTAATCATTTGATAAATCATATTTGATTATATAATCATAATCTTAATTGAGAAAAACCTTCAATTTATCTAGAAATCCAAGCATGGGGGGTTGTCAAATGCTAAAGACTGCGGAGAACCAAGAACTAGGTGCTGAGTGTGAGCATGACCTCTACAGCCAGACGCTGCCACTTCTCAGCTCTGTGACCTTCCGCCCCAGCTTCCCTCCATGCTGGGCTGCAGCGAGGACTGGGTGTATAGAGATGAAGCTTTGCAGGCTGCGTGAGACACTACAGGTAGGCAGCAACAGCAGCACTGGCATTTCTAGAGCTAGCCTGGTGTTCCTTGCTTAGCAAACGTCCAACACCAGGAAATAAACATCTGTATGGACAAGCTGAGGGCAGTCTGCTCTTCCTCTGCACCTTTCCTTAGCGTTCTCTGTATGTGCACATGCAAGTTTTACAATTACAAAAATGTTTCTGGTGGAAAAACAAGGAAAGAAAAGGTGGAATTTAAGAAAATGTTGGTGCTTTAAATGAAACGGTTCAGTAGAAGCCCAGAGGGTCTCTTTTCTCTTTACTCAATGAACAAATTGATTGGGCAAAGCTGAAATAAAAGAGGATTCCTGTCTCTCCATTTAATATGTTGTAATTGTAATGTTAGCAACAATTTATAATTTTATTATGTCTTACATTCTAAAAATATATTCCATAATTAATGTTAAAGGTAAGCTCAGAATCAATTTTCCATGTTTTAAAATCGGACATATTCCAGCAATTCTGTGGGTTAAATGGCCTTTGTGGCCTGGTCCCAAGTGCTAACTGATCATTTAATGCACTGTCTTTCTAGAAAAATCAACTATGAGAAACAAGCAGTCGTTAAAGAAACACGCCTATAGTCCTAGCACTCAGGGGAGCAGAGGTAGGGGATCTCTCTGGGTTTCTTGTGAGCTACACAGTGAGAGCAGGTCTCAAAAAAAAAAAAAAAGGAAGAAAAAAAAAGAATCAAATGTATTTCAATTCCATCGTAAGGGGTTTCAGATACAAAGAGTTACAAAAGAAAAGAACCAACTTCTGAATGTTAAAATTGCACACCCAAAGTAACAACATTTGAAACTACACTTTAAAAATAGTTCTGTAGTTAAAGTACATTTTTAGAGTGTTGCAGAAGAAGTGAACCATGAGCCCTGGTTCTCAGCTGCAGACAGATGTATGGCTCGGTCTGGGACAATGAAGAGTAAGCAGAGTCTGTGGGCACCTCCATGAAACAACTCTTTTATGGAGACTTGCCCTTATGCAATGCATAAGCAAGGATGACATAGGTGGCCACCTTGATTTGGAGGCAAATGCTGTGGAAGAACAGTGAGGCGGCAGGGAAGGGAACGGCTGTGCTGGAAAGGCTGAGTCCTTAGGCTGTCCTACTGCTCTGAGCCGTCTGCCTCCATGCTTCCTTCATGAGGGATAACCAATCACTACTCTTACGTATGCCATTCAGGGAGTAGGTTCTGTCCCTCGGTGGCAGACAAGAAAACATGGGAAGTTTCTTCCCAGAAACTTAAAATGTATTTGTTTGTTCTTTATTTTAACTGACTGTTCCCAAACCAGGACCCTTAATGAACAATTCTCATTGGAGAGATAAGTGTGGAAACCTTAACCCTCCAAGGTTCTGACTCAGACTTTCTGTCTTTCGAAGGGGTTGACGCCACAGGACTCACCCAGCAGAGGATCAGTGAAGTCCACCTGTGCTGAGGAGCTGCAGGCCAGCGAGTGCGACTCAAGCTTGGCCTGCGTCCACTGACCAACTGTCTCCTGAAACTCATGCTGAATGCGCTCCATATTCAAGTACTCCATCCACAGGTCCTAGAAGAGAACCAAAGCACTTGAACCTTGGGATATGAATCATACACATACAACTATGAGTTTATATCAGTGTGTGCCTCAGTTTCAATGAGGTGACTCACTAGGCTCCCAACATTAGCATGAGATGCGCTGCAAATGACCACTAACAATCTTAACAGCAGTCACGAAACTTTTTGCTAATATACCATGATTAGAAAAAAAAAATCTAAACAGCCCCACTACATGCATATTAATTGTAAACAGACACACTACTAGGCTATTAAATTATGTACACTATAAAACATAATGAAAACAGAACATTTTTAAAGTAAGATTTTAAAGTAAATACAGGAGCTAGCTTGCAGCAGTTAAGAACATATACTGATCAGCACAGGACCTGAGCTCAGTTCCCAGCACCCATGTTAGACAGCTCACAACCGCCTGTAAATCCAGCTCTGAGGGAAGCAACAGCTCTGGCCTCAGTAGGCGGCTGCATGCATGTACACATACCCTCCCACAGACACACACACACGGAGACATGCAATCAAAGATGAATTTACATTTAAAATAATAAAATTAAATCTTTAAAATGTTTTTGGTTTTGTTTTTAAATAAAGATACTGAAGCTAGGCATGACAGCGCATGCCTGTAATCTCAGCTCTCAGGCTAAGGCAAGAGGCTTGCTGCAAATTCAAGACCTCTGGTCTACATAGTGAGTGACAGCCCACCTGAGCTACAGAGCAAGACAATGCAGGATAAATTAACCTGGATTAGCAATTTAAATTAAATTTTTTAAAAATGTACAAGAAATACAGGACACAGAAAAGTATGTTAAGCTACACCACAAAGGTAAAACAACAAAAATTAAATGTGAACAACAACGGACAGAACTAGCTGGTTTCTTCAACAGATAAACTGTAAAAGGAAACAAATAAACAGAAAACCTATAGATTAAATAGGCCCATCAACCACTCTCAAAATGTGGGTCCCAATTCCAAGTGCCAAAATGAATAAAAACAAAATTTTCAGAGCTAGAGAGATGGCTTAGCCACTAAGCACACTTGTGGGGGACTTCTCTGGCAAAGGGCTTAGGTCTGGTTCCCAGCACCCATGGACAGTGGATCACAACTTCTGCACTCCAGTTCCAAGGGAGCCAACGCCCTCTTCTGGCCTCCATGGGTACACAGACTAACATGCAGACAGAATACTCATACCCAGAAAATAAAAATAAATAAACTAAAATAAATAAAAACCTTGATGGCATTTATGAGACAACTGGAATTGAATAGGCTCTAAGCCTGGTTTCCTCTATAGCTTATCTGTTTCTCTACCAGAAGTTAACTATATACTAAATCTGGAGAACGTTTGATATATAAAGATTTTTAAAGATAAGGAACACCATAACAACATTTACATCTATCTTTATTTTTAAGATTTAATTTTATTATTTTTAATTTAATTTTACACTTAATTGCATGTGTGTATGTGCATGACACACATGTGTGTATAGGAATATGAGGAGATGGGACAGTACATTCATCAAAGAATTTTTTTTCCACACAATTAAACATAGTCATTAAAAAGGGAAAATAGCTGGGCATGGTGGCACACACCTGTAATCTCACCAACCTGGATAAGAGATAAGAGAACTGCCCAAGTTGAGGCTAGCCTGGGCACACAAAGGAGATCTTCTGTCAAAAATTTTAAAAAAATACATAAATATAAAAAGAAGGAATAGTGAGTGGGCTGTGCTTCTGAGTTCTGCACTCCACAGATCTCCAGGGGGCGCTCACATTAGAACAGCACTCTATCAAACAAGAGGTCAGGAGCAAAATACACTAGCAATGTGGTTCTGTGGCTCCTGACTTACTTTCTCCTTCTGAACTTCAAATGTCCTAAGGATTCAAGGGTCTCTAAGCTTCTCAGTCAGGCATTGCGACCAAGTCTCAAATCACTAATTCCAAGCCGACTGAAAGACAGGGAATTAGTCCCACTGAGGTCCTGCTCACAGCCCTGTCCTATTGCAGCCAGCGGCGGCAGACCCTGTTCCTGTGTAGACCCCCTCCTGTAAACAGAGTGGCTCTGTCACCGTCTGCACCCATGTCTCTGTCAGGCATCCTCAGCATGGGTACAGACAGGATGAGACAGAGGCAGGTCAGAGCCTGAACTTACACAAATCTTATACAGTCGTGTGTTAGATGGTAAGCAAAGGCTGATTCTGGGAGAGAGGCAAGGCTGCTGGGAGGGGCAGCTCACTGGGAAAGTCCGTGTATTTGTCTGGGGTGGGTATGTGCCCATGAGTTCAGGAGCCCCCAGAGCTAGAGTCACCTGACATGGGGCTAGAAACTGAATCTGGGTTCTCTGCAAGAGCAGTTTGGGTTCCTAGCCCCTGAGTTACTTCTCTAGCCCGCATGATTACTAATTTTAAAGCACCCATGTTTCCACTATCTGTAAAGACTTGGTAAAGATTAAGAATGCAGAGCACAAAGAAGAAATGAGTGAGGGACAGCATTCGAGAACTTTTCCTGCTCATCGAGCCTTTTACTGTCAACTGTATTTTGAGCCTATATATTCTTTCTCAGGGTTGTGACACCTTTACTCTGTTTCCTAATCTAGCCGGTCCACTATCATTAAGCCCACTTTCTCTACCAGGCCCATTCCTGAATTCTCCATCTCTTATCTCCCTCCAGGCAGCCGCCCTAACAGAGCTCTCTTCTGAAGGCATTTCCTCTTCTCTCCTTCCTCTCTTGGTAAACAGCTCCTCCAGATAGCCCAAGTGGGGGTCAGGAGGACTAGCCATTCTTATAGATGTAATCAATTCAAAATCCTTCCTCCAGGGCTCCAGTGAGATTGCTCAGTGGATAAGAACACTAACTGCCTTTATGGTTTCCAACACCTACCTACATCAGGTAGGTCACAACTGCCTATAACTCCAGTTCCAGGGGATCTGATACCCTGTGACCTCGGAGGGCACCTGCACACACGGCTCTCTTAAACTCACTTGGGCACAGACACACTCAGAAATAATACATAACTGTTTAAAAGCCTAATCCATTTACTCAACCATTGCCATAGTCATCTAAAGATTTCAGAACAAAGCCCGAAGTCTTTGGGAAGGTGTGTGTGGCCCTAGCTGGCTCCATCCTAGCCGGCGTCTGTAGTTCTGCTTACGCTGCTCAGCTGCTACATCCTCGCCACACCACTGTGGACAGGTTGTGGTTTGGCCTGGACTAGTCTTTCATCACTTAACAACCATGTCTTCCCTTCAAACATCATCAAGCTCCCACGCATCCTTTGGAGCTCAAAAGTCACTACTTCAGGCTGGGTCTCACTGGGCTCACAGGGCACCGCTGGCATTTCTCTCCCAGTCTTGATCACAGATGTAACCACTGCACATAAGCTCCCCCTGCAGGCAGGGACTCCTTCAGATTTCTCTTACTATCTTTGGCATTAATAACCTGGCATTCAATAAATACTGGTGTAAGGAAGAGAAGGATAAAGGGAGGAAAGAAAGACAAATATATCTACTGTAGATGAAATTCTATATGCAGTGTGGAAATAGAGAGGCTTAAGGAACCAAATGAAAGTCCCCCACATCTCAGAAGCTACTAAACCATATCCAGTGCAGGGTCAGCAGCTGCCAGAATTCAGCCCCTAAATAGAAATATTCCCAAGAGAGGCCTTCTTTTCTACTTCCCTGCCTCCTTTCAGCCTAGCTCCAGAAACCTGAAGAAAACTGAGACTACAAGTTAGGGCTGAAAAAGAATCACAGACAGTGGAGTGTGGCAGAAAGAAAACCTATTAGGACACACAGGAAGTAAAGTCAAGTGGCTCCAAAAGGACAAATCAGAACTAGACACTGACAAGGAAGCCTCTCCATCACCTCCCTGTGCTGACCTATGACCTAAGTTGTAGATCACCTAAAATGCATTCCTGTGCTTCCAAGGGTAGAGATGGTGAGACATATTCAACAGGTCACAACTCAAATAAGCAAAAAGACAGTCAGACAAAGGCTTTGTTCTTCAGGTTACAAGACAGCCTAGAACAAGCTTCGGGCCTTCAGATGAGGCCAGGACAGAGCGGTCAAAGGTTCATATATACACTGACTAAACCCACCAGAATGACTGTGTGATCACCATTCTGTAACAGTAAGCAGTTTTACTACTGGATGAATATTTACATTTAGTTCAATTTACATTTAGAAATGCAAAAAAAAAAGGTATTGTCATAGTTTTACCTGCTGATTCTGCATCACTTTTGCCAGCCTGTGAATATCATAATGCTTTGGTAAAGAAGGAATATAAGTATCTCCTTTTTGAAAATTTTCATCTTCTAGCCATAATATATATACATTGAAGAGCCTAAAAGATAAAAACACAATTACATAAAATGTAAAAAGATGTGCAGTCAAATGAAGTTTCTTATATTTACTAAGGACTCTAGTACCACCATCTGAGAGTAAAGAAATGCTTCCATGAAGAAATGAGTCTAGCAGCCACTGATTCTCCTAAGAAGCTCACAGTGGGACCCTCACACACCATTAAAACAAGATCCAATGGGCTGGAAAGATAGCTCAGAGGTTAAGAGCACTGATTGCCCTTCCAGAGGTCCTGAGTTCAATTCCCAGCAACCACATGGTGGCTCACAACCATCTATAATGAGATCTGATACCCTCTTCCAGCCTATAGGCATACATGGAGGCAGAACACCATATACATAACAAATAAATAAATTTTAAAACAAAACAATATCCAACTTATGTAACAGGTTTGAAAGGGGCTCTGAGAGCCCTGCTATAGATGAAGGAGTAAGTGGAGGATATGCCTGGAGGAGTGCTCATACCACATCCTAGGATCTGAACTCAGCTTTGCTGTCCTGGTTGAGTCAGACAGAGCCAGTCTTAGTGCTTGGAAAATACCAAAAGCTAGTTTCTATCCAACTGCAAGCACTTGCCAGCTTAAGAGCAATGGCCACTCCTGTCACAAGGAAACCATAAATAAACCTGTGGATCTGTGTACCTTGCTCTCATTAAAAAGGAATTTAAAAAAAAAACTAGGCTTACAAAAGTTATGTCTTTATTTTTAAATATATTTATTTATCAGTTTGTTTATGTTTTGCTTTTTCAAAGAACAGAATCATCTATCAGCTAAAACCAATGGAATCCAAGGCATTGTTTGAAAACCAGCATGGAAAAGTAGTTTGCAGACACAGATGACCAAAAGGCAGCCTGGGGTAGCTCTGGCCAACAAAGCGGAAAACTACCTCCTTTATAAGCACGATAGGGTACCAAGTACGAGAGCTACAGACAAGGATGGTGCATGCATAGATTTTTCTTCTAGGTCCTGACTCAGAAAAAAGGATGCTTTCTAAAAATCCACAGAGGGAACTGGAGAGAGGGAGTATCAATGACCTAAAATGTTCCAAGAGAAAATCTCCTAGTAAAACTGGTTAAAAATAAAAAGGGAGGGTCCTTTAACCACTCACGGTAAGGGCTAAGAGCAAGTCCTGAGGGCCCCAGGGTCAAAGCAAGCCTGAGACTTGGGTTTCCTCACTCACCAAGGTGTTCTGTAATTGAGGACAATGCCGAAAAGCCATATTTATGCGGTCTTGCTCTAAGACAACCATTGGACTAAATTACATTTACAGGCAGAAACTATACTAACCAAACCTAGCTCACTCTGAAGTTCCTAACACTTAGGGACAGACCAATCTGTGCCCAGAATGATATGCCCCTGGATTCTGCCAAGGATCTCAGAGCTAAGAAACCCTGTATTAGTCATTTCTTTCTTTTAACAATTATTTAAAAGGTTCTGATAGTTATATGCCTACTTTGATCAATTTGTTTTGGCTTGCCTCTATTTTCACATAAGAAAGAGAAGAGTACCAGCCCTCTGGGTTATTACTCAGACTCAAACACTCAACAAAGCTACATCCAAACGTCTCATGGAAACATCTCTAGGTATGAATCAGTGTCAAAGCCACCTCCCAAATACAACCTAACAATTTAAGAGTAACATCTGAGCTCCGTATCAAAGCTAACCTCTCCAACAGATACCAGCAGATAGCTAAGCTACCTTACCTTACTAGCTCCCTGTGCAGTTCTGGAGACGTCAGGTAAGCAGGGGTCCCAGCCTGCGGCTCTGCTGCCCCTTCACTGCCCTCTGCTGGAACACGGAGGGCCTTGCTTGCAGCATAGTGGAAGTCAGCCACCTCAGTCAGGCGTCTTTTCATGTCTTTCAACAAATTGATATGCGAGGGACTTTGAAAAAACCTTCTTCCAATACAACCATCTACGGGCAACCTTAAAGAATAAGGAGAACTTAGAGCCTTTGAGCAGAAAATGCCTAAGTGGCTGAACACAGTAGTCATTCAGTGAGTTCTCTTGTTATACCTCAAAAGTTATTTTGAGTATATAAGGAAAGGGTATACAGAGTTCCCCTGAGCTGAGTCCATTTCCATGGTTCTAATTATCCATAGTCAACCATGGTACAAACAGAAAATTCCAGAAATGAGTAAGATATGCTTAGTTTTACTTTTTATTCCATTTAGTGTGTGTGTGTGTGTGTGTGTGTGTGTGTGTGTGTGTGTGTGTGTGCGCGCGTGCGTGTGTGTGTGTGTGTGAGAGTACAGGTGACATTCCATATCATTAGTGTAAAAGTCAGGAGAGCTTTTAGGAGTCAGCCTTTCTCCTTTCACTGTGAGTTTCTGGGATCCAACTCAGGTTATCGGGTTTGCATGGCAGGCACTACTACCCACTGATCTATCTTGCCAGTCCTAGCAACTTTTATTACAGAATATTGTTATACTGAGCTTTCTTTAGCAGCATATATACTAAACTAGTATGCTGTTGTAATTGTTTATCACATTAATAGTTATTCTGTTTATCTCTTGCTATGCCCAATTTATAAACTGAACTTTATCATAGGTATGTATGCAGAATATGTAGAGTTTGGTACCAACTGAGGCATCTTGGAATGTGTCCCTAGAGATAAGGGAAAAATGCAGGAAGGTGTCCTTGAAAAGAATGAAACACTACAAATCAGGGCATAGGTCTCTGTTCGTGAAGAACTCGAAATCTAACAGAAAAGAGAGGGAACCAAAAGTCCATCTGTTTCTTTATGTTTCAAAGGAATGAAGGAAGGGGCTGGAAGGAAATTAACTAGGGCTGGAGAGCAGTGCTTGATGCAGTGGACAGTCTGGGCAGGTCAGCAGTACTATGCAGCATCCCCATGCACAGCCAAGGGTTACACTCATATATCACTCCTCTTCATAAGGTCCCCTTGCGGGCCTCAGGGAGGACACATATGTAGCCTCAGCTTGAAACATCTTCTCTCCCTATACACCTCCAGAGGTTCTCTGCTGAACCTTGCCCAGTCCCCAGGTACTGTCTTTGCCATGGTAGGAATAGATAAGGGGTAAAGAGAAGTTGCCACAAGACACCCCAAACTCCATTAAGATCAAGTCTCTTAAGTATTGAGCACATAAAGAACCCTAGCTATGACTCTACTACATCCTCCACAGCAGACCATCTCAGAAGTGAGTTGATAGGAACTTACTACAGTACTGGGTACCATACCCATATTGTGGTCCAGGGCGATGAAGATATAGGAGGAAGAACTTCTGCCAAATGAGTGGAAGAAGAGGATGATCAGAAGGTGTGGCCAGAGCCTGGTGGGCCCAGCGATAAATCATCATCCTCTGCAGGGATGGGACGATGGGCAGCTTCAACTGGACCTGGGCTTTCTACAAGAGAACGGAGCTTTAGCAATCCCCAAACAAACACAATCAAAACACTATGCTCTAAAGGTAAACATTCTGTTTTCACTTATTAAAACATTTTCCAAGCTCACTAGCTGACATTTTAACCTCTTTGGCAGTACAGAGAAGACCCCAGAATCAGCATCTTCCTGAAGAGTCATCTAAAGCATGGGGAAGGAGCACAGGTGAGAGCATTTGCTCAGCGTGCTGGAGGCTCTGAGTTCAATCCCAGCACTGTAGTGAACTGAGGCAGAGAAGCAGGAGGATCACAACTTCAATGTCATCTTCAACTACATCATAAATTGGAGAACAGTCTGGGAATACCTGAGACCCTGTCTCAAACAAACCAAAAAAAAAAATTCTAAAACTAACCTCATGTCCATTTCTGAAATTCCTTTGCATATAAAATATTATACTATCTTCCAATCATGACATGGTTCTGGCATTCGTGAACCCACATCAGCTATAACAGCACACAAATGTGCATAATATGGGTTCTACTGCACCCTATCATCGAGGGAGGAGAGACCCAGAAGGTCCATCCCTCCACGTGGATGGAAGGGGAAGAGAGAGAAAGCTGGGGGTGGGGGGAGTTGGTTTGGATTTTTTTTTTCCTTCTTCTTCAGTTGAACTAACTCCTGCAAGGTACACATGCTCCTGTAAGTAATCCTAATTAAACTTATTGGATCACGGGGAGAAGAAAGGACGGTAAAATGGAAAGGAATCAGCTGGGAAGCAGACGGGATCCACAGAATAGAAGGAAGATAAGAATCATGGAAGGAATATTACCAAAATATAGTATAGGTACAGATGAGACGTCCATTATGATCACTAGAACATGCTAGCAACTTTAATAAAATCTTAACTTCATAAAGCAAATCAGTCAGATGACAGAGAACCAAAAATGAATCTGTCAAATTTTATCAATCTTGAAAGTCTATATTCTGTTTGTTTTGTTTTTGTTTCTCAAGACATGGTTTCTCTGTGTGACAACCCTGGCTGTCCTAGAACTTGCTCTGTAGACCAGGCTGGACTGGAACTCACAGAGATCCTCCTGCCTCTGTCTCTTGAGTGCTAGGGTTAAAGGAGTAGGCCACCCACTGAAAATCTATATTTTAACAGGGCTTTTAGGGACTGAAGAATTCCTTGACAGACTCTGAAACCTGAAAGCAAAGCCTCTACCACAGTCCTACAGGAGATCTCTGGATTGAACCATTAGCCCAGGCTATTCCACATGCTGGTCACTGCAAGTTTTCCAAAGAAACTCAAAGACTCAAAATCTCTGAAGCAGGCACCAGAATCTGACTTTTCACAAGGTTTAACGAGGAGTTTGGGGTATACTTGGGCACAAGAACAACCACTTCACGACAACAGCAACCCCCTACATTCAGACTAAGATGGCAGTCCTCTGTGACAGGGTGGGGACTTGGAGAAGCCAACAGAGCCTTCGGTTCCACAGGATTTCAGATGCTGAATAGAGTATGGCTCAGCTGAGAGTGTAAGCCACCTCCAGTAACTCAGTTGCAGGACACTACTGTACCTTTAGAGCTTGGTCGGGGGTAAAAGCATTTATAACCAACTCCCCTTCGACAACTCTTCGGAGCTGAGAGTCCTCTTCAAAGATGGATTCCATGTTCAGCACAGTCCATGCAAACCAAACCTACAACACCAAGCAAAAGGGAAGGAAAGAATCCACTAATTCCAATTGATGAACATATCCTCCTTACAAGGTTAAATCTTTTTTAGGATTGAAGGTATGGTTCAGTGTACAGCATTTGCCTAGTGTGTGCAGGTCCCTCAATTTGATCTATAGCATTGAAAAACACACACATACAGACATCAGGCAACAAATACTGAGCTTCTAAAGTTCCTATGTATTATTAAGTTAAGTGAGTATGTTCTTGTCACATGTATACAATTAAACAAAACAAGTAACTGGAAAAATGCTAAATTCTTCTAGGGGTAAAATAATGAGGACTGCATTTGGGGGTGGAGTATTCTAGAGCTAGGCAGGAAAGATGGCCCATCAGAGTCTCAGTGAGGCAGAAAAGCAGAAGTAGAAAGTCTACATAGAGTGAGGAACTGGTGTCGACTCAGTTCCCAGGAGAACAGGCTAATAGACTGCAGGATCCTACTGGGGCGTAAGGGAGAGAACAGCTATGACCTTACGCAGCCTGAGATGGGCAGTGTGGCCAAGGCCACACACTGAGTGCTGACTACGGTCTGTTCTGAGTACTGCACATATACTCAACTACAGCCCTGTCTGAGCACGAGGACACTGAAGGCAGAGATAAAAGCAAGCTGCCCAAGGCACAGAATCACTCTGAAACCTGGGCCACGTACCCCCAACACTTGATCTCTCTCCACTCAGCCCCCGGCCAGCTTCAGTAAGGATGGTAACAAATGGCCCTCAGTAGACGGCATACCTGCGTGGACATGGACAAGCCCTCCACGAAAGAAGGTGTGATGTTGCCTGCCACAATCCAGCTCACCAGCGAAGAGAGCAGACTCCGGTCACAGTGGTAACCCAAAGCATTCTACATGGGGGAAGAGGAGCAACAGAGTCTCTGAAGACCCTATCATTGACTCTTCCAAGAGTATTAACAGTTACCTCTACATTGGAAGATTCCAACAGGACACAGGTTTCGTGGTGTTGCTGAACTCAGTTTCAAGTGTTTCATTCAGAATTTTGTCTCTATGTTCATCAGGGAAATTTGCCTATGATTTTCTTTTTTTATCATCTCCTTAACTGTTTTTGGTATCAGAGTAACACTCCTTTTCATTTTTTGGAATAGTCTGGAGGGCATTGCAATTAGTTCTTTAAAGGTCCAGAGAGTAGATCAATGACCCAGTCATGAGCAAGTGCATGATGTACATGTATGAAAATACTATCCTGGATGTCATAACCATGTATACACTAACTGAAAAAGAAATTTAAGAATGGGACTGTCTGATGCAGTAGTCCCAGGGTGCACCATGGGAAACTATAATGACGTCTGATGCAGTAGTCCCAGGGTGCACCACGGGAAACTGTAATGAAGTCTGCTGCAGTAGTCCTGGAGCAGACCAAGGAAACACACAATGAGCATTACAGAACCCCAGTGTACTCACTCCTCTATGCAGTCCCTGGGATATAGCCAGTGGACTATGATTACCGAGATAAAAACAACTTTAAAGTGTAATTTATAATAAAAAAAATGAGTTGCCATAGATTATTACCAGGAATTGTATATCAGGAGACCCTTTTAGCAGCTAATATCTAGCCAACGGCTGAAACATATTTTCTTGCAGTTACCTTGTGCTGTTGGTAGAGCAATTTCTGCACACAATCTTCCTGCATCAGGTGAAAAGCTGTTTTACACAAGTGGTCCATGAGGAAGAGAATGGGCTGTTCTCGGTACCACAGATGCTGGCTTATGAGAGCCTGGACCCAGAACTCTAACACAGCCACAGGACCTACTTCATTAGGCTGCATGCTCACACATATGTGTGCCTGTGAAGAAGTTCAGGTGATGTGGAAGATTAACAACCTCCCTCCCTCCCTCCCTCCCATTGTTAGAACACATGCAAATACTATCTTCTTCCACAAAAGGCCAACTCTAACAGCCTTCCTGTACCAAGAGATTGGCACACCCATGTCATAAGAGCTAACACCACAAGTTCTGTGGGAAGAGGAGGATCATATTAAGGGATTTGTTAGGGCCCTGACCTGGATCATGCTGTTAAGAAGCTTCACGTTGTCCCCGTGGCTGGTTCCTGTCAGATGCTGTGCCACTTTGTGGGTGACCTGCTGCGTGACCCCCTGAGGAACACCACTGTCCAAGTGTAGGAAGAGGAGAAGGTTCGACATAAATCTGAAGAGAGCAAAGGATCACACCCTTTACCTTCCAATCAGGCAGAATTGCGAGTGGTCCTGTGTGGGTTTTGTTAGTTAGCTTTGCTATTCTCTGCTGTCTGAGACAGGGTCTCATGGAGCCCAGCTAGCCTCTAACTTGTTATGTTGCTGAAACCGCCCTTCAACACCAGACCTCCAGAAGTGCTGGAATTATAGACAAGCACCAATGTAGCAGATTTGGGGCAATGGGTAGGTGGTGTTTAGGGAGGGAGCAAGAGCTGTAAGCATGCTAGACAAGTGCTCTACCACTGAGTTATATGGCCAGAGCTCTTTTCTTTCTTTTTTTAAAAAGCTGAGCCATTCTTTATGTATACAGTGTTCTGCCTGCATATATGCCTGTGAGCCAGAAGAGCGCACCAGATCTCGTTACAGATGGTTGTGAGCCACCATGTGGTTGCTGGGAATTGAACTCAGGACCTCTGAAAGAGCAGTCAGTGATCTTAACCTCCAAGCCATCTCTCCAGTGCATACACACACACACACACACACACACACACACACACACACACACACACACACACACACCAGAGCTCTTTTCATTAACAGCAGATAATTACTTATGAAGAAACAGAAAAATGTTAAATTGGTTCCATTTTCCACCATGTTTTTTAGGGACTCTGATAAACCTCTCATAACAATAAAACTAGAATCATTAATCTAAACAATGTTCATTAACCATATTGTAAACAGGAGTACAGAAATTTTCTGTCTTTTTAAAAAAAATAAAAATAGCCAGGTGGTAGTAGTATATAGCTTTAACCCCAGCACTCAGGAGGCAGAGGCAGGTGGATCTCTGTGAGTTCAAGCCCAGCCTGGTCTACAGAGCGAGTTTCAGGATAGGCTCCAAAACTACAGAGACCCTGTTTTGAAAAACAAACAAATAAATAAATAAATAAAACAATCAAAAAAAAATACTATTAGGAGGCAGAGGGATGGCTCAGCAGTTGAGAGCATGTACTACTCCTACAAAGGAGACAAGTATTATTCCCAGCATCCACATCAGATATCTAACAGCCAGCTCCAAGGGATCTCTGACACCCTCTTCTGGCCTCTGTTCCTCTGTATGCATGTGCCCATACCGCCACACAGACTCACAAAGTACATAAAATTAACAATAAAAATAAATCTTAAAAAAAGACAGACTTTTAATTTACTCTAGAAACCAGAAAACGTCATTTCTACTTGCTGGGATATTTCTGTCAGCAGAATATACTCACTGCTCATTCTTCAGAAGGTAATACTGGCAAGGGTAGAACATGGGTAGAATCTTATCCAGAACATGGACCACTGCTCTCAAGTGCCTTGATTGGACCAGCATTCCCAATAGAGGGATTCCTTCTGCACATAACTTCTCAATGCTACAGAGGAAGAAAGGGAAAGCGAGTACTCAATCACTCGTTCATAAGGCCGTATCCCTCCAGTGAAATGCAAGCCTACAGGACCCAGATTCTCTCAGTTCTCTAACATTTTTATGACTAACCTACACACAGAATTACTACAATCATAACTTAGGAATACAAAGAGTTCTTAAAAGTCTCATCTATATTTTCATCTCATTAGATGAGTAATTTGAAAGCATTGTGCTCAAATTTACATGATATCCCAGGAACAAGATGAGAACCCACAGTTGGCCTGACTCAAGTGTCCCAGAAGCTACTGCAGCCAAGGGGAGATTGTAAAGCAAATTCAGTCTGTCAGCTTAAACTGCAGTGTGTCAGATACATTTTCTTTTCCTTTGAAATAATTTCAAAGGAATAATATAGATAGATTATTTTTCTTTCTTTTCAGAGGATATATATATCAAAGTATTGAACAGAATAAAGGGCTGGCCACTTTAGGCCTGTGTCCAGCTCCAGGGATCCATAGACTCTGGCCTACACAGGTAGCCACACACATTATGGCATACACATACATATATATTTTTTAATTATATAGATCTTAAGAAATATGTTTTAAAAGCAGTGTTTTAGCATGACCATGACCCTGGGTGACTTTCTATTATTGCCTGTATTCCCTATAGTGTTACATTTGTGTCCATCTAAGTCTGTCTATTCTACACCCAAGAGCCAGCCCAACTGCTCTAAGTTACTTCTCTTCTACTCACAGCCTGTAGCTATGGAACAATTCCAAAGGGAAACTCATATTCTCCTTCACTCCCATCAGTGGTCAGTATGTACAAAAAGAACCCAGCAATGACTAACAACTACAGTATCAGAATGGATACAGCATCCAGGGAAATCATGAAACAAATTAAAAAACTATAGTCAGAGAAACAGACCAGACACTATTCTGAGAATGTAATGAGCATTGTGAGGAACGCACGCTCCATAAAACCAGTCAGTACAATCATTTCCATCTCAGGGGTGAGAAACCTGGGGCTAAGAAACTACCGTGGCACTAGAGCTCTGGGAATAAAGCAATGAGTGCAATCCTAATAACCGCCCCCTTCTCTAGAACAATTCTAGATCAAGCGCGCTCTCACCTACTTTCACATTTGTCCTACCACACGGCCTTCCCTTCGGCCCCAGTTAAGGGTATCTCTTATTTTCCTCATCTCACCTCCTCCCTATAAGGTAGCTGCACCTATACTCATCCATTCTACCAGCATTTTTAAATATGTGTACAAGTTCTATAGACATACAAAGGAATATGAAAAGTCCCTACCTTCTACAAGGAAGCTTTAGATGCATTAAAACTATGTATTTGTTTTGGCAAATAATCAGGAATGAATTTGGGCATTATTTCTCCTTTTATAACAAAGCTCATTATTTGACCCTAATTAACACCTTAATGAAGGTCTCATGATTGGGATGTAAAAACATGAGTTTTTAGAACTTCTACCATCAGAGTACCCTAGAGGTTCAGCATACAGTACCTGTGGCCAACAGCTGTCACAGCTAAGGCAAGATAGCAGCCAATGGGCATGCCTGATTTCACAGCCTTCAAGAGAGGATGAAACACAGATGACTCTGTCATGTCAGGTACCGCGCTGGAGAAGGGAACAACTGGACAATTCTGCTGTGTTCTAAAATCATTTTTGTGTAATTTTAACCTCAAGATCAAATTCCAGGCCCACTGGTTAAATGAGGTCTCAGGAGTCTCTCCATATCGAACAATACTGGCCAGATAGGAAACCTATGACAATCATTCATTTTAAACAATGTTAGTCATATACAAATTAAACAGCAACTTAATTTCCCACCTCTGCTGTGATCAACAGGACCCTTAGAAGACAAGGCACTGTTTTCTTCCCTTCAGCGGATCACAACTCCCCACTCCACCGACAAGCTTTATGAACCTGATCTCAGCTCAACACCACAGTGCTGGTAAACACATCCAACAAGTCAGAGTTAGGGGCCTTGCGGATAGCATTTACCGACTTAGTAGTATAAAAGGTAATATCAAGCCACCAACAATTCTATCAGCTTGCAAAGGCTTAAAAAATGTCACTCACTTCTCCTGAGTTGTACGTGTGAACTCCAGCACAACCCAATAGCTCAATCCAAATTCTCAAAGACAAATGGTCCCAAAGAGATTAATTTTGTCATGTGTGGTGGGACAGGTCTTTAATATCAGAATTTGGGAGGCAGAGCCAGACAGATCTTTCTGAGTTCGAAACCAGTCTGGTCTATACAGTGAGTTTCAGGACAGCAGGGGCTACATAGTGAGGCTCTATCTCAAAAATAAAGGACAACTTTTTAAGAAAAAAAACTTTAAAAACTATAAAAATTAAATTTAATATCTTTAATTAGCATAAAGAGTTCTTAGAAAACATAAAAATCAGAACTATAATTTCATCTTCCCAGGCAGTTTTTAAGGAAGACTTATGTTGGCAGTACCTGTTTCATACTCTCAGAAATAAGCCCAGTGTAGGGCTTCTGTGACAGGTGCTTCTGATAAGCCTCCAGGACCAGCAAGGCTACTTCAGTATGCAGAGCTTGATCCAGATGAAGTGTGCCCTTTGAAGCAAAGTTACAAATATACTATTCTGTATTTAATAAACAGTCCTTTAGAAAACAACAGCAAAGGCAGAACAACAAAACAGGACATTGGATCCAGAAGACAAATGTTTCAAAAACCATATTTCTCTAAAGTGAAACTATAACATGACACCAGAGGAAGAGCTCTCAACTCTAAAGAACATGTACACTGCACCAAGGCATGCCTGAAACAGTCAATCCCAAGACCCCCACCCCATCCTAGATTATAGGTTAAGAACCTTACCACCTATCAATAAGAAATGCTTATTATCAACCACACAAGAAAATACTGAACACATCAAGTACATTCCTGTTTGCTGTTTCAGCATCAGTGAAAACACCACACTCAGAAGTACAGGTAAATACTGCCTTATAGGCTGGGTGATGGTGGTGCACGCCTTTAATCCCAGTACTCAGGAGGCAGAGGCGGGTAGATCTCTGAGAGTTCAAGGCCAGGCTGATCTACCAAGAGCTAGTTCCGGGACAAACTCCAAAGCTACAAAGAAACCCTGTCTCAGAGGAAAAAAAAAATACTGCCTTACAAGCCTGGAGTTACCTATAATATTCCCAAATAGTCTGTGGCAAGTTTCAAAAGCTCCATTCCCTAGCCCCTTCACAGCGGCTGACCCATGGCTCTAACAAAGGAGGGAGGAGACACTCAGAGGGATCTGGATGAAAACATGTGGGAAATGGAAGGCCTATAAGATGTTCCAGTGTGCTCCATGGATCCACCAGTGTTCACCTGTCCAGTGCTCAGGGCACAGGCCTCCACTACCCTACCCAGCTTTTACGTGGTTGCTGGAGACAGAACTTGGGTCCTCATACCTGTGCAAGCACTTTACCAACTGAGTCAACTCCCCTCCAATGGGATAATTTTTTAATGTAGAATACCTTCATCAGAAGATGTTCACGACAAAAGCAGAGCTGAAGAAAGGGTAATTTGGGGGATGTAGCTCTATGGTGGAGGGCCTTCAGGCATGTTCAAAGTCCTAGGATCAGTCCCCAGAGGAAGAAAGGGAAGATGAGGAGAGCTTAAACTCTACACAGCTGAAAGGATGTGCAGGTCTAGCAAGCGGCACAAAGAGACGCTAATGCTTTAAGAAATGCTTTCCTGAAACTGATGCAGGCAAAATCTCCTGTTTCTCAGGAAGCGCCGGCGTACCTGTTCAGCAAATCCCCAGTTCAGTCCTTCTAGGATCACACAGGCCAACTTGTTCTTGACAGCTGTCAAACTGTAATTCAATAGCCAATCCCGAATCACAGCTACCTCAGAGGCAGAAGGTTTCCAGAGATACAACGGCAATTCTTTAAACAAGTATAAAGAAACCTTTTTAAAAAAGAAAATAATAATTAAGTGTAAAACTCAGGAACAGCCAGGAGGTGGTGGTGCATGTCTTTAATCCCAGCACTCAGGAGGCAGAGCCAGGTGAATCTCTGTGAGTTCTAGGCCAGCCTGGTCTACAGTGCGAGTTCCAGGACAGCTAGAGCTACACAAAGAAACCCTGTCTCAGGAGAACAAAAAAATACTCAGAAACAATATTATATTACCAAAAGCATTATCAAATTGCTTGCAAATTTTCCTTGGAAAGGATGTGGAGGTGAATTTGATTTTGAGACAAGTAAAATTAAAATCATGGACAAACAAATAAAATTAAATGCATTTTGGGTTTTTTTGTTTTGTTTTTGTTTTGTTTTTCCAGACAGGGTTTCTCTGTAGCTTTGGGGCCTGTCCCAGAACTAGCCCTTGTAGACCAGGCTGACTTTGAACTCACAGAGATCCTCCTACCTCTGCCTCCTGAGTGCTGGGATTAAAGGCGTGCGCCACCACTACCCAGTTTAAATGCATTTTTAAACTAATGATATACCTAAAACACAGGTAATCCTTTGCAAAGGTCAGGTTTTCTTAGTATGTAATTGGTATGTTTTCATCCAGGTAAACCACCATACTAAAACACAAATTTATTTCTTTCTTTCTTCCTTCCTTCCTTCCTTCCTTCCTTCCTTCCTTCCTTCCTTCCTTCCTTCCTTTTCTTTCGTTTTTCGAGTTAGGGTTTCTCTGTAGCTTTTGGGGCCTGACCTGGAACTAGCTCTTGTAGACCAGGCTGGCCTTGGACTCACAGAGATTCACTTGCCTCTGCCTCCCAAGAGCTGGGATTAAAGGCATGCACCATCAAGGCCTGGCTAAAACACAAATTTAAAGTGATGATAAATCAGGAAAAAGTCACTGAGTTTTTAAGCATTTTTCTTCTCTACAATGGCATCTAAAGATACTTCTATTTGCTGAAACTCTGTTGAGACAGAAAGAGGTCAATGTGAAGACAGATGAAATCAGATCAAGAGTTGGTATCTTCTGAAACTAGATGCTGGGTTCACTATGAAATTCTATTTAACATTATCTGTCTGTCTGTCTGTCTGTCTGTCTGTCAATCTCTCTCTCTCTCTCTCTCTCTCTCTCTGTGTGTGTGTGTGTGTGTGTGTGCGTGTGTGTGTGTGTGTGTGTGTGTGTGTGTATCCTGGTCTGATGTGTAGGTAAGAACAGGCTTTGGGTGAGGTGGACGGGACCCGGGGACAGATCTGTGGAGTTGGCTCTCTTCTTTTACCTTTATGTGGTTCTAGAGATGACATCGGTCATCAAGCTTGCAGATCAAGCACTTTATAAGTTAAGTTATCTTGACAGCCCTCTATTTCACACATATTTGAAATATTCTATATTAAAATGGGTTTTAAACCTGTGCTGGGCAGTAGTGGCGCACCAGGCACTCGGGTGGCAGAAGCAGGTGGATCTCTGTGAGTCTGAAGACAGTCTAGTCTACAAGAGCTAGTTCCAGGACAGTTAGGACTGTTACACAGAGAAACCCTGTCTCAAAAACACCATTAATTAATTAATTAAGTTAAATAAATAAAACCTGCTTGCACAAAAAAAAAGTCTACAACACTACTTTTTAAATTACCTGTATGCACAAATTAAGAAAATGCAGGTTCACTTAATGAAATTTCCTTTAAGGGGAAACAGAATAATTAACCTTATGATGTCACTTTTGTTTTATGGATTTTTTTTGAGTCAAAGTCTTACTCAATATCCCGGGCTGACCTGTAACAATACGCTGACCCTGGCTTAGGCTAGCTTAGAACTCACTGTGATTCTCCTGTCTCAGCCTCCAAAGTCCTAGACTTACAGGCAGGAGACATTGCGTTCAGCTGACTCCTTTTATAATGTTTAAACAGAGCTGGTCAATGAAAATGTAATGCAAGTACTATATGAAGTTGTGATTTTACTAATAGCTACAACTTAAACTTCAAAAATGGAAAATTAATTTTAATAACATTGCTTCATATATCCATTATAATATGAAATGTTATAAAATATTAAACAGTTCTTCAAAATTCAGTAATTTACACCATGAAGTACATTCTAAATAGGGACTGCACCCAAATCAATACATTATGGTCATCTGTATCCATATCATCAGACATTACAGGTTTAGAATTTTCAGACTCTTGTGCTGTTCCAAATTTTCTTAGAACAAAATCTAAGAAAGACTAAAAGGAATGGATTTTATTGGTGTGATGCTAATCTTGATTGTCAACTTGACTACATCTGGATTCAACTCAAACAGATACAGCCAGGATGCTTCATTAATTCAGGAGTCTGTATTTGTTTGTTTGTTTGTTTATGTTTTTAAGGGCAGGGTTTCTCTGTACAACAGCCCTGGATGTCCTGGAACTTGCTTTGTAGGCCAGGCTGCCCTCACCCACATCCGCCTCTGCGTGCTGGGATTAAAGGCACGTGCCAACATCCCAGCTACTTCAGGATTCTTTCAAAAGAACAGTCGGCATTCTTACCATTCCGACTTGGTCAATGGTCTCTTGCACTCTATCCAAAAGGACAGAAATAATCTCAGGATGAACAGCTGTGATGGCCCCCAAAAGCTCACGACCAACCTTTGAAAAAGTCTCTCTGGTGGACAAGGTGACATATGATACCTAAGTGAGAGATGGGGGAAGAAATGGCACTTTTAATGCTAATTACCAAACAAAACACATTTTCAAAAAAAAATTTTCCCCACAAACATAATCTCACATTGAGCCTCAGCTGACACCGTTGGAGGAGGCTGCTCGTTCATTCCCGGCTGCCCAGACTCGAAAAAAATCACTCAGAAACTATATTATTTGCAGTACTGTTTTGCCAATAGCTTAAGCGGATTTCTAGCTAGCCCTAACATCTTAAATTAACCCATTTCTATTATTTTCTATTTTATCATGAGGCTCGTGGCCTACTGGCAAGGTTCCAACTAGCATCTCAGTCTTTCTCCTCTGGCGGCTACATGGCTTCTCACTGACTCCGCCTGCTCTCTCCTTCTCTATCGGCTTGGAATTCCCACCTTGCCCTATTCTGCTAAGCCACTAGCTGAAACAGCTTTATTCATTAACCAATAAAAGCAACACATAGACAGAAGGACCTCCCACACCATGACACCATGGTCAAAACTAAGTTAGAACTTGAGATAGCAAACTACCCACGATGAGACGGGAAGATGGTAGGAAAGAGAACAGCAAATGGCAATGCAAGTGTTTACAGCCATGAGCTCAAGGGCTGGGCTCAAAGAGTGTATCCCAGCAATGCACAGGGGGCAGGAGCCTGAAGCCATGGCCCAGGAGAATCATTTGAGTCCAGAATATGGAGCCCTTTGGTTAACATAGTACGATCTCATCTCAAAAAGAAATTTTCTCATTCACAATGAGACAAATGAGTATCTAAACATTAATTTGAGGAAACCACTAAAATTATTGTTTTCTTTCCTTTTTTTTTGTTTCTTTGTGTATCTCTGGCTGTCCTGACTTGCTCTGTAAACCAGGCTGGCCTCGAACTCACAGAGATTTGCCTGCCTCTGCCTCCTAAATATTGGGATTAAAGCATACTTAGCCTAAAATGAATTTTTTGAAAATACATTTCATAGAAATACATAATCCCTTCTAGCCGGGCGGTGGTGGTGCACGCCTTTAATCCCAGCACTCGGGAGGCAGGGGCAGGTGGATCTCTGTGAGTTCGAGGCCAGCCTGGTCTACAAGAGCTAGTTCCAGGACAGGAACCAAAAGCTACGGAGAAACCCTGTCTCAAAAATCCAAAAACAAAACAAAACATAATCCCTTCTACAAAATAAAACCCTAAGTATAAAGTTCCTAAACCCTCAGTGTGTACAGGACTGTCCTCCAAGACAACAACAGCCATCTTCAGGAATTCGCTGGGACTGCCTACAAATGACCATCACAGCTGGGTTGTTGACACAGCTGTGATTCCCTCAAAGGAGGAGAGGGGAGAGATCTATTGGACCCTCCCTCACACCTGAGAATCCAGCCGTTTCTATGCAGTTTTGTCCTAACTGCTCAAGACCTCAGGGAGGTCTTTGCAATCCTTGCACTTCTCCTCTAGTAGAGAAGGGGCCCATAAACACTAAGAAATACAAAGATCTTTCCTCAGCCTCTCGCTGTGTAATGAGGAAAATTAAGGCAGATTAGGGCAATTACCTTTTCCGTTTAAGACGGACAACTAACAGCAGAGCTAAACCACACTTCTCTTCCGAGTTCCATGTTTGCTCTATGATCTCATTTCAAGTGACCTGAAAGTTACTGACAGGAGCAGAGGAGTGACGTTTGTGTGGCTCTAGGAACAAAAGACTGACTATTCCTTCCCAAACGTCTTCGTCAAATGCCAAGAGATAGTAGTGGGAAATGGAATAATAAATTATAGGTTTCAAAGTTCTCTAAAGCCAAAGATGTTCTTTTGATTTTCCATCCTGTCTGTAAGCACAGGCAACAGCTTGTAAATCACATTTTTTTTTTTAAAACAATACCCAAAGAATGAATGGACAATCAGAAGAAAGCATTCAAAACTTCACATTCTAACCTCATATATCTCCAGAACAATAATTTTGATGAAATCTTCATCAACATTGGTTCTTCTGGCCCGAGCCATCTGAGCAAAGGTCGTCAGAAGGCAAATCTCTTCTGAGCTATTCATGGAAGAAAGACACTTCTCCAAGTTCGCAAAATGTTCTGGGTCTGCAAGTTAATAGGAAAAAAGTGGCAAAATGGGTTCAAATATTTAGTTACACAACAGGAAGAAAGACAACATAAAAATTAATATTCACAAATATTTAAAGATAAAAATGGTCTTCCCCTTTCCACAACGGAATCCTACAGGTTCAGAAAGAAAGCTGAATCAGTTGAACTCTGAGAGTCCAAAAAATTCAGTATAATGTAGACTCAGCAAAAAAAATTAACATTAAACTATGCCTCAACTCCGAGAAACAATTGTAAAGGACTGAACGAGGCAGAGAACGTGAACCAAATCTGGAGGCTAACCCAAAAGATCAAACACCTATCACTGCAAAGCATGACTGCAGCCACCAGGTGTCACTGTCACCCAACTGTCAGCTTCACTGCACCTGCAAATGCACTGTCGTGGCCAGCAGCAGCTCAGCATCTGCAGGGCACTCCAAAGAGATTGGCTCACAAGCAAAGATTAAGGACAAGAAACTGGCTGTAGCAGACAGTATATAATCCATCCTGCCCCATTCTCAGAGGACACTATGTAAGCAATATTACAGGATGTCACTAGAGACAGGTTTGATAACCCTGTAATACATGCAGGAACCAGATGTGGAAAGCAAAAATTTTATAAAAAGATATGGGCAAAAAGACCATATTCATGAGATATATCGCAGCCTGGGGATAGAAAATCCTTGCGATTGAAAATGGCCTTACAAAGGAAACTTAACAAGGACTAACCTGTATCAGACACCCTGCTAATCACCCAGGCCCCTTAAGGACTGTCTCATCTGTGACTATTACTTCACCCACAGAACTGGCAGTCGGAGAACAGGCTGTGAAACACACCAGAGCTGGTCACTCACACTCAACTATGGAAACAGTAATGAAAGCACTTCCCCAGGACAGCGCAGACGCAGTTTATGAAGCAGAGAAATAAAACAAAAACAAAACTAAGACACATAAACAAAAATAGATTTGTGTGGAACACACACATAAAGAGAATGAAAACAGAGAAAACTGAAGAAAAAATGATGAATGTCTGCAAAAAATTGAAAATGTTTTTTTTTAGTTTTATGAAGTATGGCTTTCTCTCTTCCTTTCTTCCTTTCTTCCTTTTTCTTTTTTTGAGACAGGGTCTATCTACATAACGCTGGCTGTCCTGGAACTCACTCAATCAGGCTGGCATTGAACTCACAGAGATCTGCCTGCCTCTGCCCCGAGTGCTGGGAATAAAGGCAATGCAGAGGTTTAGAAAGTTAGAAAAGAAATTTAGAAAGAGATGCTCATAAGTCTTTAATTCTGTTAGTATTCTATTATGTTTTCTTTAATATTAAGGGTAATGATAAATATCTTAGTATGTAACTAAGTTGTCTGCTTTTTATTCTTTTTTGTTTGTGTTCTTGTAAAACAGGGTCTCTCTACATAGTCCTGGTTAACTTGGACTATGCAGGCCAGACTGGCCTTGAACTAGAGGTTGGTCTCCCTGCTGCCCAAGTGATGGGATTGAAGGTGTGGACTATCACACCTGGCTCATACTCTTTTTTAAAAAATGATTCATTTATTTTTATTTTACATGTATGGATAGTTTTGCCTGCATGGATATTGATGTACTACATATGTGCAGTTCCAGAGACCAGAAGAAGGTGTCAGACCCCTGAAACCAGCCCTATAGGTTCTGGAAATCAAACTGGTACTCTGCAAGAACATTTTTAACATTATAACACAAATACCAAGCAGTACAATGTTAGTATGTATTAAACATAATCAAATCTTCACTAAAATTAAATTTTGTTATTTTGGTATCAGGGATTTATTTTGTTGCTAGGGACTGAACCTAGAACCTTATACATACAAAGGACACACACAGTCTACCACTGTGCTACAAAGTTAAGTTTTTGAAGAATTACTGTCTACCTTCCACCTACTTCATAAAATCAAGACAACTTAAGAAAAGTAAGACAAAAAAATTAGTGGAACAACTGGGCACAGACCTTAACAGATTTCAAGCCAATTAACATCACTTGTTGACCAGACTAGAATTTTACACATGGAAAGAATCATTCATCAAAATTAGGCCTTTGTGCTTACTGCACAGAATCTAGACCTAACTAACTTATATTTGAGATATGCCACCTTCTACCTAGCACATCGGGACAATGAGGCAGTCTCCTGAATGCCAGAATCATCACGGTGCTTCTGAGAGCAGAAGGGCTGGCGCTGCGAGAGCAAACACGCGCAGGGAGAAAAGCCTGCCCTGTCAAGTACCTTGGAGTTGCCTCTTGCACTCGGCCGGCTGCAGGGAGGCACAGAGGTGCTGCAGGTTTCCACTCTCAGCCTGGTGCATGAGGTAGAAGAGCTTCCAGAGCATCGAGACTGACAGCGTGCCAAAGGGCATCTCAGACATAAACAGCCAAATGCCAAGTCTGCGCATTTTAAAAGGCAACAGGAAAAATTTTATATATTAGAAAGTTTCACCACAGTAAGAAAGTGGAAAGAAGACTTCCGCCCTCACATTACCACAACTTTCCCAACACACACATGAGGGAGGGACGGGTATCCTTTACTGTAAATGCTTTGTGCCAAAAGTATTCGAAATTTTTGGAATTTTTTGACATATATTTATACATATATAATAGCATGTACCACAGAGGAGACCGAAATCTAAACAGGGAAGCCTGCTACATGATTCACAACAGCCAAGATATGGAACCAGACGTCCACTAACAGATGAATGGATAAAGAACATATGTACATATATGCGATGCTATTTTATTCATTGGAGAAAACAAGCAGACCAGTCAGAGGGAGGAAGACAGCAGAGAGGTAAAGGGTCAAATGTGAGCAAGGTACAATGAAGGATCTGGATGTTTGTGTGCACTCTGTACACACAGCTCTAAGGATAAGTTTATACAGTATTTTTTACTGTGCATGTATTTACTTTGGCACAGCGCATGAGGTCAAATGTGGAAACATTTATGACATAATATCAGCTCTAGAAGTTTCTTGATCTTTCTGTGCTAGGGATACTCAATCTGCATACATCAACTTGTTCCATACTTACAAAAACAAAGGAAATATTGTTATCACAAACTTACACAGGAGACTTCTCAGACATGTGCAGAACATTAAGAAAAAGTGCTGGGTTTTGAATCAGAGATCCTTTTTAAGGCCCCGATGAGAGAGAGGCTGTCTTAGTTAGAGCTACTATTGCTATGATGAAACACCATGACCAAAGAAAGTAAGAAAAGGGTTTATTTGCTCACACTTTGTGTTGGTTTGAATAGATATGGCCTACAGACTCGTGTGTTTGAATGCTTCGCCAATAGGAAATGGCACTATTAAGAGGTGTGTCACTGTGGGGGTAGGCTTTGAGGTCTCATAGGCTCAAGCTATGCTCAGTGTACCACACAGTTTCCTTTTGCTGCCTGTGGATCAAGATGTAAAACTCTCAGCTACCTCTCCAGCACCATGCCTGTCTGCACACATGCTTCCCATCATGATAACAGACTGTATCTCTAAAACTGTAAGCCAGCCCCAGTTAAATGTTTTCTAAGAGTTGCCATGGTCATGCTGACCCTTCACAGCAATAGAAGCCCTAATTAAAAAACACTCTACATTCCTCTTACCTTTTGGCTTTCAGGACATGTAGGACAGCTCTGAGAAACAGTTCATCAAATTCAATCTGCAGTTTCTCCATGGAGTAGGGCTGCAGCGTTAATCCCTCGCACGTGCTATGACTCACATACTGTGCCCAGTGGTCGCTGACATAGCCAAGGGTCATCCTGAGCGTGAGGAAAACAGCACAGCACTTTTCAGTCACTCACTCGGTGTCACCTGACATCACAGTGAAGGACTGATATTAACTAAGCACCTACTATCTGCTCGGTTCTGAAAGCAATCTGCATAGGGACGGTGAAAACCAACCCCCGTTAGAGCTTAGCAGGATGCATAAGAGCAACAATGGTGAATAACACGCTAATCCCTCACATGGCTGCTACTGACATTTCATGTCAGGCCACACACACAGCTATCCTCAGCTGCATGTGGGCTTCAGGGCACAGGACAGATACACACACTAGAACCTCGCCCTTCTATGGGACCCCAGCCTTTGAGGGCATCCTATAATCTTCATAAAGCTGACTGAAATCTAAAATAAATAAATGTAAATCAATTTAGTTTGGAGAACAAAAGTGGGGAAAGGGAGAGATTTTGCATTTTTATGAACTTCTTTTTGAGGAAAGAAGTGAAGCTGATTTACAGGAAAGCAGTACATAAACTCAAAAACATTTCAAACACTTGCAGATAAAACAATAAGCCCATCTTTCATTCAAGTACATGTTCTCCCAGTTCAAATACAGCGTGACTTATTTAAGCCTTGGAAGTTTTCTAAATATTTAAACTACAGTAAGAAATAAAAGAACAATGCAGGGAATAATGGAATTACTGCAAATTCATTATAGCTCAGGCTGTGGACAGAAAGACAGAACAAGAGAAAGGGAAAGGAGTGAAGGCCTGTGTGGTGGTGGGAAAGAAATTGGCCCTAAAGGGAGTGGCACTATTGGGAGGTGTGGCCTTGCTGTGTGTCACTGTGGGGGTGGGCTTTGAGGCTTCATATATGCTCAAGTCACACCCAGTGTCTCAGTTCACCTCGGGTTGCCTGCAAGATGTACAATTCTTTCAGCTCCTTCTCCAGCACTACGTCTGCCTGCACGCCACCATGTCCCACCATGAAGCTAATGGACAGAAGAACCTCTGAACTGTAAGCCCCCAATTAAATGCTGTCTTTTTCTAAAAGCTGCTGTGGCCACGGGGCCCTCACAGCAGTAGAACACTAAGACTCCCTGCATCTTTTCTGACCCTTCTCTCCAGCAGCAGTTTTGAAAATCAGAACTCCAATAATAATTATATTTTAAAAAAATCAATTGAATCTGAGACAATTAATCAAATAATTTCACTGGAAACATTTATAAAATCCCCATCTAGGTGATGGAAGAAATACCTCACTTTTAAGAGAAGACCTAACTAAGTATGAACATCCATCCCTCTGCAGGTCTGTGTCTAAGCAAGGAGACAGCGGCATGATGTATCAACAGCAACATTACCTGATCAAGTATCCAATGCGCTTCACAAACTGCCTATAGCGGGCTCTGTTAAAGGTTTCTAACCCCACAGCCAGGAGTTCCACTAATGAGTTAGCAAAGGCAAAAATTTTCATCATCTCTTGGGGCCTTGTTGTTTCAGGTAAATAATCACCTAGAAGTGAAACGTATAGGAAACATTACAGAACACAAGTACATAATCCAGTGAGAAAGCCAGGAGGGTTGGGATTAATCCCATCTCTCTGGCTCCAATATCAAAGTGGGATGTACAGTAAGAACAACATATTTAACCTAGGTAACATGTACATTAGCTGGCCTTCTTCACTGAAGCATGAAGTTTAAAAAAACTACAAATATAAGAGAAAGAAGGTTTTGCATAGGTGGGCACAGGAAAACACCCCAGGAGCAGCCCACCCAAATGCAAGGCTTGATGCTTCCTATATGGAGCTTGTACCAGTACCACCTTTCAGTCATGACAAGAAAAACTATCTACCTTTTGCTTTAAAGCCAAGAAGATGTTGAAAGAGTTCATGAAAGGGAAACTGGGACAAAAGGACGACCAAGTCATCTTCATTAAGTAGAATCCAACTGGTCTCAGGGTCTTCATCCTAAAGGGAAGATGCCACGTCACATCAGCTACCCAGGCTGGGGTTACAGAGACTAAATCCAAGTCACAATGTGGTCCTTAGAGACCCCTCCTCAAGAACAGTCTCCTCACTAAACCTCTGTGTTTATAAAACTAACTTGCTTCAAGTATATCAAGTAATGCAAAATAGAATAATACCATGTATATAACGGCTAACAAGAGTTCTTGACTCCAGCTGAACATTAGATCACCCGGTAGGCTCCAGAAAACTGGCCCCACGTGTGGGCCTGACAAGCCTCATAAGTCACCCAAGGGAGCCTTAGTGGAGCTCGTGTTGAGAACCAGTGATGTGGATGAACCACAGCCCCCACACACACAGGTTTTTTGGATCCAACCAAGCTCTTAGCAGTTTCCAGTACTAACTTCTTCTGGGTTGCTTTTGCTTTTCCTTGCTTGCTGCTATTGTTGTTGGGTTTTACTTGTTTCCTTAGGGAAGCAGCTTTTATTTTTTTGCTGTTGTTGGTCTTTTGGCCTATATTTTTTTGATTTTGGGTTTTTTCTCTTTTTTGTTTTTGTTTTTGGTGGGTGAGTGTCTTGCAATGTAGCCTCATCTGTCCTACATATCAGGATCCTCCTTCCTCTCCCCATGCAGTGCTGAAATTAAAGGCATACACCATGATGCCTAACTCCCTAAGTTCTTGAATTCACTCCTTTTTAGTGAGTGCTAACCAAGAAGCAAGCACCACTGTAGAATCTGTCTCTGGGGTTAACTTCAGGGAACCCATCAAAAATAAAAGATTTTAAAAAAAGAAAAAGTCTATTTTAAAGAAAGACCACATTAGGGAAAAGCAAAGAATGAACAAACAAAAACATTATTTTGTTACAGTCTTCCAAAGAGAATTTATATTAGCTCCTGAGAAACTCAGTCTTCCCACAAGTGTTTGCATGCCCACATCAGTTCCCACCACCTGCCCACCTGCTACAAGCCATCAGAAGGGATAAAGAACAAGACTATGGGAGCACTCATCCCTGAATGGGAGCACTCATCCCTGAATGGACCCTGGTGCAATTCATCAACACGACCCCCACAGCAGCATGGGGGTCACTTTGGGGACTGCTGTCCAGTTTCTATTCCTCAGACAAAGGATTTTAGTGAGCATCTTAGAACATAAAATTCGGGTTTAAGACAGATTACATCTGATGGCAAGAGCCTTTGCCTGCTGAGGCTCTGTGCTGGCCAAATCAGGGGCTCAGCCAGAAACAGGCCCAGGAACTTCTAATGAGCAGAAGGAAAATCCCTTAAATATACACCACTAAAGATGGGCAGAGGTGGCACACATCTTTAATCCCAGCACTTGGAAGACAGAGGCAGGTGGATCTCGGTGAGTTCGAGGCCAGCCTTGTCTACAAGAGCTAGTTCCAGGACAGGCTCCAGAGCTACAGAGAAGCCCTGTCTCAAAACAAAACAAACAAACAAAAAAAAAACCAAATACACCACTAATCACTTGTAGAGGAAAGAAAAATTATCAAGAGTTATCTTAAAACTTCTTTAAAATTGTCTTGAGAAACTAGATTTTCTTATTCATTAGATTTTCATCAAAATTATTCAGAGGTCATCTGTGAGATCCCAGTCCCAGGAACCTGTTACTGTGCAAGATAAAACCTCAATACACATTTCACAAAGTACCACTCTACTCCATTTTCCAGTTCCAGCTTCTGCCATCTGAACACATCTACAAAGGACATCAGGGTGGGCTACAGGCTCGGGAACGTGCTCTAGAGGTTTTACATTCAATGACCACATGACCTGAAACAAGTTACCTTCCTTTACACATCTGTTGTCCCTATCTGTAAAAAAGGGTCTCAACATTACTCACCTCATAGGGTCACTGGGACAATCGAGATTTACAAGAAAGTGCTTAGAACAATGTTTTGCATGTACCAGAGCTCAAAATTGATTAAAGTGAACACTGCAGACACAAGTTACCTCTTCTCCTCCTTCATCTACGAGTGTCCAATTCCCAGATGCAGGCCCTGAAGATGATGGCTTCCACTCACTGGGCTTCATGTGGCACATAAACTCTGCTCGATTTCTAAAAGACAACAGACAAGAATCTGACCATATGGACATAGAAAGTGTGATACGAGCACGTTTGGATCACCTAGGCTAAGGAAGAGTCAGTAATCAGCCCAGCCGCCAAATGGTTTAAATGATCAAAAAACAAGAACTAAGGCCAGGAATAACAGTGCTTAGCTTTAAATCCCAGTACTGAGAAGGCAGAGGCAGGCAGATCTCTCTGAGTTCAAGGTCAGCCTGGGATTGATGTTAAAAGTTCTAGATCTGGTCTACATGGTGAAGAGCACTTGGTGTTCTTGCACAAGCTAGCATTCACATCAGGCAGCTCCTGCAACCCCAGCTCCATGGGATCCAGAGCCCTCTTTTGGCCTCGATGGGCACCCACACTCACACATACTGTATATGTGTATATCCTGACACATACAAGTGCCCATGATTAAAAATGTATCTTATCAAAAATAAAAAGGTATTATGCAGTTGACAGAGAAGCTGTTTGGGGCCAAAAGGCACACATAAGGCAAACACGCCCAGTCAGACATTACCTCCCTGGTCAGGGCGGCCTCTGCGTGCAGGCAGTAAAGGATGGAGGCCAGAAAAAAAGCGGCAGGACTTTCCAAGCGGCTGTTCCACCTGATGAGCAATGTAACCAGAACATTTCCTCTTGGACCACATCTGCAGCCCTCTGTGAATAAGTACCCCTCCACTTCTCTCTTTAGACAAAACCTCCTACAGACTCCAGCTCTGAAGTGCAAATATTTCCCTTTCCCCACGTGTCCATTGGTATGTGTCACTTGCATGTTGTCAGAAAGTTTCATTTTTATAAAACAGCCCTCCTTGGGGGCTGGTGAGTTAGCTCAGAGGTTAAGAGTACTGGCTGCTCTTTCTGAGGTCATGAGTCTGATTCCCAACGAACAAAAGGTGTGAGTTCAATTCCCAGCAACCACATGGTGACTCATAACCATCTGTAATGAGGTCTGGTGCCCTCTTCTGGTGCATAGGCATGCATGCAGGCAGGACACTGCATACATAATAAATCTTAAAACAAAAACCAACAGCCCTCCTTTGTACTTCTGCTATGGACGCCCTCCTGGTCTCTGGGCACACACAGTCCCTCTCTGCATCCTTTAATCAGCTACTAATCATTTCCCAGGAAGAGGCGGCTAGTTCCCACATTCTATCTCCTATAGTGATCCTAGTCAACAGACCCCGAGGCAGGTGAGCTGGTAGTAACAGTGTCAGGGTCACCAACAAGCAGGCTCTGCATCCTCCCAGTATCAAAAACATGCCTGCCCTTTTATTGTGTGGCCGGTTGGGAT
This sequence comes from Microtus pennsylvanicus, assembly GCF_037038515.1. Taxonomy (NCBI): domain Eukaryota; kingdom Metazoa; phylum Chordata; class Mammalia; order Rodentia; family Cricetidae; genus Microtus; species Microtus pennsylvanicus. The sequence continues at coordinate 9,657,133 of NC_134582.1, forward strand.
CCTGAGGCAGGAGAGGCATAAATGCCTGCAGCCATCAATGAAGTAATGAAAAAGTACATACTATTCTGTCTCCGGTTCACTGTCTGTCCAAAGCAACCCCCACCCCCACCCCCGCTTTTGGTGTAACCCAAGTTGACCTTGAACTGATGATCCTCCAAACAGTCACAAGCTCTGGGGTGCAGCAATAACAGGTATGTCCCACCACCCCTGGCCTAATCTTCCTTGAGTACAAGTTTTGCTCCCTGTTCGAAAACTTGTTCACAGGCCAAGCCACATCAAGTGTAGGTCCTCCAGCTTTGAGGCCTTCTACCCTCCAGTCTCCACCCATGACCTTCAGCTATCTACACCCCAACCCTCTGCAACCCTGGATCAGGACCTCTGCTCACACTCTTCTCCCCAGCCCCTCAGCTAATGACATCCAACCCACTCTCGGAAGCCGACTCTTCCACTGTGGACCTGTCTCCGGCTGCTCAGCTCTTTACGGCTACACTAACTCCTTGGCAGTCCTCACGGCTCCACAGTTCAACACATACACCAGATCCCCCTCTAGTCTAAGGAACTTACCATCTCTTAGTCTGTGGCACCTTTCACAATGACACACAATGAGAGACAAACCCGCTAAAAAGGGGAGGACACGAGAAAGGCTAATAAGCAGCCAGATGTACCACTTTGGGACAGGAGTTTCAAACCCACAGAAAATCTGCAGTATTAAATTCTAGAATGCCAACACTTCCCTTAGCCATTCTCTCTGGATGTGGGCAGTTAAGGAAACCAACACTTTGATAGAGTATTCAATTTCTATTTTTCAAGGCTCTTCCACACTTACTTGACAGGAGACATCAGCAGGGCAAGGGACTGCATAAAATGAAAGACCCCTGAAGGGTTATTCAACACTTTGATCTGAAATCAGAAAATGAAAAAAGCATACTGTAGAAAACCAGCTCATGCTGGTTTACACGTATCGAATAAGCAAGATGCTAGTCAGAGGACAAAGCTAAGTCTGACACCTACTCCAAAGCACAAGGCACAGCTGGAGTGGTTACCTGCACACTATCTCAGAGCAGAGGATGAGCAGCTGATGTCAAACACCTGCAGCAGCTGTTGGAGCACAGCACAGCCGCTTTAAACCAAGAAAAATAAAACCTCCTCCTCATCATTATCAGAGTGACTTAGGCTCCACACCACCAGAAATATTAAAGAAAATATGAAGGAGTTGAGTTGAATTTGATATACATTTTGGTTCCTGCTATCTGAGTGGTGGCTAGGAATAATAAAAATGGCCAAAGGGGGCTTCGCATAGGAGACACTATAGACCATATGGTCAACAGATAAGTGTATGCACGCTACTAACAGACCTAGATCTCCCTGCTATGCTAGTACCAATTGTACTGTGAGATGGATTAGAGTTGTGGTGATTACTATAGAAAAGACAAACAGTCCTGGTAAGCTGTCCTACTCAAACCTTACCAAATTAAACTAAACACTTGTGGGCCTACCAAGCTGGGTTGCAGGTGAACTTTTACAATTCTGTGCTAATCTCTTCACCTGTGATGACCCAGAAAGTGCTGGCACTATCCCTATACACATGCACTCCTGGTTTAAAGGCTTTATTGAGGGAACCAGGGAGAGGGCTCAGTGGTTAAGAGCACTCACTGCTCCCCAAGAGAGAGGAGAAGGTTTGGTTCCCTGCACCCAGATCAGGAAGCTCACAACCACTTTTAAGTCCAGTTACACATCAATGCCTTCTAGCCTCTGCAGACACCTACATGGATACTGTGCACATAAGTCCATGCAGATACATTAAGAATACAAGTAATAGAAATATATGTCTTTTACATTTTTATTTAAATAGCACTTGATTAGGTCTTTGGGGGATGGGTTGTTTTAGACATTTCTTAAGGAAAACTAATAAAAATACCCAACACACCCCCAGAATCAAAAAATCATCATACCTGAATGAAAGGAACAGCCCATTTACTGACGCCAGCTGGGCACCGGAGAATGTGGTTGAGGAGGAAGAAGTGATCCCCAGGACAGCCAACTCTTTGTAATACTGACACCTGAACAAGAAAAGACTCGTGTTTTCACTAGTTTAATAAACTCATGCACGCAGTGAGCTGGGGGTGCATGCAACCTTTCTAGAGTGCCCAGACATAGGTCTTCTCTGTAAAACACCTCAATTTTCCAAATCCTGACACCTTTCTTCTCATGTTAAGCATCACTAAGTTTATCATCAAACATGATTAGGCACGTGTGGGTCAGCAGTCAGTCTTCACCTCCCTCTGCATTTCCTCCTGACCTGGAAGCCAGAGCTCATTAGACACACAAAGTAACAAGACAAATCACTTGTAACCATCAAAGAAAAGTCATTAACTCATTAAATGAATTAACTGGAAAAGCTATAGAATAAAGAAATATGAAACACAAAATAAGAAACTATTCTTAGATTACCCAAGCAATGAAAGACCTCCTTGCCTGCAGCTGTTCCCTTACCAGCTTCTGCAGCCAGAGAAGAATGTCCTCGTGGAACTGGGCATCCTCACTCACTCTCCTGGTGAACATGAACAAGACGCTGATGCACTCCTTCAGCTGACACACGTCAGAGGGAATGCTGCCTGTCAGTTTAGAGCCTGCAAAGACGGGGAGCTTAGCTGAGAGCTCCTAATGGTACTGGGGACTTTCAGCTTCTCTACTTAAAGCAAAGAAATCAAAAAGTGTAAAACATTTAGTTCAGATAAAAACCCAAAGAGGCTGTTTACTTCCTGACTGAGGGTGCTCCTGCTGCCATGACCCTTGAGGGACTACGTCCTACTGAAATGAGTCAAAGCAAACACTTCTGCCTTAAGCTGTCTCTTGTCAGAAGAGCAGTAACACAAAGAGACATCACCAAGGAGTGGGGCTGCTGTAACAAGATTGACATGTGCTCCGTATGCCTTTGGAACTACTGTGCTGGATAAACATAGAAGAGTTTAGAGCTATGGGCTGAACAAGCACTGAACTTATATAAGCAGAACTTGATGGGCCATTCTGCTGAGAGTTTGGAAGACCAGAGTGTTAAGAGAGATACAATGAGGGCTTGGCTCATGAAGTGTTTTGGAGCTTGTCTTAGTTAGGGTTTTCATTGCTGTGAAGAGACGCCATGACCACAGCAACTCTTACAAAAGAAAACATTTAACTGAGGTGGCAGCTTACAGTTCGGAGGTTCAGTTCATTATCATCATGGCAGGGAGCATGGCAGCATAAAAGCAGACATGGTGCTGGCTACATCTTGATCAGAAGGCAACAGGAAGTGAACTGAGACATTGGGAATAGCTTGAGTATAGGAGACTCAAAGTATACTCCCACAGTGACACACTTCCTCCAAAAAGACCACATCTACTCCAAAAAGCCTCACCTTTAAATAGTGCCATAAATAAATGTTTTGGGGGGCCATTGTCTTTCAAACCACCACAGAGCTAAGCAAGAACTCTATTGGGAACTGGGACAGAAGTTATTCCTGTGATATCCTGGCAAAGAATCTTGACCATCCTACCCAAAATTACAGACTAATTTGTTTGGAGGAGAAAATCTCAAGACAGGCAGTTACTAAAGTTACAGCATGGCTCGTGCTCTCTTTCTTACCCAGTCTACGAAGAAAGAGAGCAACAAGGGGAACAGAAAGACATGAACAACGTGTGGGTTAGCCAGGAAAGGGGCGAGTTCAAAGCTGCAGACAGGGCAGTGCTGAAGAAGAGAAGCCTCGGGTTCTGCACTGGGAGGGCAGGACACACGGAGGGCAAGGCCCTAAGCATTCAACACTCCAACTTGTGTGTGTATTTAAAAGGTCAAGCCTAAACTGAGAATGCCCTGAAAGTGTTCCTTCCTGGTAAACAAGCATCAGCAAGTATATTTGAGAGAAGTGGGTCACACTCTATTTCTGGCTGGGGAAACTCAGTGCCACTGTCCACAGTACGTAGAACAGTAAGGGGGCCATGGTGTCTTGCTCCAAGGTTCCTCAAAGCTGCAGGGTAAGGCTGGAAAATATGGGCAAAGTCAAATTCCCTGCAGAGAGGCACTGCGGGGCCATCAAATAAAGCTGAGAACATGAAGCCTAAGTTGCCATGAAGACCTCAGGATGCTGAAGATGCCAGAACCAAGGGACATCCACCAAGGAGAGCAGCAGGCATGGAGCAGATGTGGCCAGTCCAATACAGAGACTATAGTGCTGTAGGTAGCAGAGTGAGACGAGGGGGGCTACCAGGGACTTTGGGCGCTGATGATTCAAGCCCCAGATGCCCAGACATGGGCGACAGGATTTGATGCTTACCCTGCTGGCTCTGTCAGAACAAGGGCCTGCACCCTCAGGCTAGATTCTACAGCCTGAACCAGACCACGCCTCCCTGCAGCTCTGTCTGGGACAGAGACTTAAGAAGCCATCTGTGCTATGATTTAACAGCTTTCAATTTATGATACCTGGCTCCTCCACACTTTGTTATACTGTACTGAAACTAAATCACATGATGTGAAACTTCCCATCAGTAGAAGTGTTACAAAACATCACAATTTTCTTTGTTCTTCCGATTGTTCTAAAGGCTTCTCGAGATTTTGCATAGAGATGTGATCTGAAGATTCTCCCCTGCCCCCACCCATCCCTGGCACTGTGGCACATTCATGCTCTTGTGCTCTCTCTCTCTCACTCCCTCACTCCCTCACACGTGCATACACACACTCTCTTATTTCTCCCATCTCTCTCTTATTCTCTCTTTTGCCATGGTTTGGTTTGGATTTTTATAGAGAGGGTCTCACTATATACCCCAGGCTGTCTTAGAACTCACTATGTAGACCAGACTGGCCTAGAACTCACAGAGATCCACCTGCCTCTGCCTCTGCCTCCTGGGTGCTGGGCCTGGCTTTATTCTCTCTTAATGAAGGTTGTATCTAGGCTTTCAGGGGATGATTCTCCTTTCCATTAAGCCCTGGTCTTGTTTAGATATCCAGGTAATATGCTGTCTAACACTCTTCCTCCCACCTCGAGGCCAACAAGGGCCTCCAGGTCCTTTCTCCTTATGAATTGCATTTCTCTCTCTCTCTCTCTCTCTCTCTCTCTCTCTCTCTCTCTCTCTCTCTCTCTCTCGCTCTCTCGCTCCCTCCCTTTTTTTTCTTTCTTTCTTTCTTTCTTTCTTTCTTTTCTTTTTTTTTTTTTTTTTGGTTTTTCCAGACAAGGTTTTTCTGTGTACCTTTGGAGCCTGTTCTGGAACTCGCTCTGTAGACCAGGCTGACCCTGAATTCACAGACATCCACCTGCCTCTCCCTCTCCAGTATGGGATTAAAGGCATATACCACCAATGCCCAGCTTGAACTGCACTCTTACAAAAGGAGTTACAGGTCAGTTTTCTTCCAGACCAACCACTGCTATTCTTTTATTATATTTAATAAGTTTCAACACTTTGATTTGGGGCAACTGAACAATGCTGAGAATTTTCAAGACTATGAGGATTTTTGAAGTTAAGCTGAGTGAAAATTGAATTGAGATGACCAGGGCTAAAAGCAAAACACTGTGCTTTGAATGTGAAATCTTCCCTAATTTACTTCAACACTTGGTGCCCAGTTGATGGTGATTTCTGGAAGGCTGTGGAACCTGTAGGAAGTGGAGCCTTATTAGAGGAAGTGGGTCACTGGGGCTGGTCTTCAGGTTTTGCATCCTGAATGAGGATCAATGTGAACAGCTGCTTATATCCTGCCATCATGATTTCCCTGCCATGAGGACAGATGTAACTATTTGAACTGTAAGCCAAATAAATTCTTCCCCTCTCCCTAAACAATCCCCCACAAAGTTCTACTAATATGTTAGACACTTGGTCTGACGACGGACTCTGTTGGCAGAGTGCTTGACTTCACACGTGTGAGAGGGCAGAAGACACACCAGGGCAGAGCAGGGAACCATCACGAGAAAAGAAAGAATAGAATTTCTACTTCAGAATATTACAGAGCTCCAGTTAGAAATTAAAAAAACAAGAATGTGAGGAGGGAAAACAAGTAAATAAAATGCAAGAGAAAAGCAAGAGAATGAAAAGGTATCCTGAGGGCTGGACAGCTCCGTCAGTGGGTAGGGCACCTGCTGTTCCCCCTGAGGACCCACCAGGTCTTGATGCCCAGCACCCACGTGGCAGCTTACAAGCATCCATAACTACAGTTGACTCACAGTTACCCTCAGTTCTTTTCCACAGTCAAGTATAAAAGAAAACTCACTATTTACATACCTTGGTCTTGCTGGGAAACTGCTAAAGACCTCAGAACAGCTGAGCTATTGAGCAGCGTGTAGATGTACGACTCCACTTGCAACCTCGAGAGCACAGAAGTGTAAGAGTGAAGAGCCAGTGTCTGGTGGAGGTGCTCAGATTTGGCATCAAACAGCTTCTTCAATTCTCCCAGGACATTTTCATTCATCTCTACTCTCTGGTAGTGGTGATGACCGTAAACTTTCACTTGATCTGCGCAGATACCCTACCAGCAGATAAAGGAGGAAATATGAAACCAGCTGCCCCTGATGCAGCCAGGCAGCAAGTGGAAGACACAGGCTTCAGCGCCATTTTTGAGAAGCTTATAATCACAGTGAGGGCCCAACTCTACACATACAAAACAATATGAGCAAATATAACAGCCGTGAGTCAGAGAACACTGCCAACCACAAATACACGACAAGTTCCGTAGAGAGTGCCCCAGCAAGGTCAGCATGGAAGCAGTAACGTTTGTCCCTGAAACTCACAACTGGCATCTCACTTTCTATGCTAAAATTACCAAGGCCCAATGTGCTACCCCTCAACTACACAGTATCCAAAACACCTCTAGATCTACCTCATTCTTTCTGGAAAGGAATCCTTCTCCATTATATAAATTTCTCCCACCATACTTTGAGTCTATCCTTTCATTTTCTTTCTTTTCGTTTTCATGTTGTTTTAGTTTTATTTTATGTTCATGACTGTTTCATCTGCATGACTGTATGTGTACCAAATGCACATTGGCTGCCCATGAAGGTCAGAAGAGGGCAATAGATCCCCTGGAACTGGAGTTACTAGTTACAAGCTGCTTACATGCATGCTGGGAATCACACCAGTCCTCTGCAAGAGCAGCAAGTGCTCTTATTTCTTCACTGGGCTTTTTCTCTACCCTCCCTTTCTTTCTCAGTATTTCCAAATGTGTCTCTTTCCACAGAATCTATAAAAAGATATACAAGGCTCTGCACAATGAAAGGTAGGGGCCAGCAAATCATGTGTCACCAGTATCTCTTCCAGCTTTCCTTCAATGCAAACGTCAAAAATGGCCTTCTCTTATTGCCATCCCTCCCAGTCCCTTAATAAAAGGCAGCTCTGACCTCCAGAGGGTGTCACACTTAATGGGCTTTCCTACTTTCTTATCCTCTCTCTACTCACTGCACACTTGTGGCATTATACCAAAATCTAAAACTAACACTGTACTGCTGAGTTTTACCTTGAGACACAGCTGCTGGCTTAGACTGTGTGAAGTGTATATATCTGCATATATTTGTATTTAGTTACTTGCTAACACTCTCAGTTAGAATCCTTCATGCAAAAAACACATTCCTGCCTCTCTTGAAAAATCCCAAGATGTAGCAAGTCAATCATACATCAGTCAGCTAGCTGGCAAGAGCTGCTTTCCCTCTAGACGTGGCAGGTGCTGCTCCGCTGACCACTGTCCTACTCAGCCCTCGCCTACACGTTACTGCCTGCCCCTGTGGCCATTTGATCTTGTGATTCCTGGACTGATGGAGCCAGGGCTGGGTAGGTTTAACACACAGACATCCTAGACAGCAGCGAAGGAAAGGCAGCTCAGCTACCAATTCCCCAAGCTGAGAAACTTGACACACACAGCCAAAATACCTGTACAGCCATTTGTTCATCCTTAAAGCTCCACAGTCGACTTTTGGCGTTTTGACAATCAGACATCAAAGTCAGCAGCTCGGCCTCAGCCAACAGCAACTGCTTCCTGCATCGTGAGTAGTTCAGAAGCAACTCATAAAACTCATGCCTGTCCTGATGAGCAATGCTGTCAAATTCTTCTACATATGACTCAACATTTTCCAGCCATGAGCCAGGCTCCAAGAGTTTTAGCTGTTCTTTAGTAAATGGTACTAGTTCCGGTGGAGATGGGAGTTCTGGGTAGAGTCGCTCACTGCAGACCAAGGGCTTCACAACCACCAAAGCTGGTACCTCCACCATTTCAGCTGGCAACTCAGGATACAGTTTCTTCACTCTGGGTGGCTGAGAAACTTCTTTGGCTTCATAAGAAGTATGTGAACTAGCAATCTGAAGCAGCTTTGAACTAAGGGCTTCTTCATCTTCTTTCCTGGTCTGAGTTTCTCTGACTTGTAAACTTCCCGTTTCCTGCTGAGTACATGGGAAACCAGACTGTGGTGTGCTTTCTGAAGGTCCATGTTGAATCAGTGTGCTTTCCTCGGTCTCTGTAAAGTGCTTGGAAGGTTCAACTTTAGTTATAACATTGTCTCCAGGGTCGACCTTCGGCCTGATTTCACCATCTCCATCATGGGCTCTGATCTCTGCCCTTTCTTTTAGGTCCTCTGTGTCAAGTATTAGGGAGCCTTCATCACCTACAGTCAAGGAGGTGAGTGGTATATCAAACATTTCACTTTCGTTCCATCCACTGACATCCTTGTGGAGCTGGGAATCAGCTGACACTTTCAGATCATCTCCCTTGAGTTCACAAGCTAGAGATGGGATTTCCTGCTCTCTAGAAGTCTCTGGAAGGGAAACTACAACAGAAGTCTGAGGGGCTTCATCTTTCTTCTTTTCCTAAAAGCAAGATATGAAATATAACAATAGCTGATTGTTTCAGATGAAGAATTTTAAATTATACATAAATATCTACATTTGACATTGGGGGGTTCTTCCCTCAGCTTGCTAACCCAATGCCATTCTTAGGAGTGTTTTTCCTCTCTTATAATAAGCTCTCTGATTCCACGTCAGGCCCATGTCAGTCCACTTGAATAGGTTTAAATATAAAAATCTATTATATTTAATAGGTTTCAATGCTTTGATTTGGGGCAACCGAACAATGCTGAGACTGTTCAAGACTATAGGGATTTTTGAAGTTAAACTGAGTGAAAATTGGATTGAGATGACCAAGGCTGAAAGCATTGCCTTTTCTCTGTCTCTCCTGGAAGTTCCCATGACTGTCACCTAACCTGTCCTTTAATTTCTCTGAAACTCTAGTAAAACTACCCTTGAGCTTCCTCTTGAGTCCAGTTCTAACTTTTTCTATTAATAAGGAAACCTCAGTTTCCTCAGTCACTTGTGAGAGCCATGAGCGGACCCCGAGGAAGCGTCTTTAAAGACTGAAGTGCTGACCCCAGGCCACAGCTGTCAGCGATTGATAACGTACACCAAAATCAAACAGCGAGGTCCCGAGCCTTTGAGCATTTGTGACATGGGCTCACAAGCACCCAGAGAATCCACCTCCCCACTACCTTTACAATATCACCCAATATAGATGGGGTGTCCCTTTCTGCCACACTTTCCCCTTGAGCTATGACCCTAACTGAACATACTGCATTTGCAGGAATGTACCCTCCCAAAGGTGCCTCCTCCTCTTCTCCGTATGACTGCGTAAGCTTCCTAATACATTCAGAAGTGAACTTTCATGCCAAGGTGGGAATCTCCTGCACTCCACTTTGATTAAAGACGGTCAGCTTCCAATTATTTTGCCTACTTTAGACAGGAGGGAAAAGGGAACTAGGAGACATTGTGAATATAACTATCTTCACCAATAGTGAAATAAAATGTAAAACACTCAAAGTGTTCTCAAGCCACTACCATAATAATTCATGTCTCTGGGAATTTTAAGAAATTTTCTTAGCCGAGTAGTAATGATATACACCTTTAATCCTAATCCTAGCACACAGGAGGCAGAGGCTGTGGGATCTCTATGAGCTCCAAGGAAGGCCAGCCTGGTCTGCAGAGAGAGTTCCAGGAGAGGCTCCGAAGCAACATAGAGAAACCTTGTCTCAAAACACCAAAAAAAAAAAAAGAATTTTTTTGTTTCTTTTTAATTGATGTATATGCATGCCTGTCTGGGTGTGTACCACATGCATGCAATGCCCATGGAGGCCAAAAGGGAATACCAGATTCCTGGGACCTGTTACAAGAAACTGTGAACCCCTCAACATGGGTGCTGTGAACAAGATCCAGGTCCTCTGCAAGAGCAGCAAGAGTTCTTACCCACTGGGCCAGCTCTCCAGTCCAAAAGACATGTCTTATATATAAAAACAGACACGCAGAAAACAAAGAATCTGTATTTATTCAGTTTTTTACCCTTGCACAAGTTGCATACTCATAAGGAAGTCATTTTTAAATCATGCAGGGCCAGGATACAGTTCAGTAGAAAAGCACTCACTGTCAAAAAGCCTTGGGTTCTACCCCAGAACAACCAAAAGATAAAAACTAAAATGAAATCATTCAAAAAAATGTGGATATACTGCAGAAATGTAAGTTCTTGGAATATAGTTATCTTTTTTTTTTTAGAACAGTTAAGTAAGCAAGAATCATTAACCGTAGTGAGTTCCTCCAGTTTACTCGGGATGAATGTAAAGACAGCCAGTGGCAGCCAAAGGAACTGGTTTCTGTGATAGACTGCAAAGATGCTTAATTTCCTTGAAGAAACTTTATTAAAATTATCATTTTTTTGTTCCCAGTCAACTCAGCCACAGTCACAACTGACAGAGCAACACTGAAAATTGCCTTAGGAACAAGCAGAGCCAGAGTTAGAAAGGCCTGCAGCTCAAGAGCTCCCCAGGGTCAGCAGAGGGGTCTCCAGAGTCACCTCCCCGAGTCCTTGCCAGACAGTGGGATTCTCCAAAAAGCCCTCCCATAAGGAGCTCCATTTTCAAGACATTTGTGCACTGTTCCCAGAGGCTGCGACATGGCTTCCGCCACTGAGACACCTCTCCAGGTAGACTCTCATGCTATTAAAGCATCCTGTGCCCTCTGAGCAGAACAACTGTCTCCTTCTGAGAATTTGCCTGTGCTTCTGTTCACAAGTTATATTCTTCCTTAAAACTTTTACAGCACTTCTGGTCTTAGAAATATTTTTACTTTCTCCTCTACCTTGGGCTTGTCACAGTAAAATGCCCTGAAGTGTTGTGTGTGGTAGGGAGAAGGGAAAAGCTAAATCAGACACACAACAAGCTGTCACCAACAGTTATCTCCTAGAGATGGAACTCTGGGAATGTCCATTTCTGTATGCACGTGCACACTAACACAGACATACTTCTTTAAGCAATGTGGAAACAGTCATGTGGTTATGCTTGTTCTAAAACACACATGGATGTTTCTACTCCAGACTATAAGTCCCACTTAGTCCTGCAGATTTTATATCTCGAATGCCAAGGAATCATTTTGGGGGAAACAACAAGTGGGCATCATGTATTCAATAATGACTGGATCTCGGGAGGCACAAAAGAGGCCAAATAATAGGATATAGCATTGCCCAACTTTATTCTAATCACAATTCATGCCTAGAAGAAACAAAGGAATTAATTACCTAGGCAATGGAGCAGGGGAAGCAGGACCACAGGGATGCACAGGAAGGGTTAAGCAGAAAACAATCCATCCATCAATTATTAGACGTTCTTATTGGTTGTTGAGACAGGGTTTTGTTACATAATGCCAAGCTAACCTAGAATTTGTTATGTAGTCTAGATGGCCTGGAACTCACAAACCTCCTCCTTTGGTCTGCTGAGTGCTGGGATTACAGACATGTATCACCACTCTGCCTTACTCTAAAATCTATTAGGTCTTCAGAGTAAATCCAAATCTAAGATTCTGTTCTTCTTACCCTAAGTTTACTAAGTTAAATGAAGTCCAGATGCTCGGGGCTGAGGGAATGTTTTTACAAAGATGCACACTAATAGAATAAAAACATCATTAGGGCTAAATCTAAAGTATCCAGTAGTAAACACCAGATTGCTAACCACAGCCTGTCATCCTGAAGTCACCTACCAGATTACTGACCACTGAGGAATGTGTCTGACAAATCCAGAAGCCACAGCTCTCTACTACACACAACAGCACATGACACCACCCTTCCTGAGCTAAGCCTTGAATCTGCTCAGCACTGAGAAGTTTCAATGATACAGGAGTTTATAACTATGTCTAAACAATAGCCAGTGTTAACAAGTGCAGCTACTTACCCTAAAGCAAATCTGTTTTCTTAGACTGGCAAGCATGGGGGTCATGGACATTTTCTATTTGTTTTCTTATGTTAGTTCTTCAGTGACAAAGCTTGGACACGTGCTTCATGGCTGGGTCTTATTTTTTTTTAACTCAGTCAACTTTATCAGGTGACTAGAGGAATTATGAAAGGCACTGGGAACAAGAGTGATCCCTCGCTCAGCGAGTTCATTGTCTGACAGAGTAGACTGTGGCTGTCAAAGTTGCTACAGATGAGAAGAGGAACATAAAATGGCTCACAGTGTTACTGACAGAGGGAGAATCACGAGGATGATAAGGGAACGCTCCGAGTGAGCACAGTTTAAAGTGAGACAACAAGCAGTAGCTGGGCAGGGAGCCTGGAAGGGTGAGGCCGAGGCTCTAAAGCAGGAAACAGAGTAAGAAGGGTGTGACAGAAGCTCAAAGGGAAGCTGGGGCTGGGGTCCTTAAATTATGCTCTGGTCCCATCCTCTGTAAAATGAGAAAACTATAGAACTTTTTAGGGGGGTGGAGCTTTGGACTTTTTTTTTTTGGCTTTGTTCTCTGCTTTGAGACAGGGTCTCACTATGTATCCCTGGCTGTCCTAGAACTATGTAGACCAGGCAGGCCTCGATCTCACAGAGATCAGCCTACCTCTGCTTCCCATGCCCATGGGTGTGCACCACCAAGCCCAGCTTTTGGAAGGCTTTTTAAAAAACAGCAATCTAAGAGGCGTGGTGGTTTACACCTTTGATATCAGTACTCAAACAAAAGCAGTTGATCTCTGTGAAGCCAGCCTACCTATTCAGTAATATGCATGTGTATGTGTGTGTATTTATATGCATGTAACAACCTAGCTGCAGTTCAGAGAATTGCAGTAAGAAAGAATGTGAAAGTGAGGGCAGTTCAGCAAAAACCCTCCTTGCAAGAGTTGTAACAGTTATGATGAAGAACCAGATCATGCAGAAATTCAACTCTCAGTGACCGATAAGATTTGGAGGACGGGGCAAAGTGTACGTGAGATTGCTAACTGAAGCAAATGTCTTAGAAATGAGCTTTAACATGAACTTCATCAGTTGAGAAAGTAGAGTATTGGATGTGTATGTAGGAAAACTGCCTGAAATATGTTGATAAAATAGACAAATCATTTTTCATAAGACTTAAAAGCTTAAGATTTTCATTTTTAATTTAGAAATTATATGAAACAAAATAAAGAGGATCCTCTTTACTGACTGTTTTTAAGGTGTCTGTAATATGCTGTCTGTGGACAGACAGACACTTATGTAAAATAATGATTAAGTTACTGGACTGAAAGCCATGATTTCTGGCTTTCCCCTGAGCTAAACCATGCTAACTGCATTATTTGGGATAATCATTTAACCTGTCTAGATTGTAGTTTTATCACTTATCTGAGGGGAAAAAAAACCAGATTATTAGTATTTAATATTCTGTTCTCTATAGATAACTCATGTTATAAACTACCAATTCCAGGCTCAAGGGGTTTATGCATGGCTGGTTAACAGTTTGAGATAGTTCTTGATCAAGCCAATATACTGCAAAATTACTTTCCTTAAAATGTTTCTGAGCCAGGCGTGGTGGCGCACGCCTTTAATCCCAGCACTTAAGAAGCAGAGACAGGCGGGTCTCTGTGAGTTCAAGGCCAGCCTAGTCTACAGAGTGAGTTCCAGGACAGTCAAAGATACACAGACAAACCCTGTCTCGAAAAACCAAATATATATGTTTCTGACAGTGGGAAGATGACACACTGCATAAAGTGTTAGCCATAGAAATATGAGGACTGGGTTCCAGCCCCAGAGCCCACACGCAGATCCTAGGTCATGGCCCCGAACAAACTTAAGCTAAACAGCAATCCCCAAGTCCCAGCCAGAGGATCTGTCTCAAAAAGTAAGGGAACCAACTCCCCCTGAAGAGCAATACCCAAGACTGACCTCTGGGCCACAAACATTCACCGGAACAATGTCCAACCAAATCTGCACTCAAGCCCCCTCACCATACACACAGAGGTTTCTATTTTTAAGTGCTCATAGTACCCAAAGTAAAATAATAATAATAAATAAAAGGTCTGTTTGAAAGTGATGTTTCTAGAATGAGGTAGGAGGCTCAGGTTCAAGTACAGCCTGGGCTACACAGTGAGGTCAGCTTGTGTGTGTGTGTGTGTGTGTGTGTGTGTGTGTGTGTGTGTGTGTTTGTGTGTTTGTGTGTGTGTGTGTATAAAATTGTCTCTAAGAAAAAAGAAAAAGAAATTTCTGACTCTGATGTGTCTAATTCTACACTACCTTACAAAAAGGGATCCGCGCACTTCTTTTACACTCTATTTAAGTTCCCATAAATCGCTGTTAAAACTTGTTCACAGACACACACACAAAATTATACTTTGGACTTAGTAACACCACCAATTCTGGGGTTTGGGATTAAGGCAATGTTATTTAGATCCAATGGTCAGGTGTGATGGCATGTCTTTATTCCCACCAACCCAAAGGCAGAAGCGGGCTAAAAACCCTGTTTAAATATATAGATATAAATATATAGATATAGATAGATAGACAGGTCTGACTGCCACGTTGGGGTAAACTTTAATTTGTTCACTGCAACAAGTAAATAGGAGCAAAATGAAAAATTCAAAACATACCTAAAACAAGTCAACTTAAAACCACACTTATGGCATGCAACAATCCAGAAAACATAGAAAATTAAAATCCATCCCTGCTGTGCGGTCTCTGCCCTGTGTTCATTTCTGGATATTCATGTCACATTGTAAACAACCAGATTCACAGGAAATAACACTATCGCCCTGAATTTTGAAAACGAAGGACTGACACATCCCTGAAATCCATAAACCATACCTCCCAAGGGAAGGACGGACCTTCTCCGTGCATTTCCAGAGGCTGAAAATGTTCCCATATAACAAAGGACACGTTAGGAAGTCAGAGATGGGGCTAAGGAGGAAAAGACTTTGGTGTGGGAAGCCAAGAAGACGAACAGAAGATAAAAGCCGAGTGAGGTCAGGGCTGGGAGGCGGCCAAGTGGCCCTGACAGCCGCCCGACCGCACGGGACCCTACGGCTCCGCGCGGGGAACCGAGGGCTAGTGTGGGAGCGACAGCATCCTCACCTTGCTTTTGGTCCGGCTGGCCTTGGCCTTGGCCCGGCGAGGCTTCACGGCCTCGGCCATACACTCTGACTCCGCGGCGTCGCCGTCTGTTGCTGTCAAACTCCTGCAATTCACGCAAGCCATCCAGTTCCGGCCTCCTGCCTGTCATGTGACTGCGCCTCCGCCACTAAGGGAAGAGAGGCGGCCGCAGGAACCCGTACGGGCTGCGACTTGGAACAAACTAGCCAGGAACTACCTGCGCGGGAAGGCCCCGCCCATTCTCGCTCTGGTCACGCCCCTGCCCAGCCCTCGCCCCGCCTCCGGTCCCGCCCTCTGTCCACGGCCGGTGTGTCCGACGCAGGCCGCAGGGGGGCATTCGGAGCAGCCCTCTGCCTCCCCAGCTCTGCAGAGAGGTCTTCAGACTGGACCTTGCAGTGCCAGAAGAGGCCTTGGCAATCTGACTTTGATCCCTAGACAACCAATTCCAGCCTAAATATACTTTACGTTTCCGGAAAGAAACCGGATGTCCATTCAAAGTGTACTCCAGTCTGCTGCTTTATAGAAGAAGATGATGGTACTACCATCTCGGGTGTCATGAGTTTATGTGGAAGGCACATGATAACAGCAGGCATCTCTATATTATCGTTACTATATTTAAAATACACAAGTACTCTTTGTTCTTGTGTTTATTGGTAGGGTCTGTCAAACCTCCTGGAGGGTCAGCTCCTCCAGAGCAGGATAATTCTTTCTCTGATGTATCCCAAGGACCTCCGAAACAATAGCCAGCACATAGGAGATAGTATCTGATGAATGGAATGGAAGGATATGAGTTGTTTTGTTGGGGTCATGAAAGGGTTCAGAGGAAAGCTATGTCGCTCCTGGGTGGACCTTCCTAAAGCGGCTCTACAAGATCCTATGCTGGCATCTCTGTTGCCCTCCGGTGGTCATTCCCCAGTAGTGACAACTTCTACGGAGGATTTTGGAGTTTTTCATTGTTGCTGTCAATTACTCCCTGCACAGCACCCCGTAGGAGACGTTATTTTATCCTTCCTGATTACTAAATACATTACTAAAAACTAAAAACTGATGTGGGTTCTGACTAATTTAAGCTAAAATTACTTCAGCGTCTTGAATCAATCAGCACTTAAACTGAAAAGTGTCCAGCTTACATATTGATTTTACTGGACTCTGCACAGATGTGATCTCTTCCACAGGAAGAAAAACACACAAAGTATCCTTCTTCTATTCACCTCCCTTTCACAATCTCCTCCACTAAAAGAAAGTGAGGAAGTTAGGTCGCTGAATTAGTTATTTTTACATCCTCAAAGCATCGTGCTCAAACTAAACCAGTCAACACCTTGATTTCTGACTTCAGTCCTGGAACAGTGACAGGGATCTCTCTTGTTTTAAGTCACCCAATTTATAGCACTTCGGCAGTCCAGCTTTCTGATACAAACTCCCAGCAGTGCATCCTTTGGTGGGACTAACTCAAGTCTGTACTTTGTACTGTTTTCCGATTTCTGTGGGGAAATTAAAGCGCAGTCTCCCATAATGGCAATTTACTTAGTAGCACATTCCCAAGGATGTGTGTATGTGCGTGTGCGTGCATGTGTGTGTGTGTGCGTGTGTGTGTGTGTGTGCGTGCGTGCGTGCGTGCGTGTGTGTGTGCGTGCAGGGCACATCTACGTGCACAGAGCTCAGAAGGCGGCTTTCAGGAATCAATTCTTTCCTTCTACCATAGGTTCCCAGGGTCAAACTCAAGTCCTGAGACCGCTTGGCAAGCACCCTTACGGACTGAAGCATCTCCCCAGCCCTTTACAGCACATTCTTTCTCCATTTCCTTCTCATCCCTGCCTCACTTCCTCTTCGGTTGCAGTTTCATTACTCACTTCTGAAACACACTATGTGATCTCAAATCCTTCTCTCAGGATCTCCTTCTAGGGGACTTCAAGCTAAGACAGCGAACACCAGAAACAGTCCTTGAAAGTGTTGGGACAGGATGTTAGTGTTGCTCCCACCCACCCAGCCAGAAGACAAGGTTCTCAAGGGAGGAGAGGGAGGAGGACGGTGACTTCATCTGAGTTGCAGCCTCACCATCACTGAGGCCTCTCTGGTTACCATCAGGGAAGAATTCAGGTAAAAGCTTATGCAACTTCATTAGCATTTAAAAACACGGGGCAAGCATAATTCTAAGGACCGAAGTGTAAGCTGGCTGTTACCAGCTGCTGGCCCTACACTGTTGGAAATCACAAGGTCGGGACACTCGGAGAATGATGGAGGAGCTGGAAAGCTGCTGCAGCAGCCTTGAGATGAACAGAAACCAATGAAGAAATGCATTTTGTAAGAGCATAAAGTAGATATGAATATGAAAAGAAATCATGTCACTTCTACACTGCTTAGCTTTCTTCAGATCCCATGAGTCCCACACCAGGCAGGCCCATCAGCTGTCCATGATGCAAGGGAAATGGTGCATTCTGCCTGAGCATGGTTACTCAGCACCCAGGAGGCAGAGCCAGAAAGATATTGTATTCAAGGTCAGTCTCAAATACACAGCAAGAACCTGTTTCTCAAAAGGGGGATTAGGCAAAGACTGGAGAAAAAAAAATGGTGCATTCTGATTCTGCCATAAGCAAATCTAGAAGACTCAGGTGCATTAACCCATTAGGCAAACACATCAATTACCGTCCTGTCTTGGATCTGTGCCTCTCTACCTCACTTGAGGCCTCATAAACAATTCCTTCAACCCACCTGACAGAGGAGGGGAAAACTCAGACATGGTTAAGACCAGCTCGGCTCTGCACTCATTGTTTATGTGGGGGTGGCCTGCAGCCACACTGCAAAACTCAAGAGTGACTGAAGCAAAGATGTACTCCCAGTCAGCGCTGTGTCGATCAGGCCAGCTCACCAACGCACCAGGAAGGGAGATGCAGCCCAAGGTGAATGATGCCTGGACCGGTGGACTGGACAGGGAGGACAGTCTGAAGACTGAAGGGGAGAGGAGGAGTGGGCGGGATTATGTGAATAAACAACAAAATGTGCAGCTGTCTGTGTCTCTTACAGCGCCTACAAGGGAACCGCCACCACTGCCGCAGGGTGGATGCGGAACTGTGTGGCGAGGACAGCTCATCCGGCAGACTGTCCTGGATGAGGACTCTGTCCTTGGCCGCCCCAGTGTGTCCTTGGTAGGCCCAAGAATAGAAAGGTCATGGTTAGAGAAATGAGACCGTGCGACGACCCTCCACTGACCCCATGTGACCTAGCGACCAGTGCGGATAACCTATCACCATCCCGCCAAAAGACCAACCAGTGAATTAAAAACATCAAATCTCTCCCGCTCTGGAGGAGCTAATGGCGTCTCCCTGCCAGGACAGATGCCGGGAATGGGTTTGCCCTTTAGCCTATAGTGTCTGGGCAGTTCATAGAATTCCTGATATGCCATATGAAATCCCACTTAACGTTACCTTAGACTAGTATTTCTCAAATTATTTTTCCATTATCATTCCCCTAAGAACTCTTTTAGACACTTCCCTAATTGCCATTCTCATGAAATTTTAACATGATAGGCATATTATATCTTTGGTTAGATGCTATGGATGTGCTTTAGATGTATGAGAGAAGAGGGGAGAGGTCCGGGACCGCAGAGGTGGCTCAGTGGGCAAAGTCTACTAGTCAAGTGTGAGGACCTGGGTTCTGATCCCTAAAACCCACATAAAAGTCAGATGTGATGAGGAACTGTTGGGGCTGCTGACCCCTGGCCCCTTGACTTTCGTTGCCTGCCTCAGACCCTTTGCCTACTGGAGTGAACTGAGCAAAACACCTTGTTTACCTGTGCCTGCAGCTGCTCTGAGCACGAGACCTTGATGGCAGGGGAGTGGGTTCTGATGAGGCCTGCAGCTGAAAGATCCCGAGAGCTGGGGCGTGGTTATCAGTTAAGGATCCCTATGGAGCACAATACACTTGGCATTCTTGTATCAAGGATGACCCGTGTCCCCGTGTCTCTGTCTGTGTGCGTGTGTTTTTAAGTATCCAGCTTAGTTCCCAACTCACGTACCGTTCCATAGTGCAGGCTCTACAAGGAACAACTGTAACATCAGGACTTCTACATCGTGAGAAATGAGGACATGAAAGTCCCCAAAAGCTCAAAAGCCAGCTAGCCTGACATATACAGTAGCAAGGAACAGAAGGCCCATGTCAAACAGAGGCAAAGAGCGGCCCAAGGTGATCCTTTCACCCCCACACACAGGGGCAGGAGCCTGAACTCACACACACACACACACACACACACACAGAGAGAGAGAGAGAGAGAGAGAGAGAGAGAGAGAGAGAGAGAGAGAGAGAGAGAGTCAAAGGAGCATGTAAAGCTTAGAAGAGATGTATGTTTAGCACAAGAATCCATGCTAAATCCCAAATCAACAGCAACTTTTATTTTACTTCATGTCAAGCAGACAAAAAAGGCAATAAAATTAAAATATTATTTGACATTCATGAAACACGTTTATATCAATTATGCTGATTGACAGAAAACATAAATCATTGAGACTTGCCAACAATAAATAATACACTTAAAAACAGAAAGTTCTATGTGCAATAGACAATTTCCTGAGGCTTTCCAGTTTGGGGAAGTCAACGGACCTTTGCAAACCTGAGTTTCTCAAAAGGATGCCCAAGTGGTGCAAATTTCCTGTCGTGACAAGGAGCGGCCACAGCTAAGAGCATCTTACATTGAAAGAGGGGAAATAATGGATCTTTGTGCAGGGGGAGGTTGAGATGGGTTCTCACTGTGTATACAGGCTGATCTCAGACTCACAGTCTTCCTGTCCCAGCTTCCAGCATGCTGTGATCACAGGCAGGCACCTCCATGCCTGGCTTTCAATCTTATTTTAATCAATGTGACAAAGTCCTGGGAGAGCGATTGCAGAGGCAAGGAACACGTTTGCTCTTTGCAGTGAGACAGACACTTACAATACCCAATATGACACGGTGCTAATGCACGTTGTCATAACCAGTACCAGTGTGCCACTTTCCCAGGTGTGAATACCACATAAACAGTACATGACCTCCTGCCGTGTGGGGCTGGCAAAAGGAAGAGACAAGAATGCCTCTTTAAATGTTCCAGAGCACAGCAAGGGATGCGTAGGGGGGCATGCATGTCAATCACGGGCACATGTGTGGAGGCTAAAGTGCATGCATGTCAATCACAGCTATGTATATGCCACAACACACGTGTGGAAGCCAGAGGCTAGCAATGGAGTGAGTTCCAGTGACGGCGCTGAGGTCCCTAGGCTTGCACAAGCACCATGACTCACTGATCCAACGTGCCCGCACTCCTTTAACTTGAGCACAAGCATGGCAGCCTCACCCAGGGCTAGACAAATTGTACCATAGAACAAACTCACAGAGTTTGTAAGGCTATCAGAATTGTAAGGAACCCGATCTCACCCTGCTGGCTTCCCCGTCTGTAAAATGAGCAAGACCAATCGTACACATCTAAGGCTTCCAGCCAAAAACGAAGGTAATTTTAAATATTGCACCACCAAGGAAAGGTTTCGCTGTTTCCATGCCCCTACTTCCCACAGCCCAAAGAGCATCTTTCCGCTGCTCACACCATCTTCCATAGCTCACACCATCTTCCACTGCTCACACCATCTTCCACCGCTCACACCATCTTCCACAGCTCACACCATCTTCCGCAGCTCACACCATCTTCCATAGCTCACACCATCTTCCGCAGCTCACACCATCTTCCATAGCTCACACCATCTTCCACAGCTCACACCATCTTCCACCGCTCACACCATCTTCCACAGCTCACACCATCTTCCACAGCTCACACCATCTTCCACCGCTCACACCATCTTCCACCGCTCACACCATCTTCCACAGCTCACACCATCTTCCACAGCTCACACCATCTTCCACAGCTCACACCATCTTCCACAGCTCACACCATCTTCCACAGCTCACACCATCTTCCACTGCTCACACCATCTTCCACCGCTCACACCATCTTCCACAGCTCACACCATCTTCCGCAGCTCACACCATCTTCCACAGACCTGCCTGCTCAAGCCAACACTCAGAATCCAGAGTGACCTTGCTCCCCAGATAGAAAACAACACTCATAATCTTAGCAACTAAACAAGAAATAATAATTCTTCCTTCTGGGGCACTATGTAAACTTTCTGAGAAGAAAAAAAAAGAACTCTGCAGACCTCTGCTTGGCTAGGTTGAGTCAATGTCTACTATAAATTTAAAACATCAAAAAATTTTCAAGAAGAATTCACATCCAAGTCTTCATGATTGACACAATCTGGTTATGAACTGTGCTGCTCTCAGGGCCTCTTTTCACGCCATAGAAGCAGTAACTGGAGAAAGCTTTCTTTTCTGAAAGAAAACAGCAAAGACATCTCATTTGAATGACCTATCCATGCCAACTCAGGAGGTCAAGGAAGCAAATGGTAAGGAGAGAGCCGCAGTCACCACAGAAACTCTTCATGATAATAACATGGGCACTGATATTTTTGACACACATATTTTTAATTCAAAAAGTATAATCTGTCTTTATTAAGAATGTTAGAATAAAAAACATGAATAGCAGCTAAAGTCAACAACTATTGAACAAATTACTAATAATGCCTAAGGTCGCCTATGATATTTCAACCCCTACAGTACAGTCAAATATATAAATAGTACAATACATTGCTTAAGTGAATTAATTAAACCAAGTTTCTTTCCTTAAAAGTCTCTGAAATTGAGGCTGGAGAGATGACTCTGTGGGTAAGAGCACTTGTTGCTCCTCCAGAAGACCTAAATTCAGTTCTCAGCCCCTATCAACCGCCAGTGACTCTAGTTTCAGGAGATCCAACACCCTCTCCTGGACTCTGCAGGCACTACACACATGGAAAGATGGGACTGGGATGGGGGAAAAGAAAGTTTTTTAAATTCTCTAAAATTGAGCTCCAATTCATTCAATTGGTGAGGAAATTAAAATGATACAATTTGAGAGACTCAACTCATGAAATGCATAGGCATTAGCATCTTGCCTTGGCACATGGGACACCTGGACTCTGGGGAGCGAGAGTTCTATATCAAATGCCAGTCCTAATCCCGTAACATATGTGTGTTATCTAGATGAGAGCAGGAAACAAAACGGTAAAATATTATTTTATATAACTATATAGTATATAAGTGTAATATTGCATTATATATATTTATTTAATAAGCTCTTGGGACTGCCAGTGCTTTGTCCCACAGCCATCATTCGCACTATGGTCCAGAAAGCAGCTCTGCCAGATGAGGAATTCACTCACAGTACCCCTGCTTTGTCTCTACTCGGGGCTCAGAGAAAGAAGCAGCCTTATGAAAAGGCTACAATTTATATTATGTGTATACCTAGTTACACATAATATAGTTAGTAAATGAGGGTTTTTATTTTTTATTTATTTTATTTTTATTTATTTTTGGTTTTTCAAGACAGGGTTTCTCTGTAGCTTTGGAGCCTGTCCTGGAAACTAGCTCTTTTAGACCAGGCTGGCCTCGAACCCCAGAAATCCGCCCGGCCCTGCCTCCCCATTACTGGGATTAAAGTGCGCCACCACTGCCCAGCTGAGAATAAAAAATTTTATGTCTTCAGTTGCCATCTCTTTATAGCAAACTTACTCCCACCTTAAACATATTTATGAAGGAATTTAAGGTGTTCTATTTAATATAAATTGATACAAGCTAATTATTTCTATTTAATTAAGACAACCTGGCTCCTGTCCTGTGTAGCTAATTAGGGATAACTCAGCAAATAGGCGGTTTGGGGGCCTGAAGCAAGGCTGGATATACTGACCTCCTGTGCTTTCTGGTGGGTGGGGCACGAGACTAACAAACCACCAGAGAGCACTGCCCAAACCTGTGCTGCCTCCTAACTGACAGTAAACTTCATCCATACCAAGGAGGACAGAAGTGGTGCTGCTCTAGGTCTTGCCATGGCTGCCCGCATCCATCCACTCTCCTGCCGTTCCCAGAAGCACGTGAGATCAGAAAAAGGCAAATGGCTCAACTCTTCTAAATAGTTTTCAATGAAGAAGTAAGACTGTCTTGTCAGAGACAAATGGGAAACGAAGACAGACTACACATGGAAGAAGTAGATCCTCCTTCTTCTTTGCTGCTGAAATCCCATACAGTCACGTCGCAGGCCCAGCCCACCCAGGCATGGAGTACCCTGTACAGGGAGTTTCCTTTAGTATTGCTTTTGGCTCCTGAGGCGTTTCTCACACGGTGAAAATGAGCCAACTGTCTGAGGGCCCAGAGAACCAGACACTGTGGTCACCTCTGTAGCTCTGGCTGGTTAGCAGTGCCGAGTTCTCCTCCAAGAATCCTTGTGAGGTGCTGGTTGGACTAATGACAACCTGTGACCTGGTACAGGCTGACTCCCATGATCCTCCTGTGTTTGGTGAGCATGACAACACTGATGTGGTTTCCACTGACCTCTCCCCTTTCAGGGAGTAAGGAGTACATTAAAGACTGAGAACCATGAGTGTTTTGCTTCTGGAGTGCTGAAATGTAGGTGTGTAACAGCTACAAAAAGGGCTAAGCAAATTCAGAGAGTCACGTAGTAATGAAAAACAAAGGGGAAATGGCCTCATCCCAGCAGCTTTCCAATCAGCTTGCAGCTGTAGCGCTACAGGCAAAACCGGAAGGGAGGAATGCCACACCCACCAGGATGCTCGCCTCTTGGTGATGTTCTAAAGAAGATCCCATGGCTTCAGAAACACAAACTGACAGGATTAAAAGAAGGTTGAAGACTCTTACCGCCACTGGCACTACTGATAGAGCAAAGTGTAGTCCTCCACCAAGGAGTAATCTGGGTCTTCTGCAAAGAGGAGAACGCGAGACAAAATTAAGCTAATCATTGGGCTTGATAAATTCGGTGTTTCTCAACCCGTGGGTCACAATCCCCTCGGGGGTCAAACAATCCTTTCACAGGGGTCCCCTATCAGTCAGATAGCCTGCATATCAGATATTTACATTACGATTCATAACAGTAGCAAAATTACAGCTGTGAGTAGCAAGGAAAATTATTTTTTATGCATATCTATGTATGTGTTCAAGGGCTCAGCGCACAGACAGAAGCCAAAGGTCAATTGGTGAAGGTCAGTTCTCTCCTTCCACCAAGTGCGGTCCAGGCATCGAATTCAGGCTGCTGACCTTGACAGCGAGCACCCTCTGAACCATCTTACCGGCCCCAAAATTCTTCACAGTCTTGAAACTTTTACTGGGATGCCAAATCAGCCTCAGTCAGCTCTTCCCTCAATCCCGTGAATACGGCTTCTTAAACGGCTAGTGCCGAAATGATAAATTTTTAAACACGCTACGTATCTCCTACCACGCTAAGGGTTTGAGATGATGGGAGAAGGCAAAATGCCTCTCTTCAAAGCTGTTGTAATTAACCAGAAAATAGAACTGACAAAAAAAAATGTTGGTATGTGTGGTTCTCTCTGCGGTATTGCATAGGGAAAGGAGCTCAGCATGACCTGCAAACAAGTCCTGGTTGGGCAGTGTGCAACATTATAATTAATAATAGAGTGAGAAGTCTTACGGTAAGATTCAAATACAGGCACAATCTCCTAGGAACTCAACCCTATCAGGAGTGCCCAACCCACCACCCATGGGCCACACGCAGCCCAGGATAGCTAGGAATGTGGCCCGACACAGACTCAGAAACTTACTTAAAACACATCTCTTTTTTGTATGTGGTAACTAGACTGCACGGTTCTGTCTCAAGTACGGACTCTGTAGATGATGGAGCCATGTCATAAGGTCAACAAGTCAGATTGCCTGGTTCTTATTTTAATCTAAGAACATCTGCCCTGGAAATCCCAAGAGGCATACCTGGTAGATGTTTAGGAACTGGGAGAGGTCCTCTCCTGGAAGAGATGAAAATCAAAGTCTTTTGGGTGAGCTCTTACTATTTTCTTATCTTTCTACTCAGTCAAGGCAAACGATCTACAACCCTGACTTGCGGAAACCCAAAGGGCGGGCGCATATGAAGCCGGCGAGCAGAATGCACAGGAGTCAGGAGTACGGAGCTCTGCCCAGGGCCCGCTGACAGGATTTTCATCTCAGCTGTTGATCTCCTGGCATCTCAGAATCTTTGTACATGGACAGAGAAACACAAACAGCTCTCGACTCTGTGAGAGTTGTCAGCTCAGTCAGACGAACGGTTTTGAGTGGTCCTTACGATTGACAGTGTGCATTGACCTCTCTCCCAAACACCCTCCACTTTTCCTAAAACTGGATGGAAAACTCGGCAAATGAGCCCTCACTCCACCCCACCCCCACAGTTTGGCGTGGAATAAAGGTTTCTTTCCCCTCCAGACCCTTTATATTAGGAGCAGCATACTTTTTGTGCAATGGGCCAATGGAAGCGGCTTAGCTCTGCTGGCCACACTGTCTCTGGGGCACCTCTGCTCAGGTCTAGTAGGAAAACAGCCATATAGGAAGAGAGATCCACCGACCACGCTCCAATAGCTTTCTACGTGAATGCCGATCATTTAAAAATATAAGCCAGGGCTACGTAGATGAATCAGTGATTATGAGTGCTCACTGAAAGCCAGGCAGATCTCTGTGAGTTCAAGGTCAGCCTGGTCTACAGAGAGAGTTCCAGGACAGGTTCCAAAGTCACCCAGAGAAACCCTGTCTCTAAAAACAAAAAAAAACAAACAAACAAAAAACAAAAAACTAGAGTGCTCGCTGCTCTTTGAGGAGACCCAACACTGGCTCCTAAGAACAATTACCTGTAGTTCCAGCTCTGGGGAATGTGATACCCTCTTGTGGCCTCTGTGGACATTCACAGACACACAGCATGTAATGACACAGACAGACACACATACTCACAGATAAAATAAATTTTAAAAAAAATGTAAGCCTCGTGTAATAGCTCATGACTGTAATCTTAGCACTCGAGACCTGGGATAGGAAGATCTCTGTGAGTTTAAGACCAGTCTGGGCTACAGAGTGAGATCCTGTCTCAAATAAACACAAACACTCATATACACACACACCACAGAGAGAAAGAAAGAGAGAGAGAGAGAGAGAGAGAGAGAGAGAGAGAGAGAGAGAGAGAGAGATCCTTCTTAACTCATAGGCCCTATAAAAACTAGTAGATCATATCTGACTCAAAGGAGGGCATAGTGTGCTTATTCCTATCAGCCATAGAAAGGCATAGAATTCATAAACAAGTAATAACGGTCATACTCAAGTATGCTATAGGACCCTGGAAACCACAGCTAATAAAAGCTATATAATATTTGTTCTAAAAGCACTATTTCAAAAAACTAAGTTACCTTACTAGGTAAATTATGTCAATTTGGTCAATTAAAAATAAAAGGTAATGTCTTAATATAGTTACATTAATAATATAAAAATTTATTAAAATATTTTCTTCACACGAGAAGCAGTTGGTTATTACCTTGCTACATTGGGCCCTGTAGTCTTTCCTTGTGGGGCTGCATTCCGCTGAGAAGAGTAGAAATTCTCATACATGATTGGTGCTGCAATTTTTAAGACATGTGACATCAGAAACAGGTAAGGGTTGGGGGTAGAACACTTGCCAAGCCTACAAAAAGTCCTGGCTTCGTCACCCAGTGCTAAAAGACACTGAGTGCACATGCCTGTCACTACCTTGGTTCTCAGGAAGTGGAGGCCAAAAGATCTGGAGTTCAATGTCATCTGCAGTTGAACAGCAAGTTTAAGATTAGCCTAGAAGATGATACCCTGCCTCAAAATAAATAAATAAATAAACAAAAGGTAGAGAGACCTAGAACAATCTCCAAAAGCCTGTGTGTTAGAGACTTTGTCCCCAGCTTAGCACTAATAGAAGGAATAGAACCTTTAAGAAATATAACCCAGTAGGAACAAACCAGGTCAGGTCACTGCAGGCATGGCCTGGTCTGCTCCTCTGTCACATCTTGGCTGTAAGATGAGCAGTCCACTGGGTCACTCTCTACCACAGTGTGTGGCCTCACTAAGCCTCGAGAGCAATGGCATCAACTGGACTAAAGCTTTGAAAAACTAGAGCTAAAAATAAACCTTTCTCAGACAATTATCACATGGACTCACTCGTAAGTGGCTTTTAGACATAAAGCAAAGAAAACCAGCCTACAAATCACTACCCCAGAGAACCTAGACAACAATGAGGACCCTAAGAGAGACATACATGGATCTAATCTACATGGAAAGTAGAAAAAGACAATATCTCCTGAGTAAATTGTGACCATGGGAGAGAACAGAAGAGGAGGGGGGAAGAAGGGAGGAGAGCAGAGAAAAATGTATCATTCAATAAAATCAATCAATTAAAATAAAATTAAAAAGTAAAGTTTTCTCTTATTGGTCAGTTTACATCAGCTATTTGTTACAGCAGCCGAAGCTGACTAATACAGCATCTTACATCCTCTGTAACCCAGGACAAGAAAGACTGATACCGTTGCTTAGCTGCGCCCCCATGCCACCCAGCTCACCTGGTGGGGTATGTCCAGTTTTACGCTGGTTTACAAAATATTGAATATCCTTTTCAATGCTGCACAGTTCCAAACTCTTACGGACTTGTTCATACATCTGATCAACACAAGATAAAGCATTATGCAGAAGTTTACTGATGAGAATTAAGGCACCGCTCTATAGAAAAGGAATGAGCAGCCAACTCTTTTGCAACTTTGTTTTGAAAGTAGAAGACATTCCCAAGTCCAAGGATGTTGTGGGAACTCCTTCAGCCAGTAGCCTTTAAGATACCAGCCCACTTGGGTGTGGCCTCTTATACTATAAATGCCATCACAAAGCCTGTGCTTGCTCTCTCTGCTGCTGGATTTGGCTCCTGTTCCCCGTTTGTGCAGAGGACTATAATCTGTGAGTCTACCCCTAAATAAAGAACCCTTGATTATGCTCAGTTCTGAGCTGGTGTAAAATTATTTTATTATTTTATATTATTTTATAGCGTCCACCTGCACAAGACTCCCACAAGGGCACCATTTTAGTACATCTGGGATGTTGCCTTTTTTAGATGAAAAAAATTAAAATGCAAGGAAATATTCTTTTCTGGCCAGATCAAAGCCCTGGTTATTTTTTTTTAAGTATTGATGGAATAAAGAAACTATATGCCAAGTCCCATGACTAAGTCTCAGGGCCACCCACAAACGCAATCACAACTACTTAACCTGAGGATAAGTCTTTCCATTCGATTCTATAGGTTTCCTGGACATCTGATCATTCTAAAGTCATGTCCCATCTGAGAGAGAGTGGGGCTATTACTTAGCAAAGGCTGTGATAACCGCGTCCGGTGTCTTTGATATCTGGGGACCCAGTTACCTTTGCTGTGCACAAGTTAATTCTGGATAAGCACCATGAGAGACAGAAGCAAATCCTCACCCTGGGGTGACCATCAGCCTGCCATGAGTCAGTCTGCTAATACTTGGTACAGGAAGGGATGGCATTCTACCCTGGAGCTGTCTCTGGGACTCACATTCATCTGTGACATGTCTGGTGTTTAGGCTTCCTTATCTGCTATCCATCCCTAACTTGCAGTTTCTCAAAGACTCACGATGGTAAAATGGACCAGGAGTCAGGAAGACGACAGCAATGCTCACATCTTTATCACTCTGTACCCCAAATGGAAGCAGGAAGTGGGGAGAGGGTGAGCTAACAGGCATCGATGGTGGCTCTCACACACAGAGCACAGTCTTCTGTGACTGCTTCTCACTTACTTCATCATCGGTGACACACTGCTGCGACAGCTGATTCAGATGTAACCACAACGCATTCCGGAAGAAGTTGATACGCTCACATTCTTGAGCCTCAAACACCTACAGGAAAACAGTTACATGTACACGCATACGTAAAGAAGGAGCATCTGTTTAGACTGGCTATGACGTGAACACTATTAATCTACATTGATGGGTGGAGTTTACCGAGTAAAGCAGAAGAAAGTGCTTAGTGTGAGCATAAAGCCCCACAGTATCAAATTGTAGAGATAAGTCAAACGAGGTTCATTTCATCAAATAAGATCAAACAAATGAGATTTAAAAAAAAAACACTGAAGTTGGTCTGGGGTACGGCTCAGTGGACTGGTGCTTGCCTAGCATGCATAAGGCTCCGGGTTTGATCATCGGCACCTCACAAAGGTAAGAGAAATCACAAAGCCCTGGACCTCACACCAAGGGCATCCCCACTACCGTGAGAGAGGAAAAAGCAGGCGTAGAGAGTAAGTTTAGGCTGGGACAGGCTGGAACTTGGGACTTGCAGACAACTTCAAAAAACATGGCTGGGGCTGAGAACATATCTCAGTGGTAGAGCATATACAAGCATGCGGTTCTAGGCTTGATTCCCAGCACACGCGACGCACGCATGCACCACGTGCTGGAGCAGACAGACACAGGGACAAAGAGAGAGTATGTCCATGCCCAAGAGGTGGGGAGACTGTGTCAAAGGGTACAGGCAGGCCCGCTGATCATCATAAGACCTTGGCAGGGCAGGGAGCAGCTGCTTCCCACTTAAAGAGAGCTGTGAATTGGCCATTGTAATCCTTGAACACAGAGACTGCCTTCGAGCTGCCACCCTAGAGTCCCTGACTGACAGTCCACATTTCTACCCAGTCCTCGGATAATACTGGTTCTGCTGGTCCTGGGACACTGTTAGCAACTGGTGCTAGAAAGCTGAGGAACTTTCTTGTGTCTTTTAAGTTTTCTCTAGAAAATTATGGAGTCTTGTGTATTCCCCTTCGAACCTAGCAAGCACAGGCATGACTCTTGGAGGAACTACAGAGCTCAGTCCGCCACTAACTGATGCAGCCCTGTCGTGCCCGCGCTAACCAAATATTAGACTAACGCTTTGGTGAGGTCAGAGTGGGGGAGGGGCCAAAAACATGAGGATTAGAGGAAATTACTCCAATCCCTTCCATTCTCCACTTAAGTCCTCAATTTCTAACTCGCCCTCGCACTTAGTGACTGAAAGAAGCAGGAGGGGCTAACATGAAAGCAGAGTCTCAGGTTCTAGGGGAAGGTGTGCTCTGTCCCACGCTGCTTCCAGTCCCCGGGACCTACCTCGCAGGCCTTAATGTGCTCACTTTGCCAGTCTTCTCGGACCTTCTCCAGCGTGTTGATGTGGTGCATGTAGGTTTTATCTACAATGGACGGGGAGTTGATTTAGAAACTAGACAGGTGTGCTGGATTGTAGCTGTTCCTTCCGTTAATCCTACATGTTCATAACAATGAAAACAGCCGCAACCAACCCTCCCCTCACCTGAATCCTCTACTGCGGTCTTTGAAGTTGCCAGTTTCACAAAAAGCTGCAAGGACCAAAACCAGAAAGAGATTAAGAGAAGCTGATTCAGGCGTCCACTGCCAAACACATGCAAAAGCAATAGCAATGGAGAGGTAAGGTCTGGTCCGAGTCCTATATACGTCCCACTTAGAAGTAAATCTTTCATCTTCTTGGCATCTGAAAACAACCACCCTGTGTCTTCCTATAGACACATCTCCCTGCCTCGAGCTGTGGATAATATTATATTTGGATTATATGTTATTACTTTATTTTATTTTATATTTTGTGTGTGTATATGAGTGTCTTGCATGCATGTATTCTGTGTACCACATCTGTGCCTGGCACCTGAAGAGACCAGAAGAGGGCATTGTACACCCTGGGAATGGAGTTAGAGATGGTTGTGAGCTGCCATGTGGGTTCTGGGAATCGGACTTAGGTCCCCTGGAAGAGCAGTCAGTGCTATTAACTGCTGAGCCACTGCTTCAGGAATATTACTAAATGTATTATTTAATTTATTCATATTATTCAGTCCACCCACAAGAAGCATTCTGTCAGCAAAGAAAACAGGAGCTGAGTTTTGAATACATTTAAAAAGAGTGCCAAGCCTCTTGTTCCAGCCACTGTGCTCCAGTGATGTGCTTCTCTGGTGCTGTCCCCAACCTCGAAAATGTTCAAGTGCTTTTTTTTCATTCTGAAGATTAGACGCCAAAGAAGTTATTGCCAGAGACTTGGGATACAAATCTATTTTTAAAAAATAATAATTTAAGTTGTTTTGTAATCTTTATTTTTAATTTTTTGAGATGGGGTTTCACTACATAGTCCAGTCTGATATTAAACCCTCATGACCCTCCTTCCTCAACCTTCTGAGTACTAGGACAACCTTCACATCATGCCTAAGCCCTAGTTGGTTTAAACCAACACGACCGCATCTCTGAGTCTTCAGGTACCTTCTCTTGTTGCTTCGGGTTGGCCACATTGGCACTGCGCTGGACAGCCTGCTCCGCCTCATCCTTGTCCCGGCACTTCTGCTCATAAGTCTTCTTGGCCTTCATTACAAACAGAAGGTGGAGATGGGTGAGCAAGATACCCAGTGTGGAAATCAGCCAACACAGCCCTCCAGGCCAGGTTCAGGCCCAGCACAAGCTCTCACTGGTGCTGGAATCGACAGAGATTAGGCTCTCGGGGGGAAGGTGCCCTTCACTGCTCTCTGAGGAGTCCCCAGTTTCAGTCTTTTTCCAGACTACTCAGAGTGGGGCGCCTGCCCAAGGAAACAATAACTACCATTTGGCACAACGTACACAAACGCTAAAGACCAAATGCTTTGATGTGGTTTCCAGCAAGAAATAGTGCAAGCAGCCGAGCAGACCACATGTGCCATCCACACAGTGATACTTTCAACACCACTTCACAGTCATAATGCTACATATGTAGCGGTGTGACTTCTAAAAGATTTTGTTGTAGTGCACACTAAGGGACTCATGGAAAGCTAGGAAGGGAGCTGTAACAACTTGTCCCTGGCTTGCCACGCATTGTTACTAAAGCACTTAAAGGAAAGGAAGCGTTTATAATTCCAAGGTATCTTAAAACTTAAAAGAAAGGGATCTTTTATAATTCCCAGGTATCTTAAAACACAAAAGGTCATTCAGTAAAATGAGCAACAAACAAAGTTCAGAACTGCCATTAGGTAGAAAGTTCAAAAACAAGATAAATAGTGTGTGTGTATGTAGGTATGTGTATCTGTATGAACATATGCGTATGTGCCTGTGTATCTGTGTACATTTGTATGTGTGTATATTGTGTGTCATATGATTTGCGTCACATCCTAAAATATAAGTGGACTGGCTTTTATTTTTTCAGGTGTCATGTTAACTATCCCAGCAGAGATGAGCAAACATCTACTCAACCCCATCAGGTAGTAACAGACCAAAGAGATGATTCCACTCAAGTCCAGCTTGATGGACCAATGACTTTGACTGTGGATAATTATAGGAACAAGGGTGAACGTCACCTACAGAAGTATGGACAACCTATGGGTAGTTATACCGCAGAAGAAATGTTTGCCCCTTCCCAGAGCTATGATCTACCCAAGTCCTTGCTGACAGCATGGCCTTGTGAAGCCCCTTATCCTGCCCTGTGAACCTCTCTCTCCTGCAAGAGAGAATGTTACTGGGTCCAGTCTTGCTAGGGATGTTGGTAGCCATGATACTGACTTAGAAGGCAATAGCTCACCATGCCCAGAGGACAGAGTTCTACACCAGCTCGTCAGAAATGAAGCAGCATTGTACCAACACTCTCCTATCCTCAAGGCCTTAATAGGAAGGAAAGTCAAGTGTTTTCCTTAACAGAAGATCAATAAATGACATCACAGAAACATCACTTGAGTAGGAGGATGTCCATGAACAGAATGTTTGATAATGTCACTGTTATAAAAACAGCAGCAGCCAGTGTAACTCACATCCATGGTCTTCCTGTAGTGTGTGTTCTTCTGCTTGTGGAAAACATCCATTATAGTTTCTGTCTGTGAAGAGAATACAAAACACTGTCCATAAAAACTGTAAGTTACTGCTAACAGCAGCTTGTCTTGAGGGCTAAGCGTTCAACGTGGGTTATCCAGTTTAGTCTTCATGTCACTCAGAAGCCAGATGTGCTATCTATTGTCCCCTCATCACAAATGAAGACAGTACAGAGCAGAGACTAAACTTCTTGCTCAAGAAGTCACAGGCGGTTAAAGACACTTTAACTGCATCTTATTTAGCCTGGGCACTCACACCCCGAGTCCTGAACCCTCAAAACATCACCAGAGTCTCGCTGATCACCATGGAGTGCTTTCTTCAGGGAATCTAGAATCAAAAGACTTTGGTTTCCAGAAGAAGTTTTAAATTCTTGTTAAAATACCATTTGTATTTTAAGAGCATCTTTATTCTGGAAGCTTTGTCAGCACAGGCAAATTAGGAGTTCGACCTCCACTTCTGTGCTCCTCAATGACATACGCTTTATGACAAGTTGCCAGGGGAAGAAGGAAGTGTCTGTAGCAGTGCTAACAGAAACTGTTCTATGGTCTAGCCTCATCTAGCCAGCAAGGTAAACTCCATGGAGTTCGCTTGAGTACAGTTTCTTCACTGTAGTTGCGATGGTGCTACTTTTGTTAGTCAATAAATGCCTGCCTCTCAGACCCAGTTCTTCTGGTCCCCATTTACCTAGCACTTTTATGCTAAGCCACTCCATGATCACAGTAGTGTTTCTGTGTAAATACTACATCTCCATTTTCCTGATGAGCCCAAAGAAACAAAGTCAGTGTTGGTGGCTTCGGTGAGGATGGCTCCCGGAGGCTCATATAGCAGAATGCTTGGTCTCTAACTGGTGGAAGTGTTTGGGAAGGATTAGTGTGTGTGGCCTTGTTTGGAGGAGGTGTGTCATTGGGAGTGGGCTTTGAGCCCACACCATTCCCAGCTAGCTTTCTGGCTGCCTCCTGGCTATTGTCTCAACACTAAGCATTCAGCTACCGTTCCATTGCCATGTCTGTCTGCCTGCTACCATACTCCCTGCCATGAAGTCATAGATCTCAACAAACTTTTTCTTCTATAAGTTGCTTAGTTCATGGTGTCTACACCGCAGCAGCAAAGCAATGAGACTGTCAGCAAAGAAGAAAGCTGACATTTGCACCAAGGAGCCTATTATTTATTACTGAAAATGAGTTTCAAATGCAGCTCTTACTGGATACATATAAATTTAGTTTTTATAGATTACCATAACAGACAAGCATGGATGGATTTTCAGGATATTTGGATGAAATACTTAAGGTGCTCTCACTTCAAATGGAATAAATGAAACTCCCTCCGGGGAGCTTCAGAGAACCCAGAACTTACCTCCTAGCCTTCTCTAAAGCAGAGATAGCAGGAAGTAGCTACTCGTCTAGTAATGAAAAAGACAACGCAGGCACAGTGACAGGGCTCCAACACCAGCCCCACATGGAAAGACACATGACAGATACCGGCCGCAGCCGCCGGGGAGCTGAAGTCCACGGGACTGACTAGCAAGAGTTAGTTTTACCTCTTTAGTAATCACGGCTCATTTTCCTGGGCTACTTGAGCTGATCAATTCACAGTGCTGGCTTTGCCATGGTCCTTCTAGTCCAAATATACACTTTGCTATGCATCCAACCATCCAGTTGGTGGTTGCTACTGGTTTATAATTGATAGTCCAACGTATCTTCTTATCTCCAAGTTCTATATAGAATCAGACCCCCTTCTTGGGTGCTGAGTGATTTACACTAACTCCTTACTTCCGATCAATCCCCCTCTGCCTTCACAGGGACACCAGTATTTGAAAGTCGTCAAGACCCTAAAAAACAGCCATTGACTCTAAGCAGACATGGGTAATTTCAGGAACCTGGGTGACATGCATTGCTCAAACCCACTCAGGGAGTTAGTCGTGGCATGCCGGGTCCATCTCTATCTGCTAAGTAGCCTCGGCCTAAGTCTTCTTGTGTCCATGCTCACTCAGGGTGACCCACTCATGGTGACATCAGTGAGCCCAAATTCTCTTGCAGGTGTTTTTGGAGAAGATGCTCTTTTAGCATTTAAGTTTTCTGCTCCGACCAAATCGAATGTGAATGTGTTTTATTATTGATGATGCAAAGGATTTAAAAATAAAACAGTAAATTACATGTAGAGACATAGCTCAATACTGTACTTGCACAGAAAACCCAAGATCCTGAATTCAACCAGTTGCATAAGAGAAAAGGAAAGAGAAGAAAGAAAAGCAAGCAACTGACTGGTTCTTTTGATGAGTAGAAACAGCTCGATTTCCAAGAAGTGGAGGGTCAGAGCAAGCAGTGTGACAGTTTTAAAAGGGGAAGTTAGCACTGAAACATTCTTTTTCCCAAAACAAGTTCTTTAAAAAGAAAAGAAAGGGAGGGGTACCCAAAGTCACCCCAGAGTCTGTTGTGAAACACTTAACTACAATTTTCTAAATAAACTTCTGACTTTTCAATGTTTTGAAAGCAGCTTCTGCTGAGAAAGGAATTGAGTCCGGGCACTCAGCACAAGGGTCAGGGCGGCCAAGAGCACCTAGGATGAGGAAATGACCCTTTTTAAGTGGGGTCAACATGAACAGCTCAGTTAACTATGGTATTACGGTTCTTTTTATTTTGTTAAACTGTTCCACCTGAGACACGATATCTCCTTATCTTTTTAATGACTCTTCTTTTCTTGCTTTTGAGACAAGGCCATGCTAAGTAATCCCCACTGACCTGGAACTCTTTGTATAAACCAGATTTGGTCCTCTGGGATGTTAAAGATGAATGCCACCACACTCAGCTTTACATGTTTTAAAAATTGTAGGCCTGTGCATGTCTGTGTGTGACCTGGGCATGTGAATCCAGTGCCCATGGTGGCCAGAAGGAACGTATACCCTTGGAACTGAGTTACAGATGGTTCAGCCATCTAACACGGTACTGAGAACTGAACCCAGCAGCACACATTCAACTAACTACTGAGCCATCTTTCCAACCTCCCAGTTCTTTTGCTGCCCTTTCTGCTAGGTGTGGTGGTGCACACCTTTAATCCCAGCACTCAGAAAACAGAAGCAGGTGGATCTCTGTGAGTTCCAGGACAGCCAGGGCCAGAGAGAGACAGCCTGTCTCAAGAAGGGGTGGGGAAAGGAGAGGAGAGGAGAGACAAAAAAAATTACCATTTCAGAGCTGGAGAGATAACTTGCCAGTTAAGGGAACCCAAATTTGGCTCCCAGCACCCATGTTAGTGGCTCACAAACTTCTGTAACTCCAGCTTCAGAGAATGTGATGCCTCTATGGGCACCACACACACATACACAAACACACACCAGTAAAAATAAAAATAATTCTTTGTAGGAGAGGGCATAGCAGGGATCTGAGGCAGGTATCTAAGAGAAGTAGGAGGGAGAAAAGCGGGGGTGATGTAATTTATTTCCATTAAAAATAGGTAAGTAAGGGGCTAGAGAGATGGGTTAGTGACTAAGAGCACTGGCTGCTCTCCTAGAGGACGAGTATTCAAGTCCCAGACTCCACATGGCACTCACACCTGTCTGTAACTCCAGTTCCAGGAACCTGATGCCCTCACACAGATATGTGTAGGCAAAACACCAAAGTACATAAAAATTATTTTAAAAGGTAGATGAATATAAGGTAACTTTTTAAAAACCTGGTGCCAGGCACAGTGGTACACACCTTTAATCCCAGCACCTGGGAGGCAGAGATGAAGGATCTCCGTGAGTTAGAGACCAGGCTAGAGATACAGAGAATTATATAGATATACAGAACTCCACAAGGAGACCCTGTCTCAAAGAATATATCCATCTGTATTTCCTTAAAGAAATGGCAGACTTGGTAATGTCAAACAAAAGAATCTGTTATCTAACGAGTACAACATCCACGATAACTCTGCCTGGAAAAAGGCTTTGGTTCAGCTGCAACCTCAAGTGTGATACACAAGCTTGAGAGAACATGTGAAAGTGTCTGAGGCAGTGTTTCTTAACCGTCTGTGTCTGTCCTTCCACACTCAGAGACACTGCACAAGCACCAGCTGAGAAATAGGAAGAGGCAGCGGTGTGCAAGGAGTAGCTCTTAAGCCAGGTGTAGCAGCACATGTCCACAGTCCTGGTACTCAGCCGGTGGAGGCCAGAGACTCAGCTATACGGTGAGCTGGAGGCCAGCCTGGGCTTCGCGAGACTGTGTCTCTAATAAAGGGAAAAGCAGCTCATGAAATGATGGCAAATGTGAGAAACGGAGACACACACTTTTCTTTTTTTTTCTTTTTTCTTTTCTTTTCTTTTTTTTTTTTTTTAGCGAGGTTTCTCTGTGTAGCTTTGGAGCCTGTCGGAGAACTCATTCTGTAGACCAGACTGGTCTTAAACTCACAGAGATTCGCCTGCCTCTGCCTCCCAAGTGCTGGAATTAAAGGCATGCATCACCACCGTCCGGCTTATCATAATAACTTATTCACTCCCATCACCTTTAATATATGCAGAATAAATCCCATCAATGGAAAAGAGTCTTGTGGGTGTTGGAGAGATGGCTCAGCAGTTAACAGCACTGGTTGCTCTTTCAGAAGACCTGGGTTCAGTTCCCAGCACCCACATGATGGCTCACAACTGTCTGTAACTCCAGTTCCCAGGGATGGATACCCTCTTCTGGCTCCACAGGCACCAGGTACACATGTGATGCACTCGCATGCATGCAGACAAACATACATGCACATAAAATGAAAATTAATACATCTTCAAATAGAATAGGACCGTTCCAGAGCTGCTTTGAAGATGAAACAACTTGAATTCCCCAGGGCCAGTTTCTGTAGTTATAAGTAGGATTATTCCATTCCGTTATGAACTTCAAAGGAAGTGTGAGTCTGCCCCCCACCCCAGCTCTTCAGTCCCTGCTGCCTTGCAGAGGAGGACTGTGATCTGAATGCTCACTAGCTAGGCTGTGCTTGATGCCACTGATGGGAGTAGAGAGATCTCCAGCCACTGTCTTGACAGGGGCAGCAGATCTTAAAAGAAGATACACGGAAACAGAACCACTGAATCCTGCAAGAATTTTGCCCAGATTCTGGCCTCAGGCTTGTATGGGAAGCATTTTATTGACTGAACTATTTCTCCAGCATTCCTGCAGTTTTTTTTAAAGGAAAAGTGACCTGGAGTGCATGGGCATACACTCTAATATTGAGTCTCTACATGGAATCTCCAATATGTAATTTCTCGGGTCAGAAAAAGGTTATGATTGTATTGGGGGTGGGAACCAAGCTGTGCAGGGTTTTGTTGTTGTTGTTGTTGTTGTTGTTGTTGTTGCTGCTGCTGCTGCTGCTGTCATTCGAGACAGGGTCATACCATGAGCTCTGGCTGTCTGGGAACTCACACTGTAGACCAGGGTGGCCTCCAACTCACAGAGATCCTCCTGCCTCTGCCTCCCAAATGCTGGGATTGAAAGTGTATGCCCCTAAGGCCAGCAAGTTGAGCAATTTAGCAACAGAAATGCCTGAGATTTTCTGCAGAAGAAAGGAGATATGGTAACACATACCCCAAACTAACCTTTTTCCGCTGTAGCTTTTGCTTTTCCCTGAATTCTTCCATCCTCTTGGCCTCTTCTCTTAGAGTCTGCGCAAGCTGGATGTGACACTGGGCTACATTGTCTACCTCTGTAAAGAAAATTGCAAATAAAGTCAAGACCCACATGTGTCTAAATCCAAATACACACAATGATTCAAAACTATACTTACAAATCTGGAGCGAGAAAGAAAATTAAGAATAATTCTCATGGCCACCAACACTCATTGAGGTCCTTGTTATGCCTGATCAAGACCAATGTTGTCTTTTTTTTTTTTTTGAGACATGGTTTCTCTGCATAGTCCTGGCTATCCTGGGCTCTATAGACCAGGCTCTCTTTAAACTTAGAGATCTGCCTGACTCTGCCACCACCACCCAGTTCAAAGCTAAATCTTTAGCTTAGTCTCTAGCAACTGTTACTAAAACCAATTGTACGCCCAGGACTGGGGGGGGGGGGGGGCAGGAGGGTGCAGCCAAGGTCAGTCAATAACCTTACGTCCTGAGATAGATGCCAGTTTTAATTGTCAACTTGGCACAGCCTAGAAGCACCTGGAAAGGAATTTCAATGAGGGATGGCCCGTGGGTGTGTCTGCAGGTGGTTGTCTTAAGTTAATTGATGCAGGAAGATCCAACCTACCGTGGGCAGCACCATTCCCCAGTCATGAGATCCTGATCTTAAAAGTGAAGAAATCAGCTGAGCACAAGCAAGAAAAACACCAATGCACATAAAAAATAAAAAGGAATCATCAAATTTGATTCTCTAGCTCTTTTCATGGTCTCTGGGTGCTTTCTATCTCTGGTCTCTCACGAGCCGAAACATATATCAAACATTCGTGCAACCTTTTAGCCTCTGAAGGTTATTTTTCCTTATAACAGAAAGGAAAGAAGGAAAGAAAAAGCATTTTGCTCAAATTAGGCTGGGTGTGGTTTGTGTACACTTTTAATCCCAGCACTTGTGAGGCAGAGGCATCAATTGAATAGAAAAGAGGGCATTGTCTATGGAGAGGGTGAAAGAAGTATTTCTTTATGCGGCTTTTACACCTATGGTGTATAGCACATGCAGTTTGGCTTCATCCCACTGCTTTTGTGAGCCCTGCCCAAGGAATATTGTGAAACCAATCCGCCTCTGCCTTTAGTAGGCCATAAAGAAATTCTTCATCTTGTCTGGCAGTAGCTCACAGGACCCAGTTCCCTCCGGAGGAGCCCTACCCCATGCCCTGCAGGTAGACCTAATCCTCCAGAGACCTGGAAGACTCTGAAGAGCCCGGCTGGCTTTCCCACTCAGTCTGTTAATGAGCCTATCCAATGAAGGCTCCATAAAAATCAAAACAGACAGGGCTGTGGGAGCTTCCTAAAAGCCAAGCGTGTGGAGATTATTGGGTGTTGTTCATACCAACAGAATGGCGTGGCTGAAGCCTGCTGAGTCCATTCCTAGAGAGTGTGCTCAGAGAGGACTTAAAAGCTCCTCACGCCCCTCTTCCGCCCCCTCGCCTTATCCCACTACCTTTGAAAAATCCTTTATTATAAACCAGGAAGGGTAATTCTTTCCCTGAATTCTTGGAGCTACTGGGGTAAATGAATTGAACCAGATGGGGGTTGTGGGAACCTGACCCTCAGCCCATTAGTGGACACAAGTCTAGCAGGTCTAGGAGCCTTGGGGCAGGAATCTAAGGTGGGAACTGAGCCTTCAGGCCGCAGGATCTGATCACTTCCAGTTGAACTGGACTAGAGGACACTGGCTAGTCTCCGCTGCAGACGAGATTGCTTAGTTGCTACGGGGGGGTGGGGGGGGATCCTCTCAAGTCATGAATGGGTCAGAAATCTCCTGTGTTATGACACAGCCACACTCTTGTGTGACAGAAGAGGAAACAGATAGCAGAGGTTCTGATGGGAGAGCGCTCAGCCAAACACAAAACACTTCAAGTATAAGTCATACACACTGTGCCTTTTGACACCTTTCACCTGGAAATCCTCTATGAGGAAAGACAGAAAGCCCCAGAAGCAGAAACCCTAGGGAACACTGAGCTGGGCAGGACTCCCTGAAGAGCAACACGACATGTCTCAACCCAGACCTCCCAGATCCTGGTTGTGAACACATTACTGTAACTAACTAATAAAAATCTGATGGTGTAATTCCCAGTCAGATTCACAACCAAATAAGGACAACACTAGTGGACATGCCGAAGTGGGAGAGAAAAGTCCATGAGGCCCAGCACACTCTGGGCTGGAGAAAGATTGCTGATACCCATTGAGAGAGCAGGTCTAGGGGAGTGGTGGGTGGCCCACGTGCCAAACAACAATAGGAGGAAAGAATGACCAGGTAATAAGTTCTCTGAAGACTGTCGTAATCAAAAATGTCTTGTAGAGCTGAGGCCATTGGCTATAAACCACTGGCCGAGCAAGTCTGACAACTTAAGTTAGATTCCTAGGACCATGAAAAAGATCATATGTGTGCCGCACAGCTGAGATCTAGAACTCCCAGTGAGATGGGAGGCACTGAGTGGAGAAATTCCCAGAGGCTTGCCAGTCAGCTAGCCTGGAGTATGTTAGTAAAAACAGGAGAGAGTCTGCTTCGACAAGGCTAAAAGCACCCAAAGTTGTGCTCTGACCTCTACACTCATCTACTCTTACACACATGAATGCACACACTAAAAAATACAAATTTCTTCCACATAAAAATGACACAAAAAAAAAAGTCTGGAAATCTGGGAGACATGGCAAGACAGTTCCAGCATTGCCCTAGCAACTGAGGTCCTGTGGAAGTGTCCCTGGGGAGAGAAAAGTCACACAAGAACACACAAGACGTTGGGTGAGTCTGTCAGAATCAGGTGAGGTACAGACCAGCACTCACGGAATGATATCTCTGAGTTAAAAACAAAGCAGGACAGAGTGTTCCTGCATGGTGTTCTTCCCATTTGGAACTCAAGAACACACAGAATCTCAGGCCCTACTCCAAACTCCCTGAGTCAGAAACTCAGAAGGGCCCAGGACTCTGTGCTAACCACAACTACCCAAGCGGCAGGTAGATGTGAGGTGTCTAGCTCAAGTCTGCTCTGCGGAGCCACTTCTCACCTTACAGTTGTGCCAAATCTTTCCACCCAATGCTAAACTACTGCTGAGAACAGAGCATGCCTCAGAAGGACACAGAGCTTAGCAGCAACAGAAACACAGTTTTGCACTAGGGGTTGGAGTGATGGCTGAGCCCTAAGAGGAATGGTTGCTCTTCCAGAGAACCCATACTCGACTCCCAGCATCCACGTGGTATTGACAGCCACTGTAACTCCAGCTCAAGAGGATCTGATGTCCTCTTCTGGCTTCTGTGGGC
Source organism: Microtus pennsylvanicus (assembly GCF_037038515.1). Taxonomy (NCBI): domain Eukaryota; kingdom Metazoa; phylum Chordata; class Mammalia; order Rodentia; family Cricetidae; genus Microtus; species Microtus pennsylvanicus. Next base: position 9,699,144 of record NC_134582.1, read on the forward strand.
ACCAGGCACACACATGGTACACAGACATAGATGCAGGCAAAACACCCAGACACATAAAATAAAACACATGTTTTAAAAATTAACTTACGCTGCTTGAAGACCTCGAGGGCTCTCTTCAAGGTACTGAAAAACAAGTACATATACAATTTCAATACCGGAAGTCAAGTTATAAATTTATTATAACGTTTTCACGTGCTTCTCTTTGCCTACATCTTTACATGGGACTCCAGGTTCACTTTTGCCCTTGAGCTTCAGAAAACAGTAAAAAAGGAAACTTCTTAAGACCAACCTCCTCAATTCCAGGCATAAACAGTTCTGCACTGTCTGCCCCGGGTAGAGCAAAACCTCTGCATTCTCTTTTCCCCAGTAGTAATATAGGAATTTGATCCCTTTCTCATAAGAACAAGTTGTCGTTTGAATATGAAAGCAAGGCAGTTAAAGAGAGAGCTCAAATCCTAGCTCACACCTTGGGTGAGTGTCCTTAGAGTGTGTGCCTGGGGGTCAAGACAGCATCTCACATAGCCAGGCTTGCTATGCAGCTGAAGCCAGCCTTAAACTCCTAAGGCTCTGACCTCCACTGCACGTGAGAGGATTGCAGGCTCGTATCACCATGCTACCTCGAACATACAAAGATCCACCTGCCTCTGCTCCCGAGGGCTGGGATTAAAAGTATGTGCATAGACTTACTGATTAGAAACTGTAGGGCAAGCTTACTCCTTTTTAAAATTTTATCTTTTAATTGAAAAATAAACGTGTGCATATTTGCCATGTGCAACATGATATTTTGAAATCTGTGTGCACTGTGGAAAGGCTCAATAAGGTAATTAACATAGCCACTGCCTCGCATCCTAACCGCCCTTCTGGAGTGGTGCACTTACAGTCTCCTCTCGGTTAAGAAGGACGCGTTGCTGCCAGCTACAGCCACACATAGATCTCGTGAACTTCTTTCTCCTAACTAAACCCTTAACACCTTTTTATTCCATTTTCATGTGTGTTGTACCTGTGTGTGAACACACATGTCTCCACATGTGTGGCATGTATGTGAGTGCACGGGCATGTAAAGACCAAGGCTGAAGTTGGTGCTGGGAATCATTCTCTATCTCTCCCCTACTTTATTCTCGGAGGCGGGTCTCTCAATCAAACTGAGAGCTCACCACTAGGGCTAGTCTCACTATCCAGTTAACTCTGGGGCTCTCTGTCTCCACCTTCTAAGGCTGGAATGGCAGGCAGCATTTACACAGGTTCTGGGGAGCTGAACTACAGTCTTCACACTTGGCAGCAAGGGCTCCAACCACAGAGCCATCCCCGCAGCTCTGAAATCTCCCTAACCTCGGCACCAGCCCCAGAGGGTTTCATTCATATCTGATTCTTTTTCAAAATTTCTAGAACATTTCTAAAAATCTCCTCACTTTTAATTCACTGCTTTATAAACATATCCCACATACTTGAGGTTTTTAGATCTGTTCATTACAGCACTAAATATATATATATATATACACATATAATATATATAATTCTGTTATCTATTGCATTGTTGAATCATATTCACAGTAACTTTTGTGTGTGCGTATATATGTGTGTGTGTGCGTGCCTGTGTGTGCGTGTGTGTGTGCATTATGAACTAAATGTTGGATCTCAGTGTGACACTTCCGCAAGGGTCTGTGTTCATGTCTGTCAGGGAAGCAGGTGCCCTTGTCCAGGGCCACTTTAACCTAAATCTGTAGCTTAGCATTCTTCAGACTGCACTGAAAACTGTAGTAACTTGGAACCACAGATCCTGTGTCCCATTCAGATCCATGAAAAAGACACAGCGTTTTCACAATTGGAAACAAGGGAAAAAAAATTATAACTTGCGCGAGGGACGCAGCCACCTACTCCCACGAAACAGCCCGGTCCTCCCGCTCAGCCGCGCAGGTTGAATCGACCAAAGCAATGGTTATGGAGAAGCCTAGTCCCCTGCTGGTCAGGCGGGAGTTTGTGCTACAGTACTACACCTTGCTGAACCAAGCCCCGGACATGATGCACAGATTTTATGGAAAGAACTCTTCCTATGCCCACGGGGGCTTGGACTCCAATGGGAAGCCAGCGGATGCAGTCTATGGGCAGAAGGAAATCCACAGGAAAGTGATGTCACAAAACTTCACCAACTGTCACACCAAGATCCGCCACGTGGATGCTCATGCCACTCTGAATAACGGGGTGGTGGTCCAAGTGATGGGGCTGCTGTCCAATAATAACCAGGCTCTGCGGAGGTTCATGCAGACCTTTGTTCTTGCTCCTGAGGGCTCTATGGCCAACAAATTCTATGTTCACAACGACATCTTCAGATATCAAGATGAGGTCTTTGGTGGCTTTGTCACTGAACCTCAGGAGGAATTTGAGGAAGAAGTAGAAGAATCTGAAGAAAGCCAACAAACACCTGAGGTGGTGCCTGATGATTCTGGAACGTTCTATGATCAGGCTGTCAGCAATGACTTGGAGGAGCATTTAGAGGAGCCTGTTGTGGAGCCAGAGCCAGAACCGGAGCCGGAGGCAGAACCAGAACCCGTGCCTGACATCCAAGAGGACAAGCCTGAGCCACCAGTGGAGGAAGCTGCTCCCGAGGATGTGCAGAAGAGCACTTCCCCGGCCCCAGTGGATGTTGCCCCAGCGCAGGAAGACCTGAGGACGTTTTCCTGGGCATCTGTGACTAGTAAGAACCTTCCTCCCAGCGGGGCTGCCTTCACAGCCCCGCCCAGAATCTAAGCCTGAGTCACAGAATCTACCACAAAGGCCTCAGAGAGACCAGAGAGTTCGAGAGCAACGGATCAATATCCCTCCTCAGAGGGGACCCTGGCCAATCCGCGAGGCTGGGGAAGCAGGAGATGTGGAACCTCGAAGGATGGTGAGGCACCCTGACAGTCACCAGCTCTTCATCGGGAACCTGCCACATGAGGTTGACAAGTCGGAACTGAAGGATTTTTTCCAAAATTACGGGAACGTGGTGGAGCTGCGCATTAACAGTGGCGGGAAGTTACCCAACTTCAGTTTTGTTGTGTTTGACGATTCTGAGCCTGTTCAAAAGGTCCTTAACAACAGGCCCATCATGTTCCGAGGCACGGTCTGTCTGAATGAGGAGGAGAAGAAGACTCGAGCTGCCAGGGAAGGCGACCGCAGGGATAACCATCTTCGTGGACCAGGACGCCCCCGTGGTGGGCCAAGTGGTGGGATGAGAGGCCCTCCCCGCGGAGGCATGGGGCAGAAAGCAGGCTTTGGTGTGGGCAGGGGATCACAACTCCACGGCAATGAATTGCTTGGCCCCGATCTCCACACAGCAGCACACGGCCCTGGCTCCTGCAGAGCGGTGATTTCTTCAACCAGCCTTTGGTGTCTCGGAGTAGTCTATTATAAACTGCTCGAGTTTGTACAATTTTCATTTTGCTTGTGTTCATGGTGTGTGCCCCCCACTCTCCTTTCCTCCCCTGACCTTTTAGTCCTTCACTTCCAGTTTTCCGGAACGATACTTTAGGAGGAGTAGGTTTTTAAAGAAGAGGAGGGGAGACTCTTTTCCTGCTCACGCAGAAGATACAGACTGGAGTTGAACAGCCATTCCCCACAGGAGTGCATCTCGCTTTCACTGACAATGGATGTTTCATTTGTTGGGAGACACAGGATTTGATAAACATTTTGGAAGCAGGAAAAATCCATATTATCTGTCAAGAGTCACGTCTTCTGTCCGGTGTGGAAAAATTACCTTTTGGCAACTGCCACTGGGTCCGTGCTGGTGTGGCTAACTGAATAAAAGGTGTTTCCAGAACCTTGTTCTTTTGACATGTGATTACCAAACAGTTCTAAACCTCTGTTTTTGCCATTGGATTTTAAGTTGTGATGTAGCCTGTCAATGTCTAGACCACAGCTAAGGATTTTTGTTGAACTGTTAGATTATTTTGAGGTAGAGTTTTTCATGTTTTATTTGTATTTGTAAAAAAAGAAAGAAAGAAAGAAAGAAAGAAAGAGGGAAAAAAAGGACAAAATCCCCACAAGAACACAAACCCCAAATCCGATAACATAACCGAGCAAAACTGTGCCTTCTATTTGTCTTTGATTCCGGTACCGGCAATTGTTTAAAGAAAAGTAATAAAGATTCTAGATTTGTTTTCAGATTCAGACTAAAAAAAAAAATACTGCAACTGTCACTTGGTTGCACTTGCTGAGACAACAGGGCTCTGGGCAATGGTAGCCTAGAGTCAGAAGGACACTAGTACCTACTTGATCTCGGACTGTCCACATGGCTTCTTCCTGGAGAGATTCAACAGGTCTTTGCCGTATTTCTCTTCAATTGCTGCCCTAGAGCGAACAGAAGAGAAGGTCATGGGTCCTACACGGAGTTCTCAGCTAAGACACATAAGACACTGCCCCGCAGGAAAGCTGTTCATTTACGATAGAAGTTCAGAGGTAACGTCACTGTCTAAGATATAAGGCTCAGGAATTTAAAAGAGAGAGAGGGGGGGGGAGGGGGAGAGAGAGAGAGAGAGAGAGAGAGAGAGAGAAGTAATAAAGGAGCACAGATAATACTGTATAGAGTAACTACTGCGGAAAGTGTGGGGGGGAAAACAGCGTAAGACTAGTGATTAGTATTGGGTTGATAGAGGGAGAAAAGGAAGAGGGGAAATATGAGTAAAAGAGGGACCAGCAGGAGAGATGAGTCAGTTTTGGAAGAAGTAAAATGAAGACATCAGTAAATGCATACACTCAGATAATGTACAGCCCTCCGGATCTCAGGAGGCTGAGACACAGAACCCATACAAACCAGGGAAAGTCTGTGTGCTTTGAAAAGGGAAAAGTGAACAACGGAAAGACAGAGATGGAGGATAAAAGCAAAGGAGGCCAGAGCTGGCCCGCTAATCTGACCCTGGTGTTAAGTAAGGAAGAGTAAAGAAAGGAAAGAAAGCGACATACAGGATGGAGTCTGCTGCAGTCCAGGCTCCTTGCTAGTCTAACTGTTCCTTCCTCTGGCTCACAGAGGACTTTCATGCCCCTTTGTAAGGTTGGGTCATAGATGCTGGCTGTACCTACAGTCTAGAAGCATCCTGGCCAGGTTTCAGCATGCCACCCCATGGCACTTGCATTGAGTTTGCCAAGAGCATGGTTCAAAGAGGTCTCGGGCACGACAGCCATAGAGACTGCTGGTATTTTTTAAATGGCCTCCCATGCCTGCCTAGTGCAGAAAGGAGACTTTTCTTGGGATCTCTCCTCTCTCCTCCGCCGGTGTTGCTCATCTCTTGTCTGGCCTCTCCCTCTTATTACTGACAGTTCAAGTGCAGATCTCCTGAGCCTCTCTCTGTGTTGAGTCATGGCTCTTATCTGATCCTTCCTCAGCATGGAAGTGGAGTAGCTTCTCAAACCACACCAATCCCTCCAGGACTTAGTCTCCAGCTTTGGGAAGTTCCCTACTTTACTTTGGTATTAGAACCAGCAAGAACTAAACATCAGCGCTCCAAAAGTCATCATCCAACTTCTGAAGTGTATTGTGCGCAGAATCGAGCAGAGCAGCCCTGTCTCTTGTCCTCCATCCTCCTTCCTGCGCTCTCTTGAAGGGCTCCAGAGAATCCCCATTGCTTCCAGGAGGAGGCTCTCTAGCAGTGAGGCAACACTGGGCAGCAAGCACAGCGGTCTGCTGTCTGGAGAAAGGGGCAGCATTACTGAAGTGAAACTTGGGAGTCATGCTTGGAAACCAGGGAACCACCATTGGCATACAGGAAGCATAGGGGAAGTGATGGGTTCTGAGGCCATAGCCAGGGAGGAACCACCAGGACTTTGTAGAAATCCCCTTTGACTGGAGGAACCTTTACCTAGATCACTACCCACAAATCACCCCAGGGTTCCTGTTTATCAGTTTGTCTTTTTTTAAAGATTCATTTATTTTTTGAATTTATATGTATGAGTGTTTTTCTGCATTTATGTCTGTATACCATGTGTGTGCAGAGCAGGTAAAGGCCAAAAAAAAAAAAAAGAGGGGCATCAAATCCTCTGGATGTGGAGCTATGGATGTTTGTAAACTGCCACGTGGATGCTGGGAATGGAACCTTGGTCCTCTGCAAGGGCTGTACGTGCTCTTAGCCTTTGAGCCATCCCTCCAGCCCCTAATTGTCATTTCTGGAATATCCATCACATGCCAGGCATCCTTTTGGGTGCTCTGGGCACTGGAAGACTGGAACAGAAGAGCTGCCTAGTGGAGCGGGCAGGTGTGTAAATCAACACTGTGACTTACCACAACAGGGTTATTTGGAAATGTAGAAAACACAAGACACAGAAGAGGGGGTCCTGCTCCTCCACTGTTAACTGCTGATTTATTTTTTACTATAGAAATTAATTCATGTTGGCTGTAAGACAGACCAGGTCTCCCTCTACAGTGTTTTCTCTCCCTTCCGGCTCTTCTTGCCCTTCCTTCTCCCTTCCTCCCCGTTGTTCTCTTACGTTCCAATCCGTTTCCATGCATGAGGAAAGGCATGTTCTATTTGTCTTTCTCTGTCTGCCCTATTTCACTTAAATGTGATGGTGATCTCCAGCTTCACTCGTTTCCTGCAAAGCCGATGCTTGACCAGAAATGCTTCTGCTCAAAGCCCTTCGTGCTCACCTTGACCTCTCCGTTCAAATGTCCCAGACCAGGAATAATAATCCACGTGCCAGATTTCCTTCAACAACTCACGGGCAGGATAATCAGACATGGCCTTTGCCATCAAGCCCGAAAGCAATCTCTGCTGACTCCCCGCCTGGAGTTCCAGGGAGCCCCAAGTCACAGTGGGTAGCCAAAATGGAATCTTTTGCCCGAGTAACTAATATTTAGCCATTTTAGCTTATTTTGCTACATATTCCCCAAACAGTGCTTCTGTTGAGTTATTAATTGCTTTGGAAGATCCAGGCTCCTTGCTCTGAGATTTTACAAATCATGAGTACTGATGAGGAAACAGACATCTGGAGAGACGATACTTGTCCCTGACAATGACCAAGGAAGCGGGACCAGAAGAGGAAGTGATTAGGTCTCAACTTCCTGTCTGTCGTGGGCTGTCCACGTCTAGTCCCCATTATTTCAGACCGTGCTCTTCTTTGGAATAGGGGCGCGACAGATGTAAGTAGCTAAGATGAGAACATCCTGGAGCAGGGCCAGCGCCTAATCCATCATCGCCGGAATCCTCGCAAGAAGGTGAAGACACAAGCCAAGACCTCCCTGTAGTGATGAAGAGGGTAGGGACTATGGGGATGGAACACAAAGACTCCTGGTGACGCCAGAGGCAACACAAACCACATTCTCCCTACAGCCTCCAAGAGAGCAACACCAGAAGCAACACAAACCACATTCTCCCTACAGCCTCCAAGAGAGCAAGGTCCTGCTCCCGCCTGTCCCATAGCTCTCACCTTCTGGTGTCTGAATGAAGTCCTCCCTCTTACCACCTGGGGCTGCTCACTGATACCTCCAAGACTGCCCGCCTCCTACAGCTGTCTGGGCCACCTTTCCTGCCAGAGCCCTGCAAGGAATCCCTCTTCCATGAAGTTATCCCAGAATTTTGTTGCTTCACATGTTTTGTTTATTTATTTTTATTTATTTATTTATTGTATTTTGCCAATTCCTAATTCTTTTTCTTTTTTCTTCCAAGACAGGGTCTCAACTATATAGTTCTTGGTTGTCTTAAAATCATTACATACACCAGGCTCACAGAGATCGGCCTGCCTCTACCTCCTGAGTGCTGCTGGGATTAAAGGCGTGTGCCACCACAGCCTGGCTATTTTGTCAAGTCTTCTTTTTTGGGGGGTGGGGGGAGAGTCGAGACAGGGTTTCTCTGTGTAACAGCCCTAGCTGTCCTGGAACTCACTCAATAGACCAGGCTGGTCTTGAACTCACAGACATCCTCCTGCCTCTGCCTCCCAAGTGCTGGGATTAAAGGCATACACTGCCACCACTCGGTTTATCTTGCCGATTCTTAATCTGCCTCTTCAGAGCTCTTGAATATAGTTTTTAATATAATTTGTGTGCTTGCTGCATTCTCTGTGCTGTTATATTTATAAATCTTATCTTTCAAATTGGTTCCTAGAAACTTTTGAACAGGCATCAATGGAGAAGAAACGTGAGAGTCAGAACTGATGTTGTAAAGTTTACGAGCAGATTTGCTGAGGAGACATTACATCACCCAAAGTAGAACTTAGCTAAGATGGCACTGCCTCCAAAATACACAGAGGACAAGAAGTATACTAACCAGGTCTGTTGAGATCAGTGAAATTTAGGATGTTAGGATGCTGGTGTTTGTTACAAAGATGGATCCTCAATTAGGCTTCATTCCCATAACAAAAGAACTAAATTACAAACTGTCATATCAAAGAACATGACTTTAAGGGGTGCCTCAAGAGGCTGCACAGGCCCTGGCCTGCCATTGAGTCCCCTGTGCCCTTGTCTGGTAAAACATACTTCTGCCAATGGGCAAGCTGACCCCAGGTAACAACTCTTGGAAAAGTACAACACTGGTGTACTAAATAATTCTGGCAATATCTTTGTTGTGTAAATCTCTCATCTGCCCAAGTGGCTAGTCTCATGTCTCTGTCTAAATGGTTTAAAGTGTGACCTGGGACTGGACCTAAACTTAAGGATGACAGTGTGTGTGGAAGGCACAAGCCTAGGGTGTGGATGAGTTACTAAAACCATCTACGCATGGCCGGTTCCCCCATGGGCATTAGCCAGAGCTGGATACATGCCATGCTAAAACAAAACAAACAAAACCTTTTTTGAGAAGGCATATTAATATTTGTTAGGAAATATAATTTTAAGGTGTGTGACTTTTGCTTATGCTGCATTTGTTTAACTCTGCGAAGCTGTGATTCTTTGTCTAAAACACCTGATTGGTCCTAATAAAGAGTTGAACGGCCAATAGTGAAGCAGGAGCAAGGATAGGTGGGGCTGCAGGCAGAGAGGATGAATAGGAGAACTCTGGAGAAGAAGGAGCAGCAACAAGACAACAAAGAGAGGAAGATGTCAGGGGCCAGCCACCCAGCCACCCTGCCACCCAGCCACCCTGCCACCCAGCCACCCAGCCACCCAGCCACCCAGCCACCCTGCCACCCAGCCACCCAGCCAGCATGGAGTAAGAGTGAAAGTAAAATATAATGAAGTAAGAAAAGATAAAAGCCCAGTGGCAAAAGGTAGTCGGGATAATTTAAGTTAAGAAAAGCTTGCGAGAAACAAGCCAAGCTAAGGCCAGCCATTCATAACTAAGAATAAGCTGTGTGTGTAATCTAATTGAGTGGGCCCCTCAAAAGGCCAAAAGGGTAAAACACCATACAACAAATATTAATTCTAGAATAATGCCAGTCACTTCTTGGGATGGTTTCATACCCTGTAGCAGAGGGTCTTCAGAACTAGTGAACACAATCAAAAACAACAAACACAGGGTGAGATGGATCAAGGGTGAAGTGCTTGAGGGGCAAATCTGACAGCCGGGGTCGGGATCCCCAGAACCCAGGTAAAGGTCACGTACACACTGCAGCACACGCATGCCTGCATACTAACAAGAAATAGCGTTCTATAAAAGAAAGACAACCAATTCCCGGTCCGGGAGAGGGGGTGGGGCATGTTGAAGGCCTGAGTGTCTTACCGTTCTTTTAAAAAATCCTCAAATTCCTTGCAGTTCTTGCGGCCATTGTTCAGGTGCTGGATGATGCTGTCATAGCCGATAGTGCTGAGAAAGTCTGTGTTCTGGAGGAATGAACAGCAAGGCATCAGACCAGGAACAAGCATGAAGAAGGGATGGGGCAAAAGGGGCAGGAAGCTGGTATTGGGACATCACTGAATCACTTTTACAAAGATATGTGACCCAAGAGAGTACAGGAAAAAAAGCAAAAATAAACAGCTGGGAAGAGGGGTTGAAACGATGAAACTGAAGAGCCACAAACCAGCAGGGACAAGAGAGGAACAGAGACTTAAGAGTGAGAGGTGAGGCAGACTCAAGTCCCTCATGGACCTCCACTCACACCTAAGTCGGGACAGGAGAGACGACAGCCTACTGCAGCCTCTGGCTGGGAGCACCTTCTCATTGCTTGGCAGAAACTGCCTTGGGCTACCAGGCGGCGGTGGTGCACACAGGTGGATCTTTGTGAGTTTGAGGCCAGCCTGGTCTACAGACTGAGTTCCTGAACAGTCAGGCTACACAGAGTGTGGTAGTTTGAATGTAAGTAACCCCCATAAAGTCACAGGGAGTGGCACCATTAGGAGGTATGACTTTGTTGGAGTGGGTATGGCCTTGTTAGAATACATGTGTCACTGTGGGGGTGGGCTTTGAGGTTTCCTATGCTCAAGATACTTGCCAGTGTCTGAGTCTACTTCCTGATTAATTTTTAAATATATTAGTAAATACAATCTGAAGATCTGGAGATTACCCAACAAGAGCATGACATCACAGGGAAAACCTGTGGTGTGCCAATATTCTCTTCCTGGTCCACGGCATTCCCTGGAGAATCGACCACATTTGGTCCCTACTCTTGTCCCATAAGTCTGAGGAGGCAGGCAAGCACAGAGAAGCATCTCCTCTCAAAACTAGAATGAAGTACCAAGGGGACATGGGGATGGGAAGAGAGGGGGAAAGGGGGAGGGAGGGAGGGAGGGAGAGAGAGAGAGAGAGAGAGAGAGAGAGATTGCCTCAAGCTACAGGTTCATTTTAATCAGGGGCTAAACAACAGTCAGTTTGTCCTTAAACCTGCCTTAAACCAAAGCCCCTGACATCTCCTCCCACAACCAGGAAGCCCCTGACATCTCCTCCCACAGCCAGGAAGCCCTCTTGACGGACTGGAACATCCACAAAAGTAAGCACAAGGCACGTAAGAAGGAAAGCCAGAGTGGAAAAAAGTGGCCACTGACCCAGTGGACTCATGAACCGGGTCTGGGCCAGCACTGCTGCACATGGTTCCTGGCTCTAGTTTGGGAAAAAGAATATTCAATCTTTAATTAGCAACTCCACAACCCCCTCTTCAACACAGTATTTACATTATCCTTTACAAAATCCAAAGCCAGCCTCTCGACTCTCAGGTTTTCTGGGTGGCCCAGTTCCCTCTTCTGAGTTCTCTGAATTTGGCACTCTGTATTGCTCACACACAAATTTCTGTCCCAACTCTATTGAATGCGCCTTGAGTTTTATTCAACACTGTCAACCGCCCCTGCACCCATCACAGAAAAATCTCCCTTAATGTTATGTACCTCACAGGCCCTACGCAGAAGTGTGCAGGGTGAGATGTCTCCATCCTAATACATAAGGACAGGACAACAAAACATATCCCCTGGGGACGTGAAGAGAGGAATATAGGCTCATTGTCAAAGTCATTTTGTAGACAGATGTCTCCATTCCTACCCATCAAGAATGCTAGACTTCTCTGTACTGTGACATCTGGGAGGTGGTTTCCCTTTTCTTAATTAAGGGCACAGATAGTTTAGGTCTAGTGGGGCAAGGAAGCTAGAACAGTTTCCCGAAAACACAGACCTCCCAGCTGCAAGGCTCAAAAACAAACAGGTGCCCCGTCACTCTAAACCAGCGAAGAAAGAGAGGCAAATGAGAACCAAGAAAAGAGTTTCCCAGAAAAGCAAAGCACCCGGCGCCAGCTCCAAAGCAGCAGAAGACTGGCCTGTGCTGGCCAGAGAGCAGGAGTACCAAAGTGAAGGACAGTCAGATGAAGCAAAGCAGAGCAATCCACACGCAACCCAAGATAGACCAAGTCACACAGCACCAAGGGAGAGAGCCTGGAGAGAGCTCAGTGGGCAAAATGCCTGCTTCACACAGTGTGAAGAAGTGAGTTCGGTCCAGGCACCCACATAAAAGTCAGGGGTCGCAGCACGTGCTTGTCACTGGCAAGGTAAGGATGAGCAGATCCCTGGAACTTTCTGGTTAGCAAGCTTCAACTGCTCAGCAAGCTCCAGCACGAGACTGTCCCAGTGAGAGAGTGTCCCAAGAAATAAGGTGGACAGCTCCTGAGGGGAACTGCCAGAGGCTGGCCTCTAGCCTCTATACACATAGGGCACAGAAGCTTATCAGCTAATTGAGACCACAATCAGAGACAGTGTTTGTTAGGCTGAGGCAAAGACTGGTTTTTGAACCTATCTCTTTATAGTAGGGGCACCAAGCATTATGTCTGAATTTTTATGATCTTGCCCCAACCCATGGTTCAGTCAACAGAGACCCTAAGGAGGGGAGTGAGTTCTAATGTCTATGGGTAACTAGGCAACTATCATGAAATATGTTTTAGAGTAGATTACAGAGAAAGTCACTAATTGTAGGAAAACAGGTGTCTTTAGCAATTAGTCAAAAAAGGGACTGCTAGTAATACCAGAAGGTGAATAAATTAAAATTAATTGGTTCTTAGGCTGGGAACTTAGAAGATGGCAGAAAGCTTTTCACACTATCTCAAGGTAAAACTCAGATACAGACTGCCATACTTTACAGCCTCCATTATCAGAGCTCATTAGTTAAATCAGGTGTTTGCACCATGGTCAGTTTCTCCTGGTACCTCCAGGCAGTGTATACTGGAGGCCCATGCCTCCCCTATGATGGTGCCAATTTTCCATAACAGAGACAGTGTCTAAACCAGAGGTCACGTATCTCTGTCTCCTAAAGGTTAACCCAGTTCACATCTGTCGTTTATCAGGGTTGGCCAGGACACTACTCTCAATTTGCAGGGAGAAACTCCGGCCTTGTAAATAAAACATCCAGCTGTAAAATGAAATGACCTAAGCTGATGGAGGCTTCCCAAGCATCTGAGAAAATAGCTCACTGTGAATGACTGATCCTTGATCTGCTGAGAAAGCTGCTCTCATTCTCCTAGACTTATAACTTCATATTCCTTTATTTCTATTTATTTATTTATTATTTATACAGTATTCTGTCTGTGTGTATGTCTTCAGGCCAGAAGAGGGCACCAGACCTCACCACAGATGGTTGTGAGCCACCATGTGGTTGCTGGGAATTGAACTCAGGACCTCTGGAGGAGCAGGCAATGCTCTCAACCACTATGCCATCTCTCCAGCCCCATATCTCTTTATTTCTACATTCTTATTTTTGGAATCTACATTTTAATTTTCTTATTCTTGGACTCTTCAGCCACCACTATGCTACATCCATGGCCCTAAATATGAGCACACACATAACATTTTTCAAGTCGCGGCCACTTAAAAGGCCTATGTAGAGAACAGATCCCTTTAAACCAGTTCCGTCCTGCCCCAGTGCCACTGTTATTGCAGTTCTTGCTTATTAGTGCCAAACTTCACTCATTTCTGGTTTATTCCTTTTTGTACAAATGAGCAGGATCATATTTTTTTTATTTTTTCCTCTGTCTCAGGCCAAAGCAAGTGGAACAGAGCTAGGAAGACCGCTCCATAGTTAGAGTGCTCACTGCTCTTCCAGAGGACCCGAGTTCTGTGCCCAACACCCATGTTGGGTAGCTCACAACCCCTTGGAACTCTAGCCTGTAACTCCAGCTCCATGGGATCTGATGCCTCTGGCCTCCATAAGTCCCCACACTCATGTGTATACACACACACACGCACACACACAAACACACATACATATACATAATTTAAAATGACAAAACTAAATCCTGGGAGCCTGTACTGTCTCTCCAGACTTGCCCCTTGAATACTTCTGAATCACATACAGGTGCACAGGGTAGAGGACAATAATGCTCTGATGGGCTAAGGACAAGAGCCATCCCGTAACCTCCTGAAACGTGCCATGTTCCACACGGTAACAGTAATAAATCATTCCTTATGGACAGGCTTCGGAACAATGCAGTTACTCTAAAAAACTGAACACCAGCCAGGCATGGTGGTGCTCACCTTTAATTGCAGCACTCGGTCAGAGGCAGGAGGATCTCTATGTGAGTTTGAGGCCAATCTACACAGTGAATTCCAGGACAGCCAGGGCCATAAAGAGAGAGGCTGTCTCAAAGGAAATAAAAACCTGAGCATCATTCCATCTCAGTTCCTTTTTGACAGCTGCCTAGAACTTGAATCTACGGCTGTAACACGCTTTATCGAGTACTTTCCTACATATGTGCACAAACATCACTTCCAAAATTTTACAGTGGAAACAGTTTTTAATGTTGTATAATTTATCTTAAAAGACTTATTCTCAGGTGTTCTATTTGTTTTTACTATTGTCTACTTTGAGTTGTGTGTGTGTGCGCGTGTGCACACTCACTTGAGTGTGGGTGTAAAAGGGATGTGTGAGTATTGTCACACTCCTGCCATGGCATGTTTGTTGAAGGCGGAGAACAACTACTAGGAATTGGTTCTCCCATTCCACAGTCTGTGGGATTTGGAGATTGACATGGGGTTCTCAGGTTTTGTAACAGGTACCTCCACCTGCTGACCCACTGCATGGGTTCTGCTTTGGTGTTTTGAGACAGGGTAGCCAGCCAGCTTTGACCCTCCCATCTCTAGAGTGCTACATTTACAGATGCACACCACTGTACTGAGCCCTGGTCTTTGTATTGTGTGAGTGTTGTTTATGTGTGTGATGTGTGCACACATGTGTGTGAAGGCGTCCAGAATCCGGAGAAAGATGGCAGGTGTTTGCTGTCACTGTCTGACTTTTTTGTTGTTTTGAGACAGTCTCACAGTGTATCCCTGACTGTATGAGAACTCTCTATGTAGACCAGGCTGGTCTAGAACTCACAGAAATCTGCCTGTTTCTGCCTCCTGAGTTTTGGGATTAAAGGTGTGTGCCACTGCATCCAGCTTGCCTTATTGGTTTGAAACAGGGTTTCTCCCTGTACCCAGAGCTAGGCTGGTGCCAGCAATCCTCCTGTCTCTAGCCCTAACAGTGTTAGAGTCACAAGTATGCATGTGGCCACACCTGGATTTTCACATGGCTACTGGGGATTTGAACTCACAGCCTCATGGTTTTTTTAAATTAATTTTTATTGAGCTCTACATTTTTCTCAGCTCCCCTCTCTGCCTCTCCCCCCACATTCAACCCTCTCCCAAGGTCCCCATGCTCCCAATTTACACAGGAGATCTTGTTTTTTTCTACTTCCCATGTAAATTAGATCTATGTATGTCTCTCTTAGGGTCCTCATTGTTGTCTAGGTTCTCTGGGATTGTGATTTGTGGGTTGGTTTTCCTTGTTTTATGTTTAACCACTATCCTCATGTTTATATACCTAACACTTTTACCTGCTCACTCATATGCCTAACCGTGGCTCTGTATTTTAAATTACAGCTTTAAGTGGTTATTAGTGACATATAGAACGCTATTGCAAACCTTTTAAACCCACCACTGGGGAAGAAGAAGCAGGCAGATCTCTGTGAGTTCAAAGCCAGCCTGGTCTACATAGCAAGTTCTAAACCAGCCAGAGTTACACAGGGAGAGTCCATGTCAAAAAAAGTTGGTCAACTCACCATGTTGCCTGTGTGTGTGTGTGTGTGTGTGTGTGTGTGTATTCCACCCCCAGTGTTTTGATAACCTCTTGGTACAGTTTCCGATATTTTTGCTCCTGCAGGGAGGGAGACGTGGTAGAAAGGTGTCCTGGAGAGAGGAAAATACGCAGAGGGCTCCAGAGCTGAACCGACCTTTTCCTTGAAGATAGCCTATTGCTGGAGGCCATCATGCCCACGTCAGGCACCTGCTTCAGGGTGTCATCAGCTGACACTGTGGCAGGAGTATCAGAAGCAGCTGTTCCACGCTCATCCGCAAGGGGAGGGCCCTGGCTGCAGGCCCAGTGTCCTCTAAGTGATCTCTCCATGGCTGCTCCCAGTTCAGCTGCCTCAGAGCTTGTCGCTAAGGACTTGGTGCAGAGAATCTCTGTGCTGTATTCTCTGTTTATCCTGGGTTGGAAAACTTTCTTCCAACCTCTGTCCATCTAGTCCCATCTGCCTTTTACGCTGCAGAATTTCCCACAATCGATGGCTCACCGGCAGGTCTTGCTCTGGTTTCTAATACTGCCATGTACCATTTGCTATTTTAGTATAGCTTGGAAACCAGATGACTGATAAAAAAGAGCATTCAATCTCCCATTCAGGGATGGAAGCAGGGAGTGAGGCCTCAGGTTATAAAAGTAGCATGTGTATATTGCAGGGAATTTAGACAGTACATAAAAATGCTAAGACGGCAATTACTCTCCACACGTGGGTGCATATTCCGATCCCCCCACCCCATCTCTTCTGAGTGTCTCACCAAGTGGTCTAGATTGGTTTCCAGTTCTAGTCCCTCTTCCTGTCTCAACCTCTGGAATGCTAAGATATTGCCACCACATCTGGCTTCATCTGCTTTTCTTGCTTAACATGTTCATGCATAGCATAGTGATTTTCCTGCCTTCTGCTTTCGCTTATTTCCAGTCCATTGAGGCTGCTGTTTCCATTAACCTGCTGACTTGAGAGGAGCGCCATTTACACACTGTGGAGGTCAAGCGTGGCTCCCACCTACAAAGCACTGCCTGAGGGCTCCAGGGTCAAGGTGAGTAAACAGCACGGCTGGGGCAGAAACTGGGTGGGGCGCCCTCCTGCCTTCATCTATTACTATTTCATTTGAGAAAGCTCAAGGACACACCCGCTATATTGACTTTGACCTTGTGTTTGGGAGAGTGTGGTGGAAGACACAGATCTCAGTTTTCACACCTGCTACGGCTTCTCTGACACTTCTCTAGCTGACTACGACAACCAGTTCTGAATACATAATGTGTTATGTTTATGCCACCAGTATCTATCTGCTTTCAGCGAAGAAACCCTTACGGTCCAGACACATTTGTTTGCTTATGCGGCTAGTCTTGAACTGTTTTTTTTTTTCGAGACAGGGTTTCTCTGTGGCTTTGGAGCCTGTCCTGGAACTAGCTCTGTAGACCAGGCTGGTCTCGAACTCACAGAGATCCGCCTGCCTCTGCCTCCCGAGTGCTGGGATTAAAGGCGTGCGCCACCACCGCCTGGCTTGAACTGTTTTTTTTGAATATGTCTTCAACTCATTTAGTCTAAGAAGGACTTGGAAACTCGAAACACTGTATATTTTAATCCTCCCCAAATCTCCCACATTCCAGTCTAGCCAATCAGTCAATAGCCAGATAGAAATATTTGCCCAAAGTCACGTGACTTGCAAATGGTAGACTTGGGGTTCAAATTCATGTTTCCCTTTCAGAACCACAAATAAAAGGACTTAGAGGCCAAAAAGTTGGATAGGATCCTGAGGACCAGAGTTCAGGTCCTAACACTCACATAAAAACAGGCATGGTAGCCTGCCTATAACCTGAGCTTGGAAGACAGATGGGAAATCACCAAGAGAAGCTAGCTAGACTATGCAGATCAGCAAGAGAAGCTAGCTAGACTATGCAGATCAGCAAGCACCAGGGTCAGTGAGACCCTGGCTCGGTAAATAAAGCCAAGGTCAATCAAGGACATCTGACATCTATCTCTGTCCTTCACACACTTACACGTGCGTGCATACCCACCCACACGCAAACACTATACATATATGCCCACATACCACACACATATAAACAGAAAAATAAATAAACAGAAAGCTGTGTGACCAAGTGCCTTCAGCAGACTTCAGTCTGTTTCACCATGCAGATTTTTGAACCTCAGCTTTTTGTCCTGTACGATGAAGACAAAGGGCAAGATGGCTCAGCAGTAAATGCACCTTTCCCCCAAGGATAACAAGCTCAGTTCAATTCCTGCTCCTCCACGGCAGGAGAGAAATGACTCCCTTAAGTTGCCCTCTGATCCTCCATATAAAGGCTGTGACACTCTTGTAAACACACATACACACATAGACATACAATATATTTATTTTAAAATATAGGTATTTATACTGTAAGATTATTGTAAGGCTTGAACAAGATACTCCATTTATAGCTGGTAGCCTAATTGTTAATATTAATCAACAAGAATTCATCCATAGTCAGATCCACTGGGGTAGGAAACAAAAAGAAAAGGAAAATCAAAGGTCAAATCTGAAAGTACAAGGAAATAAATGAACTTTGCAGCCTTTATCCCAAGTCCACGATTGTCCCTCAGGAGTTAATAAGTAACTGAAGCATTTTGGTGACACTGCGGGTGGACAGTTACAGTCTTTGTGGCTGGAGGCAGCAGTGAGAATATGGCTTCCTGTGTCTCACTTTCTCCCCCTGTGAGCATGGAAATGGCTCCATCACGCTGTGTTTATGGAGAATGCTGTGGTCTTCGATGCAAAGCACTGCGCATCTGTGCCCTCTATGCCCAGGCCTCACACAAATGCAGCCTTTGTACAAGGTGCCAAGCACCTGGCCTCCCTGTTCCGGGGGGCTCCCGAGGCTTCCAAAAAGCACCAAGGCCAATTTGCATGTTTTACTCAAAACTGGAGGTTTTAAAATGAAATGCAAAGCATGACCAGTCTTCTCCGGGCTCTTCCCTTTGCTGGCACCGCTCTGCCATCTCCCCATCCTGCTCCGCATGTTTCTGGTTTCTTCTTGATATCTCCTCCCAGCAGGACCCATTACGATTCATCTGTTTTCTGTTTCTTGGGGTAACAGATCTCAATGCCTGCTGGACTCTTAGAGGAGCAAACAGGCCCACTGCAGCTTAGAATTAGCAGGCCCAGACTGGGACTCAGGAATCTCCGTGGTTAACGGCTGCCTGGGTGGTGGTGGCCGAAGAGGCTCTTGGAGCTTGTGCCTGGAGATGCTATGTGTGGTAGACGTGTCAGGTGTGGACTTGAGACGTAGCACAGGACAAACGTGAGGATGCTTGATGTGGTGATTGTAGCCCCGACAGTGAGACGGTGGCTCCATGAGGTGCAGGCCCCATTTGCCTCTAGCTTGTTGTCTGTGTCTTCTGCCCACAGGCCACACGATAGGTGGGAGAGGTGGGGAGGGGCACAGAGAGAAGTCCTGAGAAATCCATGCAGCACGGTGCACAGGTTGGGCAGAAACTGGAGGTTCAACGTATACACCTCAAAGACTGAGTAAAAGCCAGGCTGAAAGCCGGAGAGTTGTGAATGTTGCCGTCCCTAGACATACGTGGGGAACATACGGAATGCCCCGTGGCCCGTGAACAGCAAGACTGTTTTATTATTATTATTATTATTATTATTATTATTATTATTATTATTATTATTATTTGGCTCAGACAGCTGCTATCTATGGCACATATAAGCTCACTGCTGGTTCTGAAAAGGTTTCTGTCTTTAAGTGGCTTCATGGTAAAGTGATAACCCATCCGCCAATGAGAATGTGATGCCCTTCTGATGTGCTGCACGTTACTGAGTCTTGTCTTCCTGGTCTTTGGGAGAGTTGAAGGGCACATGGTCTTCTCTGAGGGGATCACTTAGAGCCCAGACCTGGCTCCTCGGCTTTCCAACTTCCCTTCAGTCTGCCTCCTCCTCCTCATCCAGGACTCAAGGGTGGATGCATTCATGAGGTCTAATGTTCTTTCTGATAACAGCTTGCCCCCATTATTCCTCTGAGTCCTAATTATGTTTTGTCTTTTTATTTGTTTTTAAGGCAGGATCTCCGTTTTTTGTTTTTTTTTTTGAGACAGGTTTTCCCTGGCAGTCCTGGAACTCACTCTGCAGGCCAGGCAGGCCTCAAGCTCACGGAGATCCACCTGCCTCTGCCTCCTGAGCGCTGGGATTAAAGGCATGCACCACCACATCTATTTTGCCTTTTCATTTCTTGAAGTGTAATATATATAAAATGAAAAATACAGATGTAATTTTTTGAAAACTCACAATCATACAACTTATCTTTTTTCCAGAATGTTCTTTCCTGGTCCCTCCCACTCAGCTCTAGCAATCTCTCCCTGTTCTTACAGCATTGTTGTTCTATTTCCTTTATAATAGAGACACTAGGTTTTTTTCCTTTTCTTGTTGAATTGTGTTCCACTGTATGAATATGACACAAAATATTTATCGATTAGTCAGTTGCTATATGTCTGATTGTTTTCAATTTGAGACTTCGTAAGTAAAATTCCCACAAATACGCTTGTAGGAGTCTTTTTCTGCTTGTGTGGTTTCATCCCCCTTGGGTAAGTGCTTCCGGGTTGAGTTCTGGGTTATCAGCTGTGAGTGTGTGGTCAGCCTGCTGAGACCCTGATAAACCCTTCTCGGAAAGCCTGCACCATTTCGTGCCCTCTCACACAGCACACGAGCGCCCTGGTGGCCTCGCATCCTTGCTTGTGTCAATACTGACTTTTCTTTCCAATTTTTCACTTCTGTTTGGTTGATTTTGAGGGCAGGGTTGGTGATATGACCTCAAGGCATAGCCAAGAATGGCCTCCAAATGGAATTCACTATCCTCTTGTCTCGGTCCTCCAGTACTGGAGCTACAAGCACGTACCTTTGTGCTTAGTTCTTGCAATTTCAGCCATTCTTTGTGACTTAAATTTGAATTCTCCAGATAACTCCGATGTTAAGGAATTCTTCAAGGACTTTTCGGCAAAAGAAATCTTTTTTATCTTTTTTTTGTATTTGTGGTGTGTGTGCTTGCAAAGCTGCATGTCTGCATGTGTGGTGAGTACATATCTGAGTACCTAGGCTGTATTTGTGTGTGTGCCTGCCCGTGCCCTTGTATGCACGTGTGGAGGATCAAACTTGACCTCAGGAGTCTTCCTCCATCACTTTTTGCCTTATTCCTTGAGGCAGGCTCTCTCAGTTGATCCCAGAGCTCATTGATCTGACTAACCTCCCCTCTCTGCCTTCTAAGTGCTGAAGTACAGGTGAGCCAGCCCATCCAGCTGACATTTATGTGGTTCTGAGGATCCGATCTCTCATCTTCATGCCCACACAGCAAGTGCTTCTAGCCCCTGAGCCATCTCCCAGCCTGAAAGAAATATCTTTTATAAAGGGTATTCCTAAGATGTTCAAATATTCTTCCAAGTTTTCATTGGATTGCTCATATTTTTCTTAATTCTAGAGATGTTAATACATTCTATTTATGAGTCCTTTGGCAGAAATGATATTTTTGAACACTTTTCTTCCTGTCTGTGGCATCCATGGAGTTCCTTGATAAGCTGTTTTAATGAGTAAAGATTTTTTTTTGTTTGTTTGTGTTTTGTTTTGTTCTGTTTGAGACAGGTTCTGGCCACAGTGCAAGCTGGTCTCAGACTAGTCAACCTTCAGAGTCAGCCTTCTGAATGCTGGCGTTACAGACACATACCCCAATGCCTAGCTTTCCGAACTATGTTTCCAATGGCTATGGAGAAAATGAAAAAAACTAATAAAAGTGACGTTGGACACAGAATTTTTATTATATTGTCTTAACCCAAGATAAAAAAAGTTCAAATATTACACTCCGTCTTGTTTCACAACTGGATCATAAACAATTGTGAAAGTACTTTATATGAACCTTTGAACCGAGAGTCACAGAAAATAGGAACCAGGATTTTCACAGAAATGGGGAAAGTGGTGCCGGGACTGGTAATGCCAGTCCTTACTGCCCAGTAGGTAACACCATGTTGGCAGGCTGAAACCAGTCATGAAGGGGGCTTTTACACCATGAATAACTGGCAAATGCTAGAGGTCAGACTGTGGTGAGGGGGAAGGGTTTGGTCATTCACCTGAGTGTACAGACACGGTACCCACAAGGACACATGCAGAAGGCAGGGTGTGCAGACACAGTACCCACACACATGCAGAAGGCAGGGTGTGAAGGCAGGGTGTGCAGACGCGGTACCCACACAGACACATGCAGAAGGTAGGAGAAGATGCTGGTTCTCTTCCTCCTTGCCTCCGTCATTCCTTGCTTTATTGCCTTTAGACAGGGTCTCTCTCTAAACTAAAAGCTTGGTGTTTCCGATGAGGCTAGCTAGCCAGGAAGCTCCCAAGATCTGTCTGTCTCTGTCCCACAGTGCCAGGTTTACAAGTATGTGAATGCTGAGCACTCACCCAGGTCTTCGGGCGGCCATACGCTCACCCAAACCAGATATGTTCTACTCGAGTGGGCTGGTCGTTAAACGCTCAGCAGCATGTCACTGGGAGGAAATAAAGGCTATAGTAAGCCAAGGAAGCATGAACCATTCCTGAGGTGGTGGGACAGACTTGGAGACAACTTACACATATTTCCTGGCTCTGTCTGTTTAAAGAGCCTAGACACAATGAAAAGCAAATGGCAATAACCATGCTTGAGTATAGGGCTTGATAAATGGTAGCTCGCTGGTCTAGGGCAAGGGGTAAGCCTGTAAGAGAAGAGGCCAGAAGGCACAGGAGTGTCCAGAGGATGGTTGGAATATAGCAAGGGGAAAGGATCCAGTTCTAAGAAACCCCTCAAACATGAGACAAGCATCAAGATGAGTAGTGATGGTAACACATTCACTGAATAAATCCATGAATCTCATACAGAGAACGACCAAGAGACTCTCTGTTGGGGGCTGCAGACCCCTGGCCCCTTGACTTTCTTTGCCTGCTACAGACCCTTTGCCTGCTGGAGTGAACGGAACAAAACAACTTGTTTACCTGTGCCTGCAGCTGCTCTGAGCACGAGACCTTGATGGCAGGGGAGTGAATTCTGGTGGGTTTTACAGCTGAAAATACCAAGAGCTAGGGCATGTGTATCAGTTAAGGGTCCCTATATAAAATTCCCTGGAGCACAATAAACTTGGCATTCTTGTGTCAAGGATAACCCGTATTCCCGTGTCTCTGTCTGTCTGTGTGCGTGTGTTTTTAAGACTCCAGCCTAGTTCCCGGCTTGTGTACTGACCTGTAGTGCAGGCATTACAATTCTCCCCTAAAGCCTCTGGAAGGAACCAGTCTTGCTGACACCTTGATTCTAGCACAGGGAACCCCAGTTTGGACTTTCTAACCTCCAGACAATGGAAGCGTGCTATTTCAATTCACGTTGTGATCATTTGTTACAGCGGTAACAGGTTGCTAGCAAAGGAACTTTAGCCAAAGGACCAAAGTCACTACACCAGCACCTCACATGGCAGGCCTCCTGTCGCTGAAAGTAACTCACCATTATCTCTGCAATATTCCTGGCAGAAACGCACTGTCTGGACTTAATCATGAGGAAACAGTCACACTCAAACTGAGGGCCACTCTGCAAAGTAACTGCCCTGCATTCTTCACAAGCGTCAGTCATAAGGTGTCAGGCTTGAGAACTGCTCCAGGTTAAAGGCGGAGGCAGAGTCTTGACTAAAGGTAATGCTGTGTACTCAGGAAAAAGCATTCTCTTCCTCTGTTAGAAAGGACACTGCTTATTTGGACAGGGACAAAAAGCAAACTGTGCCTGATCTTTTGTTTTAGTGGTTTGGGAAACGGGGAAGACGTACAGGTAGCCATTATGGTGTGGCACACTCAGTCCCAGCTACTTGAGAGGCTGAGACAGGAGCTTGAGGCCAGCCTAGCAGCACAGGAGCACCGCTCCAAAAGCAGGGTGGGGTGATGAAGGTATACTCCTGAAATCCCAGCAGAGGTGCATGCAGGAGGATCATAGGTTGAAAGTATTCCTAAGCTACATAGAAAGGTTGAGGCCAACAGCAGCGACGTGAGATCATCTCAAAAGAGAGAAGAAAGAGGAAGAGTGGGAGAGAGAGAGAGAAATGAGGGACACGGGTAAAAAGTACCTGGGAATTCTCTGTGACATTTTTTGCCACTTTTTTTTTAGAAATCTAAAATTATTTTTAAGACTATAAAGAAAGCCGGGCGATGGTGGCGCACGCCTTTAATCCCAGCACTCGGGAGGCAGAGGCAGGCAGATCTCTGTGAGTTCGAGACCAGCCTGGTCTACCGAGCTAGCTCCAGGACAAGGCTCCAAAGCCACAGAGAAACCCTGTCTCAAAAAACAAAACAAAAAAAAAGACTATAAAGAATTATAACAAAATACTTCCTATGCAAAATAAAAAGACAAGTAACAAACTGAGGGGGACGACAGTGTCTAGGGAGGAGAAATGTGGGTGGCAAGACCCTAAAACCACTTACACTGGAGGAACAGAAGCTTTCTTCCAATGGCCAACACAGAAACAGGTTGCACCTTAAGCCAAATGAAGTAGAAGCACATGTGTGCTTGCTTGTTTGTGATGGGGTTTCCCACTGTACCCAGGCTGGCCTCCCACTCAGGACCCTCCCACCTCAACCTCCAAAGTGCTGCAATGACAGATGTGTGTCACCATACCACCAAAAATCATTCTTAGAGAAGGACAAGCATGAACAAATAAAAGGTTGCTAACAGACAAGATCTAATTTTTCACACAAACACTAGTGGAGCATCTCCAACATCAGTGAGAAAGTAGAGAAAAAATATCACTGATGTTTGCTACTGGCACAATCTTTGAGGAAAAAAAAAACTGACAATACCCATCAGAATTTAACTCCCTATGGCCTCTGACTAGTAAGAACTCATACAAGAGTAACAACAAAATGTGAAAAGGCACACACAGGTGTTTACTGCAACATTGTAGTGGCAAGCCTAACATTCAGAAACAAAGAGTTTTCAAGAAAAATTAATCCCAAGTGGGAAACTGAACAACTATGAAAGAGTACGCATTGTCATGAAAGTATTCACAGATAGCATACAAGGAGAAGGAAAGGCGCATCTATGTAAGCCCGTCTATGTTGCATTCATTATATGTCATTGAAAGATAGTCTGCAGCCAGGCGATGATGGAACACGTCATAAATCCTAGCACTCAGGGGGCAGAGGCAGGCGGACTTCTGTGAGTTCGGGGTCAGCATGGTCTACAGAGTGAGTTCCAGGACAGCAAAAGCTACACTGAGAAACCCTGTCTCTTATATCTATCACCATACACAAAACTCAAGTCCAAATGGATCAAAGACCTCAACATAGAGCCAGCCACACTGAACCTTATAGAAGAGAAGTGGGAAGTACACTTGAACACATTGACACAGGGAACCACTTCCTAAATACAACCCCAGCAGCACAGACACTGAGAGAAACAATAAATGGGACCTCCTGAAACTGAAAAGCTTCTGTAAAGCAAAGGACACAGTCAACAAAACAAAATGACAGCCTAGAGAATGGGAAAAGATCTTCACTAACCCCACATCAGACAGAGGTCTCATCTCCAAAATATACAAAGAACTCAAGAAATTGGACACCAAAAGAACACATAATCCAATAAAAAATGGAGTACAGACCTAAACAGAGAATTCTCAACAGAGGAATCTAAAATGGCTGAAATACACTTAAGGAAATGTTCAACATCCTTAGCCATCAGAGAAATGCAAATCAAAACAACTCTGAGATTCCATCTTACACCTGTAAGAATGGCCAAGATCAAAAACACTGATGACAACTTATGCTGGAGAGGTTATATGGAAAAGGGAACACTTCTGCACTGCTGGTGGGAATGCAAGCTAATACAACCCCTTTGGATGTCAGTGTGGCAATTTCTCAGAAAATTAGGAAACAACCTTTCTCAAGACCCAGTAATATCACTTTTGGGTATATATCCAAAGGATGCTCAATCGTGCCACAAGGACATGTGCTCAACTATGTTCATAGCAGCTTTGTTTGTCATAGCCAGAACCTGGAAACAACCTAAATGCCCCTTGACTGAAGAATGGATAAGGAAAAACTGGTACATTTATACAATGCAGAATAAAAAACAAACAAACGACACCTTGAATTTTGCAGGAAAATGGATGGAGCTAGAAAACATTATTTTGAGTGAGGTAACCCAGACACAGAAAGACAGTTATCACATGAACTCATTCATAGGTGGTTTTTAAACATAAAGCAAATAAAACCAGCCTACAAACCACAATCCCAGAGAACTTAGACAACAACGCGGGCACTAAGAGAGATCTAATCTACATGGGAAGTAAAAAGTAGAAAAAGACAAGATCTCCTGGGTAAATTGGAAGCATGGGGACACTGGGGGAGAGTTGTAGGGAGAAGGCAGGGAGGGAAGCAGAGAAAAATGTAGAGCTCAATAAATATCAATAAAAAAAATTTTTTAATTAAAAAAAAATAAAAAGAAACCCTGTCTCAAAAAGCCAAAGACCATCTGGAAACACACACCAGCAGCAGCCCAGCTCGCGGACTGGATTCCAAGAGCAGAACTGGACACGATAGGAGAAAGCACACGGCTCATTACTACGCGCCAATCAGCTTACAGATGGTGAGCGCCTGGCTCCCTGTTCACGTAGCAGTCACAGGTCTTAGCAGATTGCATGTTCAGAAAATCAGCTAAGCTCCAAAGCTCAGAAAAGCATTTACAAATCCACCAGGAGAGAGAATCTAAGAATTGAATGGGAATGGCTTGACTCCTAAGGAACATTAAATCTGCTGGTATTGGTACTGACACAACAGACTGGGCTAGCCATGGTGGCTTCTGACTGTAATCCTAGCATTCAGGAGGCTAAAACAGGAGGATTGCCACAAGTCAGAGAGCAGCCTGGGCTATATAAGAGTAAAACTCTATCAAAAATGACTAACTTTTATTATATAATTTATTTTATGTTCATTGGTGGTTTGCCTGCTTGTATGTCTGTTGGGGGGTGTCAGAAGCCCTGGAACTGGAGAGACAGACAGGTGTGTGTGGCCATGTAAGTGCTGAGAATTGAACTCAGGTCCTCTGTGCTCTCAACCACTGAGCCGTCTCTCCAGACCCCTGACTAATTTTTGAATACATTAGTAAATACAACCTGAAGATCTGGCGATTACCCAACAAGAGCATGACATCACAGGGAAAACCTGTGGTGTGCCAATATTCTCTTCCTGGTCCATGGCATTCCCTGGAGAATCGACTAAATTTGGTCCCTACTCTTGTCCCATAAGTCTGAGGAGGCAGGCAAGCACAGAGAAGCATCTCCTCTCAAAACTAGAATGAAGTACCCATAGGTAGGACACAGGGAAAGAGAGAGACAGAGAGGGCAAATCTCAGCTGTCCAGACACCAAACCAAGAGGGCAAGTCAGATCAAACAATAAATGTGTTGCCACTACTACACCCAAAAGCAAATGCAGAGCAGGAGCCAGTGGAGGGGGAGCCAGTGGGAGAGGAGCCAGTGGGGGAGGGGCCGGTGGGGGAGGAGCTAATGGGAGAGAGGGCAGGCCGTGGAGGAGCCCATCAGAACCAAGGGTGACAATAGATACAAATGATTATTTGTATGACGACAACATCACAATGACACATACTACTGTGTATGCTAACTAGAAACTAGGTCATTTTTTTAAAGGTACCAGAAACCTAGTGTAGGAATCTAGAGTAGGTCTAAGCCAGGACAATGTCCAGAGTTGCTGTTCCAACTGCTATGTATCCCTTCTCACTGCAAGGTTAGAGCCCAGGCCACTTGTAACAGGTAAGCCATTTCTCTAGCCCCTTTTCTGGTTTTTTTTTTTCTTGAGGTTAAGACTCATGAAGTTCAGGTCGACCTCAAACTCACTATGTTGGAGAAGATAACCTTGAACTTCTGATCCTCCTCAGCCTCTTAACTCTGGAGACAAGCAACCGCACAGTGGAAGAAACATCTACCATGCCACGCAAGGCTGCTAACTGGAAAACCTTTGCCAACTCTGCTCTAAGAGACTTCAAGTTGACAGAAAATATTTCACGCTTATGAAAACGAACTTTGTCTTAAGGTAAAACCGGGTCCAAGTGTAATGATCTTCATTCCCCTTCTATCTTAGGGACTTTGCCCCTAGAATCAGCGGGGAAATTCCCTCATGGTCTGGAATTGTGGTGGCATAGGTGGATTTATAATCTTCCTCTGAACCAGAAATTAAACGGCACTATGTATCAATCAGTCAATCATCACAAAGTACAACTCATCAAAATATCTCATTTCCTGAACATTCTAGAATCAAAGGGTCTGTGTGATTTCCTATAGCCCTGTGGTCTTAATGTGCTACATCTTAGAGAGAAACCGCCTGCCGGGTGGTGGTGGCGCACGCCTTTAATCCCAGCACTCGGGAGGCAAAGGCAGGCAGATCTCTGTGAATTCGAGACCAGCCTGGTCTACAAGAGCTAGTTCGAGGACAGGCTCCAAAGCTACAGAGAAAAACCCAAGAGAGAGAGAGAGGTCGCATAACGAATTTCTACCTTTACAGTGGACTGAGGCCTAGGTTACAACTTGACCAAAGACAAGTTGGTTGTAATGGCACACGCCTCCCAGTGCTGGGAGGCTAAGGCAAAAAAATTGCTAACTCAAAACAAAACAAACAATTTGACCAAAGTCTTAATTTTTTAAATTTCACCTTTTTTAGGTATGCTCTTGTAAGCCCAGGCGAGCCTCAAACTCTGCACCGTTTCCCCGTGCATGCTTTCTGGTTTAGCTTTTGAGGTTTTTTGTTTTTTTGGTTGTTTTCTTTTTGAAACAGGGTCTCCTTTTGCCCCAAATTGCCCTCTAAGACCAAGTTAGTCTTTTTCCAAACCCCAAAAAACATATGGCCCTTGTTTCCACCTATTCCTATAACTCTGTACAAACTT
The DNA here is from genome assembly GCF_037038515.1 of Microtus pennsylvanicus. NCBI lineage: Eukaryota > Metazoa > Chordata > Mammalia > Rodentia > Cricetidae > Microtus > Microtus pennsylvanicus. Next base: position 9,727,497 of record NC_134582.1, read on the forward strand.
GGCAGTATCTGGGCTGGAGAGACGATCCAGTGGTTCGGAGTACGTACTGCTCTTGCACAGGACGAGGTTCAGGTCCCAGTTTCCACACCAGTGGCTCACACCCCCTGGAACTCCAGCTGCAGGGGGAGCTGATGACTCTGGTCTCAGAGGGCACCTGCATTCACAGGGCACACTCCCACACACAGCACATAATTTAAAACAATAAAAATAAGTGTTTTTTAATTTACAATTTCTGTTGTCCTGGAGTGTTTCTGGTTAAGATTTAGTCTTAACATTTGGTCTTAACATTCACAGCTGGTGGTGGAGCCCTGGGCTTTGCACATGCTCAGTGAGAGTATCTACCACCGGGCTACATTCCCAGCCCTGGTTTATTTTTAGTTTCACAGTTGCCATTTTGCTGAGTTCATCTAAAACTCAGTGCACTTGGGGCTTTCCACACTCCAGGCCATAACCTCAGGAATAGGATGCTTTTATATATTCAAATTTCAGGCTTGGGCCTGTATCAAATGTTGGGGTTTTCAAAAGGAAGTTACAGGAAGTATTCTTTCACTACGCTTGCCAAAGTCCGCTGCCTTGTCTCCTCTAGCTCACTGGTTTCTTATCTGGATGGATCCAATAACAGCTCACGTGACCTCTAAGTACAGACAGCCCAAGCATCTAAATGTTAATTACATAAAAATGACAATAGCTGACCTCCACCTGCTGACTTGTTGACCCTAAATCGAAAGCTATTCTCACATAAATCTGCACACTTGCTCATAACAACTGCATTCATAATTACCAAAATTCTCAATAAGGAACATTGTACATCAGTACAATGAGGTGCCACTCAGAAACCAAGAGAAAAGCGTTATCAAGCCACAGAGATGAGAAGAATCCTCCCCTCCCCATACCTCCCACTTCCAGCCTGGGACGTGAAGCTCATCAACATGGAAGAATTTTACACAGCCCCTGCAGGATAAAGGAAGTCAATGTCTAGGTGGGTATGGCATGATTCCAATTATGTGATACTCTGGGAAAGGCAAAACTATAAATGAATCAATGCTAGGACAGATATTTATAGGTGGTAAAACTGTTGTGGCTGCTACAGCGGTAGAGATGTGGTCATTCAGTTGTCCAAACCCACAAAACACAGAAAGGGAAGTCTATGAACCACTACAGACCTTAGACAACAAAGCATATCTACATTACTTGAAACGCATGCGCCACACTAAAGTAAGATGCCAACAATGGTGAGGAGGACATGTGGGAAATCTTTTTTTTTTTAATTAAGTAACTAATCTTTTTTTTTTTAATAAAACTTCTGAACCGGTAGATCTATGGGTCAGTTTTGTTCTATTTTGTTAAAACAGAGTCCATTATGTAGTCTGCCTAGAGCTTTCTTGGTATACCAGGCTGGCTGCAAACTCACAGGAAGCCATGGCTTCTGCTGGAATTCAGGCTTGGGCAACTACACTCACCGAGTTCTATTAATCATTAAAATCTTCTGAAAATGTGGGCTGTGCATGGTGGTACATACCGAAAGTCTCAGTACTGGGTAACTGAAGCTACATAGAAGGTTTTATGCCAGCCTGGGCTACAGGAAACTAAAGTAATTACTAATTAAATTGTTAGAAATGACCTAACGGCATGCTGCAGCTTTCTAGGAATGACTAGAAGCAAGGCTTTAGTGACTTGATCATTTTCGCAAATTAGACTTTCTGAAATGGGTGGGCCACACTTGGGCTACTTCCTGTGAAAGGACCCGCCGCTTCCAGCCCCCCATACTCCCACCCCATCCTCAGCCTTCACGGGGCTGCTCGGCTTCACCCTTCACCTCTCCAACTCCTGTCACCTTCCCTGAGATCAGACTGTCACCCACACAGATCAGTAAGTCTCCAAACCGGCTACTCATTGTGGCAGGCTGAAGGAGCACCCACCCTGAAAAAGAAGTGTTAATCTCCAGAATCACTTAATAATTAAACAGGTGAAGTGGAATTTGCAATTATGATTAAATTGAGGACTTTGAGATGGGAGATTATTCTAAATTATCCTGGTGGACCAACGTAATTGCAGGGCTCCTCAAGAATAGGGTGGCCGGGCGATGGTGGTGCACGCCTTTAATCCCAGCACTCGGGAGGCAAAGGCAGGAGGATTTCTGTGAGTTCGAGACCAGCCTGGTCTACAGAGCTAGTTCCAGGACAGGCTCCAAAGCCACAGAGAAACCCTGTCTTGGAAAAAAAAAAAGAATAGGGTGATGTGGTTGCTGGGGGTTTGGTGGTGTTTTTCTGTTTGCTTTGTGTTTTTTCAGTCAGTGTCTCACACTGTAACCAGACCTCAAACTCAAAGTAATCCTACTGCCTCAACCTTCCATATGCCAGGATTAGAGGCAGGATCTACCGTGCATGAATCTGTTTTTGAAAATGAAAGTCATGGGCTAGAGAGGGTCTGAGTTCACCATAGTGAACCCACCCAGGGAAGCTGGGTTTGCCTGTGACCCTAAGACTGGGGGCTGAAATAGGATGGTCCTGAGGCTCGGTGGCCAGTCAGTCCAGCCAGTGAGTGAAATCCATCATGTTCAGTGAGAAACAGAGACACTCAAACAAATGAACACACACACACACACACACACACACACACACACACACACACACGGAGGCTGCTTGTTCATTTCCCGGCTGCCCAGACTTCCGAAATAACCACACAGAATTAATTAAATCACTGCTTGACCAATTACTTAAGCATATTGCTAGCTAGCTCTTACATCTAGAATTAACTCATCTCCATTATTTTATATTTTACCACGACACTCGTGGCCTACCAGAAAGGTTTCAGCATGTCTGACTCTGGTGACGGCTGCATGGCTTCTTTCCTGACTCTGGCTTCCTTCTCCCAGCATTCAGTTTAGTTTTCCCCACCTAGCTCTGTTCTACCCTATCAGGCCAAACCAGTTTCTTTCTTTCTTTTTTTTTAAAGATTTATTTATTTATTTATTTATTATGTATACAACTTTCTGCCTCCGTGTATACCCACATGCCAGAGGAGGGCGCCAGATCTCATTACAGATGGTTTGGAGCCACCATGTGGTTGCTGGGAATTGAACTCAGAACCTCTGGAAGAGCAGACAGTGCTCTTAACCACTGAGCCATCTCTCCAGCCCCAAACCAGTTTCTTTATTAACCAATGGTATCTACAACAAACAGAGGGGAATCACACATGGCACATGGTGATTTTACACATACATATATAAAATACATATATATAATTTTATATTTTATACATACATATAAAGTATATATATATATATATATACATATATAATGGTGTAGTGTGACTGAGGATAATACCTATGGCAGCCACACCAGTACACACCAACATATGTACTGACAGACACTCATACACCATACATACATGCCCACAAATTAATTAGTCAATTTTTAGAATGAAAATGAAAGTGGCCCATGAGCCAATTCCTGAAAGTAGACTCTAGAGTCTAGGGCAGTGGTTCTCAACCTTCCTAGTGCCATGACCCTTTAATACAGTTCCCCATGTTGTGGTGACCCCAACCAGAAAATTACTTTTGTTGCTACTTCATAACTAGAACTTTGCTCCTGTTATGAACAATGATGTAAATATCTAAAATGCAACCCGTGAGAATCACGACCTACAAGTTGAGAACTGCTGGTCTAGAGCCAGGCAAAGGTTCTGACTAAATCATGGCTCCTCCCCTCCAGTCTTCTCCCGCAAATATACGCCCATTTTAGACCAGGGAGATGTATGGACTGTCAGAGGGGCGGGAAACACATGTCAAGAGCACAGCCTAGCATTTATGAGTCCCTAAGCTTGAGCCCCTTGACCCTTAGTGAAAAGAAGAAGAGGGAGTAGAAGGGAGGAGAGGAAGATGTGGGGGGACCGCAAGGTAAGTTTGTGTGTTTTAGGGCAGTCTCTGCTAAATCGTTAAAGTAGTGATAGGAAAAAATACAATAGATATATATATAATGTATATATATATAATATATATTCTATATATTTCCCTCATTGCGCTCACCAAATCCTTAGTTATATTTATTTAGCTACTAGGTGTCTTACACACTAGGATAAAAGCTCCCAAAATCTGGTGTCACGTGCAGCACAAAAGAGGTCCTCTCAACAGATAGATACTTAGTAAAGGAAGAACTTTGACCCCCATCTTGACAAGCATCATTCAAATGCTACAACACAAACACAGAGCCTCTTCGAGTTTGTGCTACAAGCCCAAGATGAAGCACAGTAACATCGCCATACGGAGCCAAAGCCCGGAGCCAAAGCCCAGGATGAACCAGCAGTGACATCACCATACAGAGCCAAAGCCCAAGATGAACCAGCAGTGGCATCACCATACAGAGCCAAAGTCTGTGCTGCCCAGCACTCCGGGACTGCGCAATCAGTGACACGGCAGAAGTACAGAGATCCAGCCCACATGGTGGCACATACCTGCAATCCTAGGGCAGAAATATCTGAAATTCAAGTTATCACTGGCTACATAGGGAGTTGGGGGCTAGCCTGAGCTACAGGAAACCCTGTCTCAAAAAACACAAAGGAGTCCGGCACCTCCCAGACTGGAATGAATACCTAGAATGAATGTTGTAGGTGAAAAACCAGGGATAGAGCAGATTATTTTGTTTAGAAAATTTGAAATTTAGAGTCTATCATGTAGAGCATAGGGTATGCAGGGGTAGGGGTGAGGGGAGAGGAAATAAAGCATAGGATATGCAAGAGTAGGGGTGAGGGGAGAGGAAATAAAGCATAGGATATACAAGGGTAGGGGTGAGGGGAGAGGAAATAAAGCATAGGGTATGCAAGAGAGGGGTGAGGGGAGGTGAGGGAAAGAGGACACAGTTTGGATCGCATTCAGCAAGGCAGTTTTGAATAAGAAGTCCTTGGAGAGCAAGCATCCCCTGGGTGCGGAGCACCAGACAAATGGCTCTTTATGACTCTTTTGCTCTTTTTATGATGGTTGGCAAGGGTGCAGGCAATTCTGGGTCCTCCGCCATCAGCTGGACACCTTGTCGTGGTTTTGTATTTTCTTTTTTTTTTTTTTTTTTTGATATGACAAGGCTTTGCTGTGTAGCTCAGGTTGGCTGTCAACCCAAGCCGTCCTGCCTCAGATGTAATTACAGGCATGTGCCACCAATCCACAATCCAGCTACACTGAACTGCTTAACCCAGATGATTCTAAGCTTTCTGTCGAGAGAAATAATGCTGAAATGTACATACTAACACATACAGCCAAATCCCTTCCGAAACACGCCCAACAGTTTCCCTGCCCCTGTAAGGACCAACACCTTCTCCCACAGGAAGCCAGGGTGGTGAGGCTTTTCCTAATCTGCTGAATTTGAGAAGCGAAGAATTACAGTCTTCACTTATCAGTTCCTGGTCGGGGTGAACTGTTGTGGATCTTTTGTTTTTCAAAATAGGGGTTCTCTCTATAGCCCTAGCTGTCCCGGAACTCATTCTGTAGACCAGGTTGGCCTCAAACTCACAGATCCACCTGCCTTTGCCTCCTGAGTACTGGGATTAAAGGCGTGTACCACCACTGCCCAGTGGGGGTCTTTTGCAAAGAATTTGGTTATATATTGACTTCCTTTGTTACTGGTGTTGGAAGGTGGTACCCTGTGCCACAGACTATGCAGAGCTCAGAGGACAACCCCCGGGAGTCAGTTCTCTCCTTCTGCCACATGGGTCCTGCAGACTAAAACTCAGGCCATAGGGCTTGGCAGCAAGCGCCTTGTTTGCTTCTCCTGAGGCAGGGTTTGGATTCACTGTGTAGCCCAAGTTGCTCTGAACTCACAGAGATCCTTCTTCCTCATCCTCTGGAGTGCAGGGGTTGTGGCATAAACCACCACTATTTTAGTTTTAATTTGAATTTTTAAATTTGAATTTTATGAGTGAGGTAAAACATTTTTTCCCTGCTCTTAGAATTCACTTTCGTTCTCTTTTGAGAATTAGGGCAATCACTCTTAAGTCAGGATAAGGAAATAGGTGGGGAGAGCAAATGAGCTTCTGCTCCAAGGAGACACCCAGCATCCTCACGCCACATCTGTCTGTCCCTCAAGGACCCCACTGGGCTTTATTTAGGTGAGCTTCTACTTGCCCAGCTTCTAGAGCCGTCCCATGCACAGGCACCACCTCTGCTTTCTCTCAGACAAGTGACCCTGATTGGTGGAGGCAAGTGCCACTCAGACATTGCCGCTGCTGTTGCTTTAATTTTGGTATTTTTTCATCATGTGCTACTTACTTCCCACCATGTTAAAGAATTACATATAATGTCTACTGAAGGGCTTTTTGCACCCGTTGAACTTTCAACCAATCCCAGTTCCTCTCACCCTCGTCCGAGTCTCACCCTTACCCCCCTATTCAAAAGACTTGTCTTTCCACTGGGCTTCCTAGAAGAGCAGATCACTGAATAACATCAAGCCACACATGACAGACTCTAGGGCAATCTGGCTACAACATCTGCTGTGCCATTGATCTCAGGGTTCATTCGGCTGATCTGACTGACTAGGTGACCTCCCCCTTCATCCGTCACCACTCTGTGTGCCTCTCCTAAAGACTCACAGCCAGGGGAAGAGGACTACCTTCCCCATAGAGGAGAACCGCTTTCAGTCAAGGACATCAAACATAAAACATAAAACATTGGGTTACTCAAAAGATTTGCTTTATAACATGCTAATATTTTTGTAGCAGTCCTAGAAATCCTGGAACGCCACCTGTAGACCAGGCTGGCCTTGAACTCAGAGATTCACCTGCCTCCATTTTATGTTGGCATTACCAACATTACGATTTTGAGCTCCAAAGAGATTTTAACTAAACAGAGTAGTGCCTCCAGAGGGAACACTGGACCAAGGGATGATTCATATGCAAGGCCAAGCAGAGGGAGAAAGCCTGAGATTCCAGCTTTGCTCAGAATGGTGTGCCACTTCAGATGTGAATTACCTGCTACTGGAATTTTCCATTTAATATACTTCAGCTATAACTCACCATAAGTAACTCAAAACTCAAAAAGAGAAACTGTGGCTAAAGAAGGATTCTGTAGTGTTCAATAAATACAAGAGAGGAAACTGTTGCCGTGGTGTTTTGACTTGTATTTGTTGCTCAGCAACACCAACCTGGGTTCATTCATGAGCTGCTGGACGAAGTACTACAAGCATAACCACATAGGAATATGGGTCCATGCTTAGCCCCGCAATGGCCATTTGGGAACTAGTGATGGTAGAGACAACAGGATTGTTATCTGGGCACTGCTGTATGAAATTCCCTGGTTCTCAGCGGAGACTAAACATATCTATCTATTCAGAAGGTGAGGCGTCACTGGCTGCTGTTCAGTTTCTTAATGGAGTTGACTCAAGCAAACATGACTGACCTGTGGCCTAGGGCTCCATGTGTCCCAAAAAAGCTATGAACTCAGCCCAACACATTACAATATCATCTTGCAATGTCAAAAGGATGGAAGATTGGCACAGCAGTTAGAGGTTCAAGTGGGAAAAGGGTGAAATTATCACTGTGGAGAGAGAGATCTTATTGAACGACACAGCAACAGGGCTAGACGGGCTGTCTATCATGTGTTTTCAGAATTAGACACCAAAAACCTTATGCATCTTAACATTATCTTTTATAGAAAGCTCTGGAAATTACACACTGTCAAACAGGAAGAGGATGGTACCTTGTGTTTTAAATAGTTATTAGGAGCTGGGGATGTAGCTCAGTACCAGTTATTGAGAGACAAAGTTATGGTATTTTAACTCAAGTATGAAACACTAAAAAGTGTACACAATGATCACAGTACATGGACGTACCTTACTGAGCGGGACACGTAGGTTGTCGTGACAACAGGTGACACAGCTAGCGGAAACAATTCGTTATCTGACAAGTGACCCAAAGACACTGTGGTATGGATGGTGGAAGGTGATGTGCTCAGAGAGGCAGTAGTTGCGATGAGAGGCCACCGGAAGAATTTATACCAAGAATGGCATGACTCAATTTACATTTTAAGAGTTCTCTGAATGACTTGGGATCTGGAAAACGGAAACTTCGAAGCAGAAGAACATAGAATGTTTGCCTGGGATGGCAGCTGAGCAGCAGCAGGCTTGAGAAAGAACGAGCAGAGGTGGGAAAAAGGACCAAGGGTTCCTGGGGAAGGTAGGTCTCCACAGAAAGATGTGAGGAGGAAGGGTTCTGTGTGTTTGTTTTGGAACACAGTCTCACTATGCACCCCAAGCTGGCCAGGAACTCAAGAACCTGAACCTCAACTTCCCAAGTATTGGGGTTACAGTTGCATGTACCACACCTGACTGGGAAAGTACCCCATACGCTGGAGCATTTGAAAGGGAAACGGGGGAGTAGGGCTCCAGACAAAGAAGGAAATAAGGTAAACAAGGAAAAAATGACAATGATGCTATCCAGGAAAACCAAGAACAAAGAAGTGGTCACAGTTTATACGCAGCTCTGAGTAAATAATCCTCTTGTGGTCTAAGAGTGTGGGCAGTGACAGTGGTTTTTTTTTTTTCCTCTCTTTCTTCCTTATGGAAACAGTGTGGTCCTGGCTGACCTCGAACTCACAGAGAACCATCTGCCTCTGCCTCCTGAGTGCCAGAAATATATATGTGAAGAAATGGTATTTAACAACAAAGACTCTAAGTGAAGAAAATATTATATGTTAATTATTTATAACATGGAAACTTCTGTAACTTTGAATTCTTTTTCTAAATAAAAAGTTAAAAGTAGTGTCATGATTTTATAGGGAAGTGGGAATGGCGGCATAAGAGTGCTAAGGCCTCTGTTATAGCCGTCATCGGTAGACAGTGCCCTGAGTGGGTTCATCAAGAAAGGGTAAGCAGGGGCCAGAGCAGAGGTTTTCAACCTGTGGGTCTCAACCCCACAGGGATTGCATGTCAGATATCCTGCATATCCGATATTTTCATTACAATTTGTAACAGTAGCAAAGTTACAATTTTGAAGAAGCAATGAAAAAATTTGTGGTTGGGGGTCACCACAACATGAGGAACTGTGTTAAACAGTAGCAGCATTGGGAAGATTGAGAACCGCTGAGCTCCAGAGGCGGTTCAGTGGCTAAGAGCACTGGCTGCTCTCCTGCAGGACCAGGGTTCAGCTCCCAGGACTCACATTGCAGCTGACAACCCCTAACTCCAGTTCCCGGATCCTACACTCTCTTCTGGCCTCCTCAAGCACTGTAGACACAGTATGTACACACATGCATGCAAGCAAAACACCCATACACATCAACTAAAACTGAAAATGCCATCTGGACACAGCGGTGCACTTCCATAGACCCAGCTTCTCAGGGGGGCGATGCCAAGAGTTTGAGATCAGCCTGGACAACACAGCAGGATTCCACGTGAAGGAGGGGAGGTGCCAGTAACTACGGAGAGAAAGAGCTAAGATTTTCAGTAAAGCCTATGGGGTTAGATTGGGCACACAGGAGAAAAACATTATTTCTTTCTTAAGTCATAAGAAAGTACTTAGATTTTTTTTCAAAGCATGTCCTTTTGTTACTATACTTTTTTTAAAAAAAGTATTTGCCTTGATCAGGCAAAACCCTCTATCTTTCTAAGTATCCCCAATTTTGTCATGGATTTCTTGTTTGTTTTTTTTTTCCTCCTGAAAGGTAGGTCCCATATCATTCTTACTAAATTTTTTAAATAAAATAAGAATTTTTTTTTGTTTATTTGTTGTTTTTGGTTTTGGTTTTTCAAGATAGGGTTTTTTTCTCTGAGTTCCAGGGGTCTCAACAGCCTCTTCTGACCTCTGAGGGTACCAAACATGCCCATGGTACATATATATATATATATATATATATATATATATATATATATATATATATATATACATTCAGGCAAAACATAAAAAGTTTTTTAAAAAAATCTAAATTTTTTTTTCATTTTTCTTTTTAATTAGAGCTGTGTGTTACAGCACATGGCAAGCCAAGGCAAGATTGCAAGTTTGAGACTCTAGCAGCTCAAAAAAAAAAAAAAATAGAGAAACATCCTAAATGTAGTGCAAAATATCACATGGAGTCAATATGCAGCAGCTGGTATAGGAGAAGGAAGGCAAGGCAAACTCCACAGACTCCAAAGCACACAGTATTGAGAAGAGCCTTGAGCATGCCCAGCACTGCACCGGGGTGGGGGCCACTCTAGGGCCAAAGGTTTGGACGAGGAACAGCTGTGGGCTGATAGCTGGGTAATGAGCTAATTAGGAAGGGACCCAAACTTCCTCTGGACAATCTCCAGGTAGAGTGAGGGGTCCCACCCAAGGCAGGAGTAGGGTGCTGATCGTGACTGGGAGGCTATTCCAGACCCAGAAAATCTGCCCTTCAGGCACGAGTGGGACCTCATGCTCAAATGAGGCTCCTGGAAACCCCCTCGGGTGAGAGGATGTGATTCTCTCTGTCTCTTCTGGAACTGGTTCTAGAGTCGCCTGTGCATGCCCACAGCAGAAAGGCACTTTTGTCTGAGCACACCCTCATCTGAAGAGTGCCATCTCGCATCTGTGCTGAAGCTCTGGAAACCACGTCACTGACAATTGTCTCCTTCTGGAGTGGAACCATCAAAGTTAACCAAGATAAATCGCACAGCACTGCCTACCCAACTGCCCCCCCACCGCGTCATGAGTCCCCTAGAGACCACTAGGCTCTCTTAGCAAAAGCTAAGAGCCTTTATTGCAAGCTCGAGTTTGGGCTCTCTGTCCCTCCTACACAGTGGTTGGATTAGGGAGAGCAGCACTGAGCTCAGTTATGGCAGGGAGAAGTAAAGGACAGGGCGGTAGGGGAATTCCGGATTCAGATGAGGGTTGCACTCCTGACTGGACAGGAGTGGGGTGGCTGGAGTCTTGTCAAACAAAGACTGGTACTGGTATTGCTGCAAGGAAACTGACAACCTATATATAAGATATTCTTAATGTTCTGGAGCATCTAGTACTTGTTTGTCCTAATTCTGATTGGTCCCCTGCAGGGTACAGTCTGTGGCTTTTCCTGGTTGTTGTAAAGGTGAGGCCTAGTCCCAGGAGTGCTAGTCTGCAGCCTGTCATGGCTGCACTGATGTTAAGTTAGGCCTCTTCAGCCATGAGAAGTGATACAAGCTGAAGAATGTGCACAGATAAGAAGGCAAACCTCATCAGGGCTGATCCCATAGATTTCTAATGTGCCTCTTGGATCTCATTCTGCAGCCCAAGATGGCCTGGAATTCATGACACAGCCTGTTAAACCTTCAACTTATGAAAGGAATCCCCCTGCCTCGGCCTCCTAGCCACTGAGATAATAGGCATGAGCCACCATGGCTGAGTTCTTGTTTTCGAAACTACTAACAATGAGGCTGAAGAGGTGGCTCCGATTTTAAGAGCAATTGCTGCTTTTACAGACGACCCAGGTTCAGTTCCCAGCCCTCATACCACCCATAATTCCAGTTCCAGAGGCTCCAAGGACCTCTTCTGCCCTGCTGGAAAGTGTATACACATGGTGCTTATACATGCAGGGAGAACACTCATACACATAAACCTTCAAATACACTTCTTGAATACTGATTACTTCCTTGGAAAGCAGACCTACCAAAAGATTCCCTTATGTATTTTTCTGTTTATTTTTTATTTATTTGTCTGGGGTGGGGGGCATGCAGGAATCAGGGTGCCACAGTATACATGTGGAAACCAGAGGAGAACTTGTAAGCTGCCATGTAAGTGCTGGGAATTGAACCTGGGTCCTCTGGAAGACCAGCCAGTGTTGTGTTGTTATTTTGTTTTGTTTTGTTCTTAACTGCTGAGCCATCTCTCCAATCCACAGAAGACAACTTGTTGGACTTGGTTTTCTCCTCCCACTGTGTGGGTTCCAGGGATCAAACTCGGGTTGTCAGGCTTGACGGCAACTGCCTTTACCCACTGAACCATCTCACTAGCTCAAAAGGTTCCTTTAAATAAATGTTTCATAGGACATTTGAATAAAATGAGTGTGTCGGCTAAATTTTCAGGACCGGCACTGAATTTGATCATGAGTCTCTCAGCTTCAGCCTGTTCCTCTCTGAAGCCCGCCATGGCTACTTCCTGGTTGTCTCCTTGGTCCCTGCCTTTCCCTGTCCCCTTCCTCCTTCTTAAATCAGGCATCCAGCAAATGCTGTCACTGCCGCTCTTCTTCCTCCTCCTCCTCTTCTTTTTGTTTTTTTTTTTTCAAAACAGGGTTTCTCTATGTAGCCCTGGCTGCTCTATAACTAGCTCTGAGGGACCAGGCTGGCCTCAGATTTACAGAGATCCCCCTGCCTCTGCCTCCCGAGTGCTGGGATTAAAGGTGTGAGGTTCCATGCCTGGTTACTGTCTCTTTTGTTTAACTTTAATTTTTTTTTATTTTAAAACAAGCATGCCACACAGCATATGTGTGAAGGTCAGAGGTCAACTTGTGGGCGTTGGTTCTGTTCTTCCATCATGTGGGCCCAGGGGATTGGATTCAGCTCCCTGGACTTCACTGCATGTGCTTTACCCACTGAGCCATCTGTGCCAATATTAACAACAGCTAACAATTACAAGGTACAAGTCACTGCGCTCAACTCTATAATTTAATCTCACAAGGCTCTCGTGGAAGAGACCGGCATTATTTCCACTATTATATACAGAAAAAAAGGCAAAAACAGAAGCTTTGGGACTTAAGCAACCTGCACAAAGTCACCAAGCCGGTGACACAAGTTAGCGTCAGAGGCCCTGCTGACAGCCTTGGATGTCGTGCTTCTCCATGCACTGTCCCAGGTCACCCTCTCCCAAGGAACAGAGGGGTCTCTGCCAGCTGGTCGCTGTTGACCAGCAAACACTAGAGGACTTGCTGACAGGTTTGCAATGTCCAAAATGTTAGAATACTCCCAAACTCTGATAGCTGACACCCTGTCCTCTCGCCTGGAAAACACTCCTCTGACAGGACGTCCTCAATACTCACCAACCTAGCCTGGAGCTGCGGGGCGAGCCTGGAGCTGCGGGGCGAGCCTGGAGCTGCGGGGCGAGCCTGGAGCTGCGGGGCGAGCCTGGAGCTGCGGGGCGAGCCCGGAGCTGCGAGGCGAGCCTGGAGCTGCGGGGCGAGCCTGGAGCTGTGGGGTACGTGCGGGGTGAGCCTGGAGCTGTGGGGCAAACCTGGAGGTGTGGGTGAGCCTGGAGTTGTGGGGCGAGCCTGGAGCTGCGGGGTGAGCCTGGAGCTGTGGGGTGAGCCTGGAGCTGTGGGGCAAACCTAGAGGTGTGGGTGAGCCTGGAGTTGTGGGGTGAGCCTGGAGCTGTGGGGTGGACCTGGAGCTGTGGGGTGAGCCTGGAGCTGTGGGGTGAGCCTGGAGCTGTGGGGTGGACCTGGAGCTGCTGGGTGAGCCTGGAGCTGTGGGGTGAGTCTGGAGCTGCGGGGTGAGCCTGGAGCTGCGGGGTGAGCCTGGAAATGAAGGGCGATCCTGAAGCTGCTGGGTGAGCCTGGAGCTGCTGGGTGAGCCTGGAGCTGCTGGGTGAGCCTGGAGCTGTGGGGTGAGCCTGGAGCTGTGGGACAAGCTTGGAACTGCCGGGCAAACCTGAAGTTGCAGGGTGAGCTTGGACTTTCCAAGAGAGGCCTGGGGCAGAGAGAGCTTTGTACTCAGGCCTCTACAGGTGTAACACCTGACTAAATATTGTTCATTGTCACTTCTCCTCCACAAACCAGTTCCTCCTGCTGACTTCCTCCTTCAGGACACCCCCCCATCTCATTCTCCAGTTCCCCTTCCACAAAAGCTCTAGGCCCCTCTCCTTGCTTCAGCTGCTGACCCGCAGCTGACTAACCTAGCCTATGACTTTAATTTTATCTATCTCTGTGGTTTCTATATCTGCCTCCCTTCCCAGTCCATGACCTCCACCCTGGAACAGACTTCTCAATTCAGTTTCCTTGGCACCAGATAACTACTCTTCATTCCCAGGACCCTCCCTCCCCTATATTCCTGACAGAGTCCGGCTGAATAGCCCAGTTTAGCCTTGAACTTTCAATCCTCCTGCCTCAAACTCCTCGAATTACAGACGCGAGCTGCCACAGTCAGCCCTCCCCTATATATTCCTGAGGTCAAACACCTACAGCCCGGGGGCTGGAGAGATGGCTCAGAGGTTAAGAGCATTGTCTGCTCTTCCAAAGGTCCTGAGTTCAATTCCCAGCAACTACATGGTGGCTCACAACCATCTGTAATGGAGTCTGGTGCCCTTTTCTGGCCTGCAGGCATACACACAGACAGAATACTGTATACATAATAAATAAATATTTTTTAGAAAAAACACCTACAGCCAAAACCTTCCCTCTCAACAACAACAACAACAACAACAAAAAGGCCAGGCAGTACTGATACACGCCTTTAATCCCAGCACTTGGGAGGCAGTCAGATCTTTATGAGCTTGAGATCAGCCTGGTCTACAGAACTAGTTCCAGGACAGCCAGGGCTACACAGAGAAACCAATCTTGAAAAACCAAAAGAAAAAAAAAAGGTACCTTCCCTTTCTACCTCCCTCCCTCAGGAGATGTCTATTGCTCCAGCAAAGCTGGTGACAGACTGAACCCCAGCAAATGCCACACCTGCCAGAGGACACTTCATTTTCAGTCTACGAGCACTGGTGTTTCGCCTGCATGCTTATCTGTGTAAGCCGTCAGATGCCCTGGAACTGGAGTTACAGACAGCTCTGAGATGCCATGTGGGTCCTGGGAATTGAACCCGGGCCCCTAGAAGAGCAGCCCAGTGCTCCTAACTGCTGAGCCATCTCTCCTAGAGAGCACTTTATAGAGAGCAAATATTAAACCCAGGGAGTCAGTGCCTGCTTATGTTTTCAAACTTCTCTGCCTCATCCAGTCACAAGTGTCTCGTCCATGAAACACGGTCACTGTTCCAACATCAACTCGGTCAAGTCTTTGTCCCTGTTCCCTAAAAAGCATGACTCCTTGGCAAGTGGCCTTTCTCCTAACAGCTCCCTCTGTGCCCTTTCTCCCAGGTCCTGATGCCCCGCGAGTCCCATGTGCCTCAACTGAGGTATACACAATGCAAGCATGCAAGTCCCACCTGCCTCAACTGAGGTATACACAATGCAAGCATGCAAGTCCCATCTGCCTCAACTGAGGTATACACAATGCAAGCATGCAAGTCCCATGTGCCTCAACTGAGGTATACACAATGCAAGCATGCAAGTCCCACCTGCCTCAACTGAGGTATACACAATGCAAGCATGCAAGCTGATGTTGAGGATTTCACTGACGGTCAGATCTTGTCTACCTGCCAAGAACTCCTGACCCGCTGCAGGAGAAAGGAAGACTCTCACGAACACGGTGGCCTGACATGTCCCACATGCACTGGAGGGACTGGCTCACTCTCAGTGCCACGCCCCTGGAGACACGTGGGGGAGCAGTTAGTTCATGCAGAGCTCTGGGCCACTATTCATCAGCTCTAGGGCCTTGAGAATGTTGCTTCAACTTGTCACTCAGTTTCCTCATCAGCAAAATACCACGGTGAGTCAGTTCCCTCCAAGGGTAACTGGGAGGTTTAGCATTTAAAGAATCTAATAATCCGCACAGGAAACAATACAGTCATTTTCATTATTTGAATCAAACAACTGCAGGAACTAGAGATACCTTGGCAAAGTGTTACTGGGACCGCAGGTAGCTTTTTTTTTAAATATTCATTTATTCATTTATTATGTATACAACATTCTGCCTCCATGTATGCCTGCATGTCAGAAGAGAGCGCCAGATCTCATTACAGATGGCTGTGAGCCACCATGTGGTTGCTGGGAATTGAACTCAGGACCTCTGGAAGAGCAGCCAGTGCTCTTAACCACTGAGCCATCTCTCCAGCCCCCCTCAGGTAGCTTTTGAAAGCAGACCAGAAACCCCACCCCCACACATACATCACCACCACCACCACCACCACTACCCCTAGACCTTCACCCAGGTCTCAACTCAGACTCCACTCTGCCCCTCTTCCTATCCATTCCTGTCAGGATGCCCATGGGACTGCTGGAGGCTGCCAAGGGCTTCAAAGGATGACGGCACAGCCTCCCGGGTGCTGGGATGGTAGGTGTCAGCCAACACCGTCCAGCTCTGGGTTTTTAGGTGACTTAGAAGAAAAGGAAAGAAACCATGGCTCTTACTGCTGGGTTCTGGGACTGGTGGAGAAGGGTCCTGGGTCCTTAACTGAACGCAAGCTAAGATATCCAGTGTCAAAGGGCAACAGCAATCTTTTTCCTGAACACTTTGACTAAAGCCTGCACCAGGGCCAGATGTGCTGCAGGCATCCCCGGGACTGTGCGAACACACCATCCGCGAAAGCCTCTGTACCTCAACTGTTGGTCAAAAAATAATCACTCTACTGTGAATGTATATAGGTCTGTCCTTTTCCCCACAGTATAAAAAGTCTGGAGATTCGCCAGGCTTCCTATGAGGACCAAGTAGAAGGTTGCTAACCCTTGTAACGCTAACCCAGCCCTTTGCCTTCCCGTCAGGGCCCCAAAAGGACCTCACAACCTCAAGCAAAAGGAACACGATAGGCTCTAACTGTAGTCGCTGGGGCCACAGCAGAAGAATGGTGTGGTAGGCAACTTTTAGCTTAAAGGAGGAACAGTCAGGGTCCTAGAAAAAGGTCTGGGTCAGCGTCTTACCCTGCCTTAAAACTACAACGGTGCTTCCTCCAAGGGGAAAATTGACCCTTGGAGGGTAGGTAGTTACAGGGTAACGGTATGAGAAAATGAAGCGGGAAGAAGACCTGGTACCTAGGAACTACCAGCTCTCACACGCGCGATGGCTTTCCGGGGGTGCTCTGGGGCCTGGGAGGGAAATCAGAAAACGGGACTGCCAGGCAGGGCAAAGCTCCAGCCGAGAACCCCAGCGTGATTGCTCACACGCCCATGTCCCGGTTCTCCCAGATCTGTGGGACTCGGCACCGCGGGGCCTGCCGGCTCCCTCCTTTCGGGCTTCAGTTTTCAAGCGTGAGAACCAGGGGTGATGTCAGATCCCAGGTGTTCTGGGGAGGGCGCGCTCCGGACTCAGCGCGGCCCGGGGAACAGATTCGCCGGGTAGAGGCGCACACCCTGAGCTCGCTCCCGTGTGCGCTCACTCACCCAGAAGTTTGCCTTGAACAGCGAGCCCGTCATGCCGGCGCCGAGGGCTGGACGCGGAGGACAGCGGGTGGCGGCGGAGGACAGCGGGTGGCGGCGGAGGACAGCGGGTGGCGGCGGAGGACAGCGGGTGGCGGCGGAGGACAGCGTGCCGAATCACGCCGGGAACTGCGACTGTCAGGGCCAAGGTCCGGGCGCGACTTCGGAGTTCCACTGTCGCTCCGGGAAGCCGCCCCGGGTCCTAAGCCACGCCCGATTGCGCTCGCCCCACGCCCCGCCCGCGCCACGCACCTGCAGAGGGCAGCCCGCCCTGGCCCTAGGGCGCGGCTGCTCAGGCAGCTCCGCCGGGGGCTGCCAGTCTGAACCCCGTCCTGTAGGACCCCTGAACGACTGTCAAAACCGGTCCTTCTCCCTCCGGAAGCCCACCCCGGGCTCTTCCCACCAGATTCTCTCGGTCTCCTATTTGCTTATGGTACCGATGCTATAACGAATGTAGAACACTCACCGCCCTAGTGACTTCAGGTTTTAGTCTAAAATGCCAAGAAAAATGCATTACCGATGTTTCCCGTCAACTCTACATCCTAACCTGAACTCAGTTAAGAACCCTTCTCCACCACCAGTCTCACCCATCAGTAAGAGCCGGGCTGCTTCCCTCGCCCGCCCGACAGACTCCAAGGAAAAAGGAGGCTCACACCTGTAAATCCAGTACTGAGGAAACAGACTGGAAAGTGTGCGTTTCAAATCCAGCCTGGGCTACAGTGTAAGGACACCTTGCCTCGTAAACAAGCCAAACAAATAGGCAAGTCAGACCCTTCCTTGTCAGGTAGTAGACAAAGTGCTTCTCCGTTTGTGTGCCTAGCCCCAAGACTGAAACTCAGAGAGGCTAAAAGAATTGCCCCAATTCACACTTATTTAGGGGATGAAGAGACCAAAGTTAGAAGTCTGTCCTTCATAGCAAGGGCAAAAGACTTGGCGCAATGTCCTCTTGGGGAGAGAGAATGGAGGTTAAAGCTACCAAGACTAAGGACATGAAGCCCATTATCCATCAGACCGAAACAAGAATTTGCCACTTCAACAGATTCTAGTTAGATCCAGGCACAGTACAGGGTAATTGTGGAGCACTTAGAAGAAGTTCACAGACTCTATCCCCAAGTCCCACCAGTAAGGTCCTCTGCAAGGACAGGGATGAGAGGGAGTGAGCCTCTAGCCCTGGTACTCCCCAAGGCCTTGCATCCATTTCTTTACCTGACTTCATTCACAACAATGAGGTTAGGGGCACTTGCTAAGAAGTTTTTTCCAGAGAACTTAATTCAATTCCCAGCATCCATTTGGCGGCTAATGACAATCCCTAACTCCAGATCCAGGAAATCTAACACCCAGTAACTTTTTGCTTGCAAAGGCATGCAGGTGGTGTACAGACATGCATCCAGGCAAAAGACTCATGCACATAAAATAGTAAGCTGAGATAGAGCCAAGACAGGGAAGCCTGGCTACACCTGCGAGGAGCAGCAGAGGCCAGGTGTGCATCAGGAGGTGTACATCCAGGTAAGCTGGACTGCAGGGGTGAGTGGACCACACATGGTACAGGGATACATCCCGGAGCTAGAGCACTGGAGACAGTACCAAGACTTGTCCTGGAAGTTTTTGACTTTTAATTTGGGTCTCCCTCTCTCTCTCTCTCCTCCTCCTCCCTTCTTCCCTCCCCCCTCTCTCCCTCTCCTTTCCTTTCTTCCTCTTTCTGCCTCCCCCCACGTCTCTCTCTCTCACTCTCTCTCCTCTGGGCATTGAACCCAGGGACCTGTCCTAGCATCAGGTTTTCTTGTTGCTCACTTGCTTGTTTTTGAGACACCGTCTTACTAAGATACCCATGATGGCCTTGAACTCACTCTGTAGCCCATGCAGGTCTTGAATTAGCAAGTCTTCTACCTCAGCTTCCAATGTTGCTGGAATTATAAGTATGTGCCACCATACCCACTGGAAAGCTTGGGACAAATATATTATATGCAATTCTCATTATCTATATTTTTATTTCTTTCCTGTTTTTTTTTTCCAAGGCAGAGTCTCACTATGTAGCTCTGGCTCTCCTAGGACACATTATGTCCACCAGGCTGACCTCCAACCCACAGGGACACACCTGCCTCTGCCTCACACGTGCTGGGACGAAAGGAGTGTGCTACTATGCCTGGCTTATATTTTAATTTGTAATGTATATTACTTTTAAGTCAGTTTCAAGTCTTTTTTATTAATTTATTTATTTATTAAAGATTTCTGCCTCCTCCTCGCCACCGCCTCCCATTTCCCTCCCCCTCCCCCGATCAAGTTCCCCTCCCACATCAGCCCGAAGAGCAATCAGGGTTCCCTGACGTGTGGGAAGTCCAAGGACCACCCACCTCCATCCAGGTCTAGTAAGGTGAGCATCCAAACTGCCTAGGCTCCCCCAAAGCCAGTTTCAAGTCTTAAGTCAGGGCCCCATGCGGCAATGGGCTCGGTTTTCCTGACACAGGCTTCTAAGATCTCTGAATTTTAACTCTCTTCCACCCCCTGATGGTACAATTGAAAATTGAAAGTGGTTGTTCAGGCTGCCAGAAAAATACTCTTCAACTGTTTTTGTTATTGTTATTTATTGCACTTGTTTATTTGTCTATTAAATGTGTGTTTGGCAAAGGTAGAGACCTATGCATGCCCATGTTACGTGTAGTTGGAATTGAACTTAACTCTTCACAGCTGACGAAAAGCACTTTACCCACTGACTAGCCCGTGGGGTGTTGTGGGTCTTAAAGTATACTTTTTTATGTATACATGCAAAGGATACTCATGGACAGTCATGTGGAGGATACTTCTGTTCCTACACCAGCAGAGGCCAGAACCCCTGGAGTTGGAGTTACAGGCAGTTGTGAGACACACCGCATGGGTGCTGGGAACTGAACGTGGATCCTCTGGAAGAGTAAGCGATACTCACTCTTAACTGCGAAGCCTCTCCAGCCCCTCCTCAAATGTCCTTAAACTCATCGCCCTGGCAAGTGTTGTGTTTAAAGGACAAGTGTGTGCTGTATCTATGGGTCTATGAGAAACTTAGTATATTCTTGCTAGCAATGTTAATACTACCACAGAAAGTATGCAATAATGAAACACTGACTAGACCATTCATTATAACTACTATAACATTTTGGCATAGTCTCTTTCAATGATATACATTTCGTGGCTAAGTTCTGTACACAAAATGTTGAGTTTTTCTTCTTAACCTATCACCATTTCATAGACTTCTAAAGTTATGGGTACATTTTTTTCCTAACATAAAGTTTGATGCCATACAGCACTGGCTGCTGTGTGAGCAAATAGACCTCTTACATGTAAAAATGGAAAATCTGCTTAAAGAGACAGCTGGCTGTATCCCTCAAATATATCATGTGCCTGTCTGTTCAAATGACAACGTACTCTAAATATATTCTCACACACAGTAGAGTAATTATTTGAGCAAAATATAAAAATAAGCAAATATCTATCTCTGGGATATATATGTATATATATTACATATATATTCATGTAGTAGTTGGAGCAGCGGGGCTGCATCCCCAGCACCCCGGCCACCTGCTAGCTTATGCCCGAAATAACAACACACAAACTGTATTCATTTAAACACTGCTTGGCCCATTTCTATCTAGCCTCTTCTAGGCTAATTCTCACATATTAATTTAGCCCATTTCTAATCATCTGTGTTGCACCCCAAGGTGCGCTTACAGGGAAGATTCTAGCCTATGTCCATCCTGGGTCGGAGCTGAATTGCGGATGTCTCTGAGCTCACTTCCTCTTCCTCCCAGCATTCTGTTCTGTTTACTCCTCCCACCTATGTTTTAACCTATGAGGGCCAGCCAAGCAGTTTCTTTCTTGCTTAACCAATGAAATCAACAGATTGATATATGACACTCCCACATCATATTCACAATCCTGTGCAAGCAGGAAAATATGAAGAGTCATCAGATATACTTTTTTTCTGAAACAGAACTTCTCTGTGTGGCCCTGGCTGTCCTGGAACTCACTGTGTAGACCAGGCTGGCCTCGAACTCACAGAGATCCACCTACCTTCCAAGTGCTGGGATTAAAGGCATGCACCACCACATCTGGCTCAGATAGACTTCTGAATGGGGTAAAAAGAAGATGCCAAAGAAGTTACTGCTTCAAAAGGGAGATCAAAGAATAAAGCTACATTTTAAGTGGTCCTCTCTGAGGTGAGAGACTAGTGGGCAAGTGGCCCAAAAGGAAGACAGACCTGCTCGTCACTGTGGGCCATTTTCAAAAAGCTTCGTATTTCTACCCTGTGAGTTTGCTGCCAGCCAAAATTTTCAAAACTCTTCAGTCGCATTTGAATTCTTATATGATTTTCAGTCTTGAGAATACCCAGCATCTCTCTATTTTGGGAGCTATTACTGTGATGAACATCTTTTTTATAAGGCTTTTCTAGAATTATTAATAAAAGATTTGCAGGTCAAAGAAAAAAATGTTGTTAAGGTTCTAGAAATATTGAGTTCACTTGTTTTCCAGAAAAGTCTTTGAAGGCTGTACAGCCAGTGATGTACCAGACGCCTCTGTCCCAGCCCTTTCAGAAACACTGGATGGTATCATGCATCAGCTTTGAGAATCTTAGAATTATTCCATCTGTGTGGTTTTAATCATCTGAGCTCTAATCATGACTTTCTAAGCGACTGATCAAGTTTTACATATCTGTTTCACCCTCTCTTGGATGTTGTCGATACCCTTTATCCTTGGTTTAAAAAAGGAACAAAAACGCCTATTTTTCTAATGAATTTGCCGTCTGCTCTCCCCACATCTTTCCCTCATTTCATGGCCTAGCACTACCTAGCACATTACAAATACTCAATATTTATTGATTCAATTGAATTGAGTTTCATTAGACTTGTCACATTTATGAAGCCTCATTTTTCTGTGTCCTCTGAAAACTTTTTCTGGGCTAAAGTCCTTCCTCTTATAAAATTATCTAGGAAATACAAACACAACTTGGAAAAACCTCTGAGCAGTCTATCTTCTCGTTCCAAACATTAGATGACTTCAAAACCACATCCACCTTCCCACCTCTACCAGTTTGCCTATTGCTGCGAAACAGGTGACTTCCATTTTTAAAAAGCAAGGAGGCATGATAGCACAGGTCTGTAATTCCAGCTGAGGCAGGAGGATTGCTGAAAGTTCAAGGTCAGCCTGGGCTACATAATGGGTTTAAGTCCAGCCTGGACTACAGCATTGTAGAATATATGTTTAACTATGTAAAAGTGAGTTTCACTTGTTTCACTATATAAAGATGTGTTGCTGTTTTCCCTTGCCCGCCTCAGGCACCTGATTGGTCTAGTAAAAAGCTGAACGGTCAATAGCAAGGGAAGAGGTACAGGCAGTGAGAGTAAGGAAGAGCAGGAATTTAGGCTCAAGGAAGAGAGAAAAAGAGATGACAGGGAGATGGTAGAGGCCAGACAGACACACACACAGGAAGTAAAAAAGTAGGACATACAGAATGAAGGAAAGGTAAAAAGCCCTGAGGTCAAATATAGATGAATAGAAACAGGTTAAATTAAGTTTAAAGGAGCTAGTGAGACAAGCCTATGCTAAGGTCTAGCATTCATATTAATAAAAGTCTCTGTGTCTTTATTTGGGAGCTGGTTGGCAGCCCCTCCCAAAAAAATGCCAACTATACTCCACAGCAACATTTGACCTCACCAAAAAAAAAAGTTAAAAATAAAAACTCAGTAACTTAAAACAATAAACATTTATTGTTTTGCACTGTTTCTCTGGGTAGGAATTTAAGAACTGTGTGGTTTGGACTGTCTTGACAGACTGCAGGCAGCTATCTACTCCAGGCTCAAATGCAGCTGGAAAATCTCCTTTTCTGATTCCTTCTGTGCTATTGACTACATATGGCTACATATTTCCTGATATTCACTTAATATTCTGTTGGTTTGTGTTCAGAGCTTCTCCCAGCACTGAAACCTGGTTTCCTCAGAGTCAGTGATCTAAGAGGAACAGAGAGAGAGAGAGAGAGAGAGAGAGAGAGAGAGAGAGAGAGAGAGAGAGAGAGAGAGAGAGAGAGGAGAGAAATACACAAGGAAGTCACATTTTTTTATACTCTAATCTCAAGCCCTGTTTTGAGACATGCCACCAAAGAGTGCCATGAGTTTCTACGCAGCACAGACCCCAGGCCATACCCTGAGCCACTGCCACTCTGAGTCCAAATGGAGACTCCCAGACAGCGGATCCCTTTGGGTCTGTGTCTTCTCCCAGCCACCTCTGGTCATTCCTGAATGCATTAACACCTCAAATCTGTTTCCTGGGACCTGCTCAGCAGATCTAGGCACTCGGGAATTTATGGCGAGAAATTACCCTATTACCCTCAGTGCTGATTTGTGTCATTTCTATTGGGAAACACAAGACCAAATCAAATCCACTTAAGCAAAATTGGTAATAACAGTTTTCCAAAATAAAAAGTCTCTGGATAAGCTAGGTGTTGTGTTACATGCTTATAGTCCCAGCGCATGAGAGGTTGAAGCCAGAAGTCATAAGAGACAGGGTAAGAAGGGGGAGGAAGAAAGAAAGAAGCGGGGAAGGAGAGAAGAGATCAAGGGCAGTGGGAAGGGAATTTGTAGAGGCACTTGGGGCCAATACTGGCTCTTACACTGCTGGATTCAGAGCTCAAGCATGTCACAGAGACCCGTGAGTTTCGTCACCTCTGCACCTGCCTGGGCTCCACATGGCAGCTCCTGGCCGCTCTGTGCTGGTCTCTGGAGGGACAGAGTCTCTCTCCTCCTTAACATTCGGAATAAACCTTAGATTAGCATCCCTACAAGGGTCACACTGTCACCTCTCTGGGCCTAATTAGTGTCAGCCAAGGACAGCTGCTACACTCCTGGAACAGAATGCCTGCCAGCAGCACACTGACCAAGAACGGAAGAAGGGGCGGTATTGTCACACTGAAGTTGGATAAAGGGATCTAACCATGTATCTAACTAATTACAAGGTTACTTTCAAGCTTTCAGCTGCAAAAAACACTGCTTTCTTCGCTCACACAGCCACCGAGTTTCCTGTCGCTCACCCTAACTAAATCCCAATGCCCGTACTTACCTGGTCTCTTTAACCTTCCCAGAACTGATGGTACCCGGTCTTTCACGTGGCCCTCCCCTCATGCAACCCCAAACTCTGAGCTTTTATTCCACATCAGTCCCTACCCCACACTCACTGGGTGAACTTGGTAGGTTCCCGGGGCCCCTCTGCCCTCTATGCTGTGCACAGTCCTTATCAATACACCTCGATATTTTCCCACTTCTTGAATTTTTACAACTTATCATCTTTATCAAATGAATTAGCCTTAAAGATCATTGCTTATAAGCTCACATTCTCCTCTAGCTTTTGTTTCTCACAGATACCTCCCAAGAAGATTGCCCAGTACCTAGACAAGGGTGGGATTTTCTCCTGCATGCGCGTAGATTGGACAATGGGAAGGCCAACGGGGAACTCAACAGCCGGACTCATTTTTGTTGCAGTTCCCTCATGTTCAATTTCTCTCCTCCAGAGAGCCAGAGCACATCCAATAGGAGAGCTGGGGGTCATGCAGTTGAAACAAAATGGCAAGCACCCCAGGAACTTAGACAGGCCAAACAGAGGCCTGTACCGGGCCTTTTCTTTGGAGCCACAACCAGCTCCCAAATCGTGAGACAGAGACTAACAAGTCTTAGTCTCTTAGTTATGAATGCTCAGCCTTAGCCTAGGCTTGTTTCTTGCTAACTCTTTTAACTTAACTGTAAGACTTTAAGACAATCCTGAAGCCATTTTTGACAATTCTGAATCCTCTCAGCCTCTGTGCCATAGTGCTTCCCCTCCTCCCCTGGGAACCAAGGACCTAACAGCTACACTCGCACGTACTCAGTTCCTGAACAATTACCCATATACGTATGCTTTGGTTCGGTCCCCTGGGAAACAGGGTCAAAATGACCTCTTACCTCATCTGATCTGGCAACAGCTCTCCAGTCAATTATTGGTAATAGCCCTTTCGAATAAACCAATCAAAATAGTCAAAGAACAACCCCCCTTGCTTCTGTGGCCCCTTTAAAAATAGACTGTACCAGCTACTCGGGGTCCCTCGGCTTCCCGAATGCTGGGGGACCCTGTCATGACAGAATTAATAAAATCCTCATGCTTTTGCATCGGCTGTGGTGTGTGAGATGGTCTCTGGGGGGCGACGCCTTCTCGGTGTTTGGACGCTAGAGTCCAACATTAACCAGTTTCTCTTTATCTATGTTTTGCCTTGGGGCTTTTTACCTTTCTTTCTTTCTTTCTTTCTTTCTTTCTTTCTTTATTTATTTATGTATGTATTTATTTATTTCTATCCTACTTTCCTGCTTCCTCATGTCTGGCAGGCAGCGGTCTGACTTCTAGTCCCAGGAGCATCCCTCTTCCAGAGGTCCTAACTTCAATTTCCAGCAACTACATGGTGGTTCACAACTATCTATAATGATGGTTTATTTAGACAGAAAAGGGAAGACGGTGTGGAATTTCCCTCTATATGCTGTAAATGTGTTTTATTACCATTGGTTAATAAAGAAGCTGCTTTGGCCTATGGCAGGGCAGAATATAGCCAGGCAGCAAATCCGAACAGAGATATAGAGAGTGTAGATGGAGTAAAAGAGACGGCATGTAGCTGCCGAAGGAGAAAGACACTGGGAAACCTTACCGGTAGGCCACAACCTTGTGGCAATACAAAAATTAATAGAAATGGGTTAATATAAGATATAAAAGTTAGCCAGGAATATGCCTAAGCTATAGGACAAACGGTGTTATAATTAATATAACTTCTGTGCAATTATTCAGGTCTGGGCAGCCAGGAAACAAACCAGTAGTCTCCATCTACAACAAACACCTTGGTTTTCAATCCTGGGGAGGTGGAAATGGGAGAATCCCTGGGGCTCGCCAACCAGCCAGTCTGGCTAATCAAAGAGCTCAAGGTTCAGTGAAAGACGACTTCAAAACTAAGGTGGAGAGCAACTGAACATACCCAGCATTGACCTCTGGCCCTACAGCCACCCACACACATTCGCGCATGCACAATATAAACCCAAATGAACACATACAGGGGAGGAAGGGAGAGAGAAAGAGAAGGGTTAAACTGTGTGTAAGTTTTACTGCCTGTAACCTCTGCACTGGGAAGGTTGAAGGAAGACTCCTATCAGATTGATGCCAGCCTAGGCTACATTCTAAGTTCCAGGCACGTCTTGGCTACAAAACAAGACCCTTTCTCAAAAATAGTAAATACAAAGCTGGAGGATGGCTCAGCAGTTAGGAGGAATACTCGCTGTCTCTTTCAGAGGGTCAGCGTTTGCTTCCTAACACCCATACGAGGCAGTTCACAACTCCCGGCGGCTGTGTCAGAGGAACAGCACGTGGCAATTGAAGTTCAAGGTGCCAGTCCACCAGGAGGAACCCCCCAATGGGTCAATCTCAGTTAGGAAAGGCTCCAAAACCACAGATCCCAGTATGTCTTTTGCTCATGCTGGTCTTTACATGTTTGCTAACACTGTCCTTCTCTGGTATCTGGCACGGTGTGAGTGGATGCGGGGAAACTCACACACACACACACACACACACACACACACACAAAAAGCTGTAATGCACTGTGTCTAATGGATACATCATGTTCTACTGGGCATCTTCACCTGTGAATTATTATGGAGATGATTTCTTCCTAAGCTGTCTAACTGATAATAATGTTAGCTTATACAGAGTTTTGATGAATAAAAATACAAGGAAATACAGCCAGGGCCTATGAGTTTCACTTAAGGAGCTGCATAGATCATAGCTTAAGTTAATGATTAAGAAAAACAATTGAGTCCCCAGGAGCCAGCTTGGCTCTAATTCTCTTAATGCTGAAAGACACAGCCACAGGTTTAGCTGTGTATCATTAGCTGAATCGAAGCTTTAAAGTAACTTGAGATCAAACATTTTGATGAGAGCTTTGAGATGAAAAACCCTAGAAAAGTTCACAAGGATACACAGCTGAGGTAAAAAATACAAAGCAGTCCAACTGTTACTAGTTGTCCTTGCTAGGGTTGGTTGACGATCAAAGGCAATGATTAATTCTTAATACCCAATTTTGACATCAATCTACTGATATAAAAAAAATTGATAAGTAAGTATGTACCCTAAGGATTTAAAGTAGAGACGACTGATTCTTCCTCATGTATAAATTTTAATTTTGTGATTCCTTTAAGGTTCTTATAAGATTACCTTTCAAGGTAAGCAATAATTGGCCCTTTCTTTGTAACTGCAAAAGTGCAGCCTGTAGCCAAAGGCCTGACAAGAACACCTTAACTTGCCCACATGGTTTAATCTATAACAAGATGCTTGAGTATGAATGTACATGGGTTCTTGGGTTTTCTTCTGTGATGTGTAAAATGCTTAATTATGTAAGCTCTTCCAAAGGTCCTGAGTTCAATTCCCAGCAACCACATGGTGGCTCACAACCATCTGTAAAGAGGTCTGGCGCCCTCTTCTGGCCTTCAGGCATACAGACAGAATATTGTATACATAATAAATAAATAAATATTTTAAAAAAAAGAGCTTTGGAAAGCATGCTGTTTTTACTGTTTTGTATTCATTGTAATCATTCACTTGAGAAACAGAATGTAACCACATTGTGATTTTTATATTGCCTGGGAGGTTTTGCTAAGATATATAAACTGCAAGGGAAAGAATAGAGTCAGAGGTTAAGAGTTAAAATGGACTACAAGGAAAACATCAAGAATGAGAGAATAGAGAATAAAGGAAAGGTTTGAAGGAAACCATCAAGAGTGTGTGTCTTTTTCCCAAAGCCCCTCAGAAAAGTCTACTGCATGCCAGTGATGTGGATTTTTTTCAAGTCTTTTGCTATCTGGAGACTGCCTCCCCACCCCCCCCCCCCCCCAACACACACACACACAAAGCTGCAGCTAACTCTATGAGATCTGATGCCTTCTTCTGGCCCACATGGACACTGACTTTAGTCCTCTGTAAGAGCAGTTTGTGCTTTTCTTATATGGACCATCTCTCTAGGCCCCTTGACTTTTCTTTTTTTAAAAGTTGTATTGCTTTTGGTCATGGTATTTCATTAAAGCAATAGAAAACTCATTACTACAGAATTGGAACCTGTTTTGTTTAGGAATTAGATGACTTTGAACTTTGTAAAGTGGTTGGATGAAGCAAGCTTAATTGGGCCATTCTGGCAAGAGCCTGGAAGACAGTAGGACTGAGATACACTAACTGTGGAGCCCCAGCTCCTGAGCTGGAGGCTTTAGAAAGAACCTAGCTGTGTTCTCTCCTTAACTTGTGTGAAGGGACGGAATGGAGAGATGGCTCAGAGGTTAAGAGCACTTGCTGCTCTTCCAAAGGTCCTAATTTCAATTCCCAGCAACTACATGGTGGCTCAAAACCATCTATGAGATCTGGTGCCCTCTTCTGGTTTGCAAAAATACATGCAGACAGAACACTGTATACATAAAACATAAACCATTAAAAATATAAACTTGCATGAAACTAAATTTAAAGTGGTATACTAATTTAATGGAGGAAATTTCAAGACAGCATCACATTTAGTCTGTGGCATGATTGTTACTGATTGCTCTCTAGAAATAAAAACAGTGACAAGTGAGACAAAACAAAACTTGGAACAGAAGAGCACCTAGTTTAATGTTGCAGCCAACCAAGCCGTGGTTAAAGCTGTTATTGTTTAGATTAGTGCCATTAAAAGAGAACCCTCCCAGTTTACCCTGGACAGAAGCCTTCAAATCAAGTCCCTACCAGGTAAAATTCCAATTTGTAAAATAAAAAAAAAACCTAGAAAAGTTCTTGCTTCCAGAATGCAACTATACATAGGCTGCTATAAATTGTGATCCAAGGGTTCATCCCAAGCTGGCAGCTAAATTTGGCAGTGTTGCCTAGGTGGTAGTGGCACACACCTTTAATCCCAACACTTGGGAGACAGAGGCAGGGATCTCAGGAGTTCAAGGACAGCCTGGTCTACAAAGTGAATTCCAGGTCAGAACTGTTATACAATCCTTGTCTCAAAACAAAAACACTTGGCAGTGTCATGCACACAGTACTGGTCTGGGAGATAACAAATATCAAGGAGTTGTGATTGTCCCTTGATGGTTTCATAGCTGTTGAGGCCAATGTGTAGCAGGGAAGGGACTCTTCAAGACCTGAGTGAAGCTGAAGGCAAGAACTACTCATATCATAGCTGTGGAACACAACAGAGGACACCACTCCTCCCTTTTGGAATAGGAATGTATTTCATTGTGTGTTGAAAGCATGTAAATTTTATAGGTCAATTAGATTGCCTTGAGACCTAAGAGATTTTAAACTTTAAATGTTGAGACTGTTAAAGATTTTAGACTTCTGAAGTTTGCAACATGAGACAGCCATGAGACTACTGGGGTACAGGGGAAAAATGAGGTTTGAATAAGAAATGTTCCCACTCTTTTCCATCTTCCTCTCGGAGAGGCAGCTTCACTTCTGCCTGTCTCCCCACTTCTCTGCTTCCCCCTTCTCTGTCTCTTTCTCCTTCTCTCTCTCTGTCCCCCCCTCACCTTTCCTCCTCCATAACTCCCTGAATAAACATTCAACCTCAAAAAAAAAAAATGTTCCCATAGGCTCATGTATTTGAACATTTAGTACTAACAGAAAAGTGACTACTACATTCACTATAGTCTAGTTCTACAAAATACTCAGGTTTAATGTCCTTCCTTATTCCACCCCAAAGCTCTTAAGGTTTTTGTTTTCTTAAAGAGTACTTCAACAAACCATATCCCCTACCCAAGATGTCTTTATCACCTCATTACATAAGATTGAGTGCCTTAGTGGTATTCAAAGCCCTGTAGAAGCCCCAGTGCATAAACAAACTCCGTATGCAAACTGCTACAAACTGAACTAGCCTATAGGGAGACCCTGCCTCAAGGTGTGTTGGGGGGGTGGGGGGGAGAGACTGAAATAAAATCAGCCAGGATGGCACAAAACTTACCAAGCAGGAGGCTGGAGGATAAAGAGTTCAAGGTCAGCTCCAGCTATATACTAAGTTTTAGCCAACATGCATTATGAAACCCAGTCTCAAAAACTGAAGTCCTATGGTAAAACCGTTACAAAGGTGTGAGGCCAAGTTTAATCCCCAATATCATGTTACAAGAGAAAGAATGGTTACAATGGACAAAACTGAGACAGGATCTCCTGTATCTCAGGCTGGCCTTAAATTCACTACCAGTAATGACCCTGAACTTCTGTTCTTCCTGCCTCAATTAAGTGCTGGGATTGTAGGCCTGTCTATTCCCAAGGTTTTTTTTTTTTTTTTTTTTTTTCCCCGAGACAGGGTTTCTTGTGGTTTTTTTTTTTGGAGCCTGTCCTGGAACTAGCTCTTGTAGACCAGGCTGGTCTCGAACTCAGAGATCCGCCTGCCTCTGCCTCCCGAGTGCTGGGACTAAAGGCGTGCGCCACCACCGCCCGGCTCCCAAGTTGTTTATGTGATTCTGGGATTCAAACCTAGAGCTTCATGAATGTTAGTCAGGTACTTAACAACTGAGATACATCTCCAACAGATTTCTCTTTAATCAGTTACAAAGAACTTTAGAATCTTACAGTGATCAGTCCTTAATTATCTAGCCATGCTGACTGTACCAATATTTAAGTGGAATGGGCTAAGAGAGCATTTTGTCAGTTCTGCCAGGTAGACTGCCGAAGAGCAGCCTGTGCTACTCAAGTGAGTTCTGAGACCAGCCATGGCTGATGGGAACACAAATAAGCCGCTACCTTACAGAAACAAATTTTTGAACTTAACATGAAAATAGGCAAGATGGTGCCATCATTCCTGATGACCCAAGTTACAGTCCCAGGGACTACAGAGTGAAAGGAGAGCACTGACCCCCTACAGGCTGACCTCCACACACAAGCACAGTATACCCCTGCACCTACCCCAACACAAACTAGCACACAATACGGAACTTTTATTTATGTGAATTCTGTACATCAGGAGTACGAGAGCAGTCCTTTACAAATGGAGCTGATTTTACCAGAATGACAAAACCAAAGCAGTGTCGGACATGGATTCATGGGGCTTTATGGTTCAAACCCAGCCAAGAAGTTTGTTACAATCTCTTTTAGCTTTGCGTCTGATTGCTCTGAGATTTTCCCATCAGACCTGTTTGGAAATAAAAGTAAAAGTTTCAATGATTAGTACAAATTAGGCAAAGATTCGATGACAAGGCTACCTAGACAGCTGAAAGATACCAGCTAAACTTTCCTAAATATAGTGGGTGGTTCACACCTGTGGTCCAGTTCTTGTAAGGCTAAGGCTAGACTGCCAAATATTGAGAACACAGGTACACAGTGAGTACCAAGGAAAGGCAGGGCTAGTATACAAGACCTGATCCTAACCTCCAACCCCCAGAGAAACAAAGACTGTTTAAAAACTGCACTAGTCACAATAAAGGCCACTAGCTCCATTCATACCTGATATTGCCCAAGAGGGACTGGTGCTGGCTGATAACATGAGACAAGAAAGCATTCTCAAACTTTGTGATCTTACTGGGCTCCAGTTTATCAAGATAGCCCCTCACGCCTGCATAGATAACAGCCACCTGTTCTTCAATAGCCATGGGAGCTGAAAACAAGCACATCCATCATCAAATGAATTACTAATGCCATTTTACCAAAGCCACAGAGCTATTTTCTCTTTTAATACTAGACACGGTCCATGGCCCACCCACTCCGACACCCTGTACCTATAGCTATAAGCACGGCTTATAACCTGGTAATGTTTACAACACAGTATCTGTGGTAAAATCTGCTGGTTGTTTTTTAGGCAATATATATATATATATAATCACTAGGCTGGAGAGATGGCTCAGCAGTTAAAAGCAATGGCTGTTATTCCAGAGGTCCTGAGTTCAATTCCCAGCAACCACATGGCAGCTCATAACTGCGTTACTCCAGTTTCACCCAGGCATATATGTAAGAACACTAATGCACATAAAATAAAAATAGGCACTACTGTTCTACTAAGTTCGCTAAATTCCATATCTTACAACATGTAGATGTATTAAATACTACACTCATACGGTAATAAGGACTACATTAGCAAAATAAAACTGGTGGTTTTTCTTTGAAAGATCTTGGGGTACATGCAGCACTGTAGACCTGGCAAGACCCTAAATTACAACAGGAACCTGACCAAATGAAAAGGACTTACAGTATTGTCCTTGCTTTAACAGCTCGGTCAGACGCACACCACGACTCAGGAGCTGCTGAGTGGCAGCATCAAGATCAGAACCAAACTGGGCAAAAGCAGCAACCTCCCGATACTGAGCCAATTCCAGCTTCATGGTACCTGCCACCTGAAAACACAAGTTGATGTGAACATGACTCAATGTCACATATAGCAGTAAACAAACAGTTAACAAACACACTTTTCAACAAACTCCCTTTCAAAGTGAGGTAAAATTACCTGCTTCATGGCCCTGGTCTGGGCAGCAGATCCGACACGGGACACAGACAAACCCACATTAATGGCAGGGCGGATGCCTTTATAGAACAATTCTGTTTCCAAGAAGATCTGCAATTCAAGAATACAAATATAATAAGCTCTAATAAATATACTTTTTTGCCAAATTTAAGTCACTGTGCCAAAAGCCGAGACCCAAAACTTGAATAAGATTGCTAAGGGACTTTTCAGGGTATACACCAGTCTACACACCCACTGTTGAGAACAGGTAATATGGAGGTCAGGGAGATACTTATATTGAAAACAAACTACATGCACGTTGAATACGGCTGTGATCCCAGCACTCATGGGCAAAGGCAGAAGGGTCACTGAGATTCCAAGTCAGTCAGTCTGGGCTACACGAAGTTCCAAGCCTATCTAGACTATACACCGACACAGTCTCAACAAACTAACTAAAACAAGGGCAGTAACACAACTTCTCAAATACACTTTAAAATTACCTACAGCTAGAAAGTAATGAACCAAAACATGCCTGGCCAGGTGGGATGGCTTATGGTTTTAATCCTAACACCTAGGAGGCTGAAGCAGGACTTGTGGTCAAAGTCATTCTCAGCTAAACAGCTAGGACAGCTGTCTAGCACCCAAGAAGTGGAGTTACAGTGGTTATGAGCAATCAAATAGATGCTGGGCTCTTAACCAGTGAGCCACCTCTCCAGTCCCTATTCTTTTCAGTTTTATGTTCACTGTATTCCATAAAAATACACTAGGGTAACACAGAGAAAGTCTGCCTTGAAAAAACAAGGCAAAGGCAATTTACTAATTCATGCTTATTAGCCTCAATCAGTGCCTTAAAAATCAAACATTTTAGCCATTAATCTGTTACCTGTCCGTCAGTGATGGAAATAACATTCGTTGGAATGTAAGCAGACACATCACCAGCCTGGGTTTCTATGACTGGCAGGGCAGTCAGAGAGCCACCACCAAAAGAATCGTTCATCTTGGCTGCTCTCTCCAGCAGCCGAGAGTGTAGGTAGAACACATCACCAGGATAGGCTTCACGGCCAGGGGGTCGGCGCAGCAACAGTGACATCTGGCGGTAAGCAACGGCCTGCGGTAGAGAAGAAGGTGGTGAAATTCAACTGTTAAGCAAGTTGCATCTGCTAATATCCACTAATACAAACATACAAGTTATAAAGACATCCTTTGACCTGTTTGGATAAATCGTCGTAGATGATCAAAGCATGCTTGCCATTATCTCTAAAATACTCTCCCATGGAGCAGCCAGAGTACGGAGCCAGATACTGAAGGGGGGCAGCATCAGAAGCAGTAGCTGACACCACAATGGTGTACTTCATGGCATCTGAGGAGAAAACAAGGTTTACATTTTACAAAGCTATCAATACTGTGATTTTAAATTAGAGGCTATGAAACAAAATTGTCCACTGCCCTCATTCTGTAAAATTAACGGGTGGGTGGAGTCCTAGAGGCAATGGTGCTTGCTATGAAGGCCTAAAAACATAAATTCAATTTCTAGAACCCACATAAAGGTGAAAGGAAAGAACTCAGTTGGTAGAGCCCATCTTCAACAGGCTTCAAAAGTCCTAGATTTGAACACAGGCACCAAATAAATTAGGCACAATAGAGCATGCTTACAGTCCTAGGAGGTGGAGACAAAAGAGCAGAGTTCCACATTATCCTTGGCTATAACAAGTCCAAGGCCCCCAGGGACAGATGAGATACAGTATACTCTTCCTCACACCCTGTGAAATATCCCCAAGCACAAGCCTCTAGTCCCCAGTACCTGGGAAGTAGAAGACGATTGTTTAAGGTCAGCCAGAGCTGCATGAGACCCCATCTTAAGAAAAGACATCAACATGGGCAACAGTAGCACACACCTTTAGTCCCAGCACTTGAGAGGGAGAGGCAGGTAGACCTCTGTGAGTCTGCGGCCAGCCTGGTCTACATAAGAAGTTCTAGGACAGCGAGGGCTACACAAAGACCTTGTTTCAACCTTCTCCCACTGCCCCAAAATTAAAATATTAAAAAAAAAAACCCAAAACAAACAAAACCCCAAGCAAAATAGTAATCGAATCCACAAACACTCCAGCTAGGAGGAGCTGCACAGCACTTCCTTG
The DNA here is from genome assembly GCF_037038515.1 of Microtus pennsylvanicus. Classification (NCBI taxonomy): domain Eukaryota; kingdom Metazoa; phylum Chordata; class Mammalia; order Rodentia; family Cricetidae; genus Microtus; species Microtus pennsylvanicus. The sequence continues at coordinate 9,762,240 of NC_134582.1, forward strand.
TTTGTTCTGATTTCTATTAGACCCTTCAGTTCCCTGGAGTTAAAATCAGCCTTGGTTATAGAGACACTTCCAAGATTAGCAGCGATAGAGCAGCCATTAGACTAATGTTCTTCAGTACCTGCATCTGTCAGTCTCTTCACCAACTGGGCAACGGTGGACCGTTTCTGACCAATAGCAACGTAGATACAGTACAGCTTCTTCTTTTCATCAGTCCCATCATTGAAACGTTTCTGGTTGATGATTGTGTCGATAGCAATCGATGTTTTCCTTTAAAGAGAGTGGCATAGGTGTCACTAAATACAGGATTTCTAGGCAAAACTGTGCTACCACTGGTAACCGCCATTATCACCTGCCACTGCCCCACTACAGTCAAGGTGTTTACCATTAAACACATCAATTATTTACTTAGAATCAACACCAGTTAGAACTTTTAACAAGATTTTGAGTCTTTACCCAGTCTGTCTGTCACCAATGATCAGCTCACGCTGACCACGACCAATCGGCACCAGACTATCCACAGCCTTAATGCCAGTCTGCATTGGTTCCCGCACGGAGATTCGGGGAATGATTCCAGGGGCTTTCAGGCCCACTCGTCTACGGGTCTTGGAACCAATTGGACCCTGTAAAAAACATTAAGCATTAAAAATAAATAAAAAGGAACCCTCAAAATTGGTTTTGATGTTTACCACACCAGAATCCAATTAGCATTAACTCACCTTCCCATCAATGGCATTACCAAGGGCATCAACTACGCGGCCCAACAGCTCCTCACCAACTGGAACATCCACAATGGCTCCCGTTCTCTTCACAATGTCTCCTTCTTTAATTAGCTTATCATTTCCAAACACGACAACTCCAACATTGTCAGGTTCCAAGTTCAGGGACATACCCTGCACAAAAGGGACAAGTGAACAAGGACGCCAGAGAGGCTCTCCCCTGTCATATTAGTAACACAGCAAGCAGCAGAGTAGTGTTCCCTTCCACCTGCGTTAGTCTAGTATCTTTCACCTAATGTTCTCTGGTGAAGACTTCATGCAACATAACAGGAGACACTATGGTATGCTGGCCCCAATCTCAACTAGCTAAGTTCAAAGTATCAGCAGAGCTCTGGATAGCTACACACTGACTCAACTTTCAATAATGGAACGACTCTTCTTGGGAAAAGAATTTAGTTCAAGTAATCAAATGCTTTTGCATTAAACAATCTGAACAGCTACAAAGGAACTGGCAGGAATTCATTGAAATTTGTGTCAATGTTTACTAAAGTTTTAATGTTGGTGCCAATGGAAACAACTTATTTATCAGCACTTATGAGAGAACAGGAGACTGGGACTTGGCTTAACCAAAACTTTGCTACTTTATTCTCTTTATAACCTGTAATAGGGGAAAATGCGGCAAATTGAGACTTAAATGTTTTTAATTTTTGACAAGCTCTAAATGAAATGAAAAACCAAAGCCACAGATCCTAAAATAACAAAACTCCCACTTTATAAATTACCTTTAAGCCCGAGGAAAATTCTACCATTTCCTCTGCTTGAACATTCCTCAGTCCATGTACTCGGGCAATACCATCACCAATGCTTAAGACACGCCCAGTCTCTTCGAGATCAACTGAAGTATCAGCTCCAAGAATCCGTTCTTCAAGAATGGAGGACATCTCAGCAGTGCCTGCGACAGAACAACCCAATTTAAATAATCTGGTCTAAATAGCTTCTCAAAACCATTTCCCAACAACCGGCTTCATGATAACATTCAAAATCATTCTAAAACATAATACACAATCTTTTTTAAAAGTTGGGTATCCTAGGCTGGAGAGATGATGGTTCAGTGGTAGAAAGCATTTGCTACTCTTCCAGAGACTCTGGGTTCAGTTCTTCACCCAAATGGCAACTCGCAACTGTATCTAACTCCAGTTCCAGGGATCTAAAGCCCCCAGAGGGCACCCAACACCCACACACTTGCATACACCCAGGCAAAGCACTCATACATGTAAATAAAAATAAATTTTTTTATAAAGCTGGATATTCATCACTCAAAATTATTGAAAACTCCCAAGTGATTTGAGAGGAAGCACTTCTCCACAGGCAGACAGTAATCCAAACAGCTGCGAAAATTAAATTTTACCTTTCCTAACGCTTTACCTTGTTTTCTCATTCAATTTCCAAAGAATCTGTACATATGTTAAATCTGAACTTTTGGCTAAACTCCACTAACACCTTAAAATGTAGTCCATTAAAGAGAAGGCAGTGAGAGCAGCAGACTACTAGTTCCTTAAGTGGCGGTTGACAAACCCAATAACCCAACCTTGACCCCAAGACCCACAAGGTAGTAGAACAAACACTCTCAAAATGCTGTCCTCTGATCCCAAGCACACAGTGCCTCCCCACCCCCCAGCTAATAATATAAACGGCAGCTAGGGAGATGGCTCACTGGGTAAAGGCACCAGCAAGCCTGGTACAGAGTTACAGTTCCAGAGACCCACAAGGTAGGAGAGCTGGCTCCTAAAAGCTGCCTCCACACATACATGGGCTTGTTCAATGAACAAATGCAAAAATAAACCCTTTAAAGCACCCAAGCGGGCTGAGAGATGGCTCAGAGGTTAAGAGCACTGACTGTTCTTCCAGAGGTCCTGAGTTCAATTCCCAGCAACCACATGGTAGCTCACAACCCTCTATGATAAGATATGGTGCCCTCTTCTGGCCTGCAGGCATACATGCAGGCCGATGCTGTTTACATAATTAATAAATAAATCTTAAAAAAAAAAAAGCACCCAAGCACCAGTGCTCATCTTACTATACACACTATGTATGCATTTTACCTTTATCCTAAAACTACCACTACATGTCCAGGGACGCTGATCAGCAGTGCTTGCCTACCAAGCTCTGGGTTCCATCCCCAGTACCTCCAACAGAAAAAGAGGAAAAGCCCTCCAGCACATCCCCAAAGTAACTCCCCAATCTTTTTTTATGTCTTTTTTTATGTATATTTGGCTCCCCACATCCCTATGTACCTGCAGGTATAAAACAGAAGCGATCTGAAAAGGCAATTGCATTTGAAAAAGCCTATCAATAATAAATAAATAAATCACTCCTCTTCTCACACTTCTTATTAAAAAAAAAAATCTTTCATAGTTGAGAGAGAGCAGGTACCTATTGCATATATATATATTGTTTTCATCCAAAATAAATTTTTAGAAGCCATACAGCACTAACAGAAATATACAGTTTCATTAGACAAAGAAAATCCATCAAGACATTTTAAATGGAACATTAATGGTTTGAAAACTTGAGTTTCTGTAGTATGTTTTAAAAGAGAAAAAAAATTAACAGGGGAAAAAATCTCCAGGGTGTAGATTTAAAAACTGACTTACCAGTCTTCTGAAGTCGAGTGTTGGAGGCATGGAGATTTCTTGCACCAACGAAGGATGACCCCAAAGCATTTTTGGAGACCTAGTACAAAACATGAGGTGGACAATTCAAGGACAAATTTTTTTTTAAATTGATTTTTATTGAGCTCTACATTTTTCTCTGCTCTCCTCTACCCTTCAACCCTCTCCCAAGGTCCCTATGCCCCCAATTTACTCAGGAGATCTTTTCTTTTTCTACTCCTCATGTATGTCTCTCTTAGACAAGGACAAATCTTTAAACGTGTCCAAAAAAAAAAAAAAAAAGAAAGAAAGAAAAAAGAAACACCCATTAAAGTCTTCTGCCTAATTTTAGGCCATTTACAAAAATTCCATCGTCGTTGACAGTGTAAACCACACAAACTGCTTCTGCACCTAGCGATGTCTGCACGACCCCTTCCGTGTTCAGCACCAAGTGATCAACCGCCCAACTACTTAAAAAATCACTTTCATTTATTCCTTTCCCTTGAAGTGACCTCCGAGCACAGGTAAAAGGATCGGGCCTGCTGACCTTCAGACAATGTCAGGCTCTCCTTGTTCACGGGCCCAAAGCTGCTGACAGCTCCTTTGACCTTCAGCGGAGCCGGACCCCAGGAAAAAGCCTCAGAGCAGGCCAAACAGACAGCGGACAAACCCTGACCTTCACCTCGGGCCGCCCTCACCCCAACACCGGAATCCTCCTAACACCCCCTTGTCCAGCCACGCCGAGGTAGCGGATCCCCTGCACCACCGCCCACCGCAGGCCTGCAAAAGCGGCCGTCCGTCAGCGCAGCAGAGCAGCCACGGTGCAAGATGGCGCCGTACGCCCCGGCCCCGCGCTGCACAGCACGGCACAGCCCCGCAGCGCTCCGCAGAATCCTCCAGCCGCGCCCACGCCCGCCTGCCCAGGCCCCGGCGCTCACCAGTCCCGCCCGGCGAGGGAGGGCACGGACCACGGCCGCGGCGACGCGCACGGACAGCATCCTCGCAGCTAGTCGGAGAGATCCTCTGCAGCCGCAGCCTCCGGACGACTGGCACAAAATGGCCGAGCGCGAGGGAAGGTCAAGGCAGCCAGCTCACCTGACCCGGAAGTACCGCCCCTCGCCTTCACCTCCGGACGCAAATCCTTTTTTTTTTTTCCTCCCCAACCCTCTTTCTAGTACAAGTAATAATCAACAACCCCTAAACAGTGTTCTCAACCTATGGCTAAACTGTTTTGGGATAGAGAGCATCATCTTCTAGAATTGCTTCTCGCTGTCATGCTTGTGATGTTCTCTTAATGGGATCCTGCAAAGATTATGTGGTGGTTAAGTTCAAAAATTACTATCTAGTATAGTTCAAACAATTTCTGAGCAGTCATTAGGGTTTTTCTTTCAAAGTTCTCATCGAGTCCTGGCCAGAATATGAGAAGGGGCACCATTTCAGCAGCTAGTACCCAATAGTAGCACTGTATATATCACGATATCATCTCAACTAGGTGGAGTGGCTGCTGTGGGACCCCATCTTCTTGCTGGAAACTTCAAAGATTACTGCAGGAAAAGGATCTGTAAAAAAATTTATTGTTCAACATGGAAAACTTAAACATCATTCATATAAGCCTACATACAATGAAGTCATTTTAAGTGTTTATTATTATTAGTGTGTGGTATATATGCTCGAGCGCCAAGGCGTGCATGTGAAGCCCAAAGGGCAGGCCTCTCTTTCCACAAGATGTGGATCCTGAGACTCAAACTCAGGTCAGGTTTGGAGTACAAGCACTTTACCCAGTCGGCCATCATGCTGCCCCCCAATTTGGGTTTATAATAAATACTCAGATGGCCAGGGCCTGAGGACTAAATCCTCAGGGTGGGTGCGTTGTGCCGGAGTTACACTGCCCTGGACGGCCACAGCAGGCAGTGTAACCCCGCCGAGACTGGTAATCCTGCTGAAATCTGAGCTGTCGGTTCAGGGTAGCTCCGCTACTCACTTGATCGCCTGGGGCAACCACAAGGTCGATTCAAAAGACAAAAAAAAAAAAAAGTATGACTACTAGGGGGGAAATTGGGAACACGTGATTCGTTCATTTTTTAGTTCCAAATGTTAGAACTTGCTATTTTAAAAAAAAAAATTAAAAATGAACATAAAAAAAAAGGATTTGCGTCCGGAGGTGAAGGCGAGGGGCGGTACTTCCGGGTCCCTGGGTCCCTGGGTCCCTGGGTGGGTCCCTGGGTCCCTGGGTGGGTCCCTGGGTCCCTGGGTGGGTCCCTGGGTCCCTGGGTGGGTCCCTGGGTCCCTGGTCCTTATTGAACTCAGCAAGCAATGCTCTTAACCACTGAGCTATCTCTCCTGCCTTTCCCTTCTGTTGTCAGTATAGGGCACAGGACCTCATTGCAGATTGTTGTGAGGCATTATGTCGTTGCCAGGAATCGAACTTGTTACCTTTGGAAGGGCAGCCAATGCTCTTAACCACTGAGCTATCTCTCCAGCTCTTCTTTCTCTAGCCAAAAGAGGTTGCCTTGGCCTTGAGGATCAGAGGATAAGGTTTTCACCTGTTGGCCCAATTGACTGTTGGGTGCTAAGCCTCCAGGGTGCTGTTGTTTAAAGGGCTTCTTACCAGTGACTAGAGGTCCATGTCTCTGTCTCTCTGTCTGTGTGTTTGTGTATTTTAACCTCTAGCCCCTTGCTCGTAGCTCACAAACTGTATGGTAGCACATAGAGTGCAGACAGGCATTGTGTGCTGCTCACCTGGTCTTGATTTAATTTGGGTATTTGGATTTTATCTAAAAACAAGTCCATCTCTTTTACATTTTCCAACTTTGTCACACATAACCTTTTTAACAAGACCCAATGATTCTCTGAATTTCCTCAGTGTCTGTTGTTATGGCTCCGTTTTCATTTCTGATCTTGTTATTTTGTGTGTTCTCTCTCTTCCTTTTAACTAGTTTGGATAGGGGTTTGTCAATTTTGTTGATTTTACTCAAAGAACTAGCCCTGTTTCCTTCATTGATTCTTTGGATTGTTTTCCTTGTTTCTATTTTGTTGATTTCAACCCTCAACTTGATTTTTCCAGTCTTCTTCTCCTCCTTGGTGAGTCAGCTTCTTCTTCTTCTTCTTCTTCTTCTTCTTCTTCTTCTTCTTCTTCTTCTTCTTCCTCTTCCTCTTCCTCTTCCTCTTCCTCTTCCTCTTCCTCTTCCTCTTCCTCTTCCTCTTCCTCTTCCTCTTCCTCTTCCTCCTCCTCCTCCTCCTCCTCCTCCTCCTCCTCTTCTTCTTCTTCTTCTTCTTCTTCTTCTTCTTCTTCTTCTTTAGAGCTTTTACTTGTGCTGTTAAGTTTCTAATGTGAGTTTTCTCCGTCTTTTTTTAATTTGTGAATTTAGCGCTATGAACTTTTTTATTAGCACTGCTTTCATAGTGTCCTATAAGATTGGGTATTTTGTATCTTTATTTTCATTGAATTTAAGGAAGACTTTAATTTCTTTCTTTATTTCTTCCCTGACCCAGGGGTGGTTCAGTAGTTACCTGTTCAGTTTCCATGAGTTTGTAGGTTTTCTGGGGGTTGAATTGTTGTTATATTCTAACTTTATTCCATGGTGATTTGATAAGACACAGGTAGTTACTAAACTTTTTTTTTTATATCTGTGGAAGTTTGCTTTGTTACCAAGTATGTGATCAATTTTCCTGGGTCCCTGGGTCCCTGGGTCCCTGGGTCCCTGGGTCCCTGGGTCTCTGGTCCTTATTGAACTCAGCAAGCAATGCTCTTAACCACTGAGCTATCTCTCCTGCCTTTCCCTTCTGTTGTCAGTATAGGGCACAGGACCTCATTGCAGATTGTTGTGAGGCATTATGTCGTTGCCAGGAATCGAACTTGTTACCTTTGGAAGGGCAGCCAATGCTCTTAACCACTGAGTTATCTCTCCAGCTCTTCTTTCTCTAGCCAAAAGAGGTTGCCTTGGCCTTGAGGATCAGAGGATAAGGTTTTCACCTGTTGGCCCAATTGACTGTTGGGTGCTAAGCCTCCAGGGTGCTGTTGTTTAAAGGGCTTCTTACCAGTGACTAGAGGTCCATGTCTCTGTCTCTCTGTCTGTGTGTTTGTGTATTTTAACCTCTAGCCCCTTGCTCGTAGCTCACAAACTGTATGGTAGCACATAGAGTGCAGACAGGCATTGTGTGCTGCTCACCTGGTCTTGATTTAATTTGGGTATTTGGATTTTATCTAAAAACAAGTCCATCTCTTTTACATTTTCCAACTTTGTCACACATAACCTTTTTAACAAGACCCAATGATTCTCTGAATTTCCTCAGTGTCTGTTGTTATGGCTCCGTTTTCATTTCTGATCTTGTTATTTTGTGTGTTCTCTCTCTTCCTTTTAACTAGTTTGGATAGGGGTTTGTCAATTTTGTTGATTTTACTCAAAGAACTAGCCCTGTTTCCTTCATTGATTCTTTGGATTGTTTTCCTTGTTTCTATTTTGTTGATTTCAACCCTCAACTTGATTTTTCCAGTCTTCTTCTCCTCCTTTGTGAGTCAGCTTCTTCTTTTTCTTCTTCCTCTTCCTCTTCCTCTTCTTCTTCTTCTTCTTCTTCTTCCTCTTCTTCATCTTCCTCTTCCTCTTCCTCTTCTTCTTTAGAGCTTTTACTTGTGCTGTTAAGTTTCTAATGTGAGTTTTCTCCGTCTTTTTTTAATTTGTGAATTTAGCGCTATGAACTTTTTTATTAGCACTGCTTTCATAGTGTCCTATAAGATTGGGTATTTTGTATCTTTATTTTCATTGAATTTAAGGAAGACTTTAATTTCTTTCTTTATTTCTTCCCTGACCCAGGGGTGGTTCAGTAGTTACCTGTTCAGTTTCCATGAGTTTGTAGGTTTTCTGGGGGTTGAATTGTTGTTATATTCTAACTTTATTCCATGGTGATTCGATAAGACACAGGTAGTTACTAAACTTTTTTTTTTATATCTGTGGAAGTTTGCTTTGTTACCAAGTATGTGATCAATTTTCCTGGGTCCCTGGGTCCCTGGGTCCCTGGGTCCCTGGGTCCCTGGGTCTCTGGTCCTTATTGAACTCAGCAAGCAATGCTCTTAACCACTGAGCTATCTCTCCTGCCTTTCCCTTCTGTTGTCAGTATAGGGCACAGGACCTCATTGCAGATTGTTGTGAGGCATTATGTCGTTGCCAGGAATCGAACTTGTTACCTTTGGAAGGGCAGCCAATGCTCTTAACCACTGAGTTATCTCTCCAGCTCTTCTTTCTCTAGCCAAAAGAGGTTGCCTTGGCCTTGAGGATCAGAGGATAAGGTTTTCACCTGTTGGCCCAATTGACTGTTGGGTGCTAAGCCTCCAGGGTGCTGTTGTTTAAAGGGCTTCTTACCAGTGACTAGAGGTCCATGTCTCTGTCTCTCTGTCTGTGTGTTTGTGTATTTTAACCTCTAGCCCCTTGCTCGTAGCTCACAAACTGTATGGTAGCACATAGAGTGCAGACAGGCATTGTGTGCTGCTCACCTGGTCTTGATTTAATTTGGGTATTTGGATTTTATCTAAAAACAAGTCCATCTCTTTTACATTTTCCAACTTTGTCACACATAACCTTTTTAACAAGACCCAATGATTCTCTGAATTTCCTCAGTGTCTGTTGTTATGGCTCCGTTTTCATTTCTGATCTTGTTATTTTGTGTGTTCTCTCTCTTCCTTTTAACTAGTTTGGATAGGGGTTTGTCAATTTTGTTGATTTTACTCAAAGAACTAGCCCTGTTTCCTTCATTGATTCTTTGGATTGTTTTCCTTGTTTCTATTTTGTTGATTTCAACCCTCAACTTGATTTTTCCAGTCTTCTTCTCCTCCTTGGTGAGTCAGCTTCTTCTTCTTCTTCTTCTTCTTCTTCTTCTTCTTCTTCTTCTTCTTCTTCTTCTTCCTCTTCCTCTTCCTCTTCCTCTTCCTCCTCCTCCTCCTCCTCCTCCTCCTCCTCCTCCTCCTCCTCCTCCTCCTCCTCCTCCTCCTCTTCTTCTTCTTCTTCTTCTTCTTCTTCTTCTTCTTCTTTAGAGCTTTTACTTGTGCTGTTAAGTTTCTAATGTGAGTTTTCTCCGTCTTTTTTTAATTTGTGAATTTAGCGCTATGAACTTTTTTATTAGCACTGCTTTCATAGTGTCCTATAAGATTGGGTATTTTGTATCTTTATTTTCATTGAATTTAAGGAAGACTTTAATTTCTTTCTTTATTTCTTCCCTGACCCAGGGGTGGTTCAGTAGTTACCTGTTCAGTTTCCATGAGTTTGTAGGTTTTCTGGGGGTTGAATTGTTGTTATATTCTAACTTTATTCCATGGTGATTCGATAAGACACAGGTAGTTACTAAACTTTTTTTTTTATATCTGTGGAAGTTTGCTTTGTTACCAAGTATGTGATCAATTTTCCTGGGTCCCTGGGTCCCTGGGTCCCTGGGTCCCTGGGTCCCTGGGTCCCTGGTCCTTATTGAACTCAGCAAGCAATGCTCTTAACCACTGAGCTATCTCTCCTGCCTTTCCCTTCTGTTGTCAGTATAGGGCACAGGACCTCATTGCAGATTGTTGTGAGGCATTATGTCGTTGCCAGGAATCGAACTTGTTACCTTTGGAAGGGCAGCCAATGCTCTTAACCACTGAGTTATCTCTCCAGCTCTTCTTTCTCTAGCCAAAAGAGGTTGCCTTGGCCTTGAGGATCAGAGGATAAGGTTTTCACCTGTTGGCCCAATTGACTGTTGGGTGCTAAGCCTCCAGGGTGCTGTTGTTTAAAGGGCTTCTTACCAGTGACTAGAGGTCCATGTCTCTGTCTCTCTGTCTGTGTGTTTGTATATTTTAACCTCTAGCCCCTTGCTCGTAGCTCACAAACTGTATGGTAGCACATAGAGTGCAGACAGGCATTGTGTGCTGCTCACCTGGTCTTGATTTAATTTGGGTATTTGGATTTTATCTAAAAACAAGTCCATCTCTTTTACATTTTCCAACTTTGTCACACATAACCTTTTTAACAAGACCCAATGATTCTCTGAATTTCCTCAGTGTCTGTTGTTATGGCTCCGTTTTCATTTCTGATCTTGTTATTTTGTGTGTTCTCTCTCTTCCTTTTAACTAGTTTGGATAGGGGTTTGTCAATTTTGTTGATTTTACTCAAAGAACTAGCCCTGTTTCCTTCATTGATTCTTTGGATTGTTTTCCTTGTTTCTATTTTGTTGATTTCAACCCTCAACTTGATTTTTCCAGTCTTCTTCTCCTCCTTTGTGAGTCAGCTTCTTCTTTTTCTTCTTCCTCTTCCTCTTCCTCTTCCTCTTCTTCTTCTTCTTCTTCTTCTTCCTCTTCTTCATCTTCCTCTTCCTCTTCCTCTTCTTCTTTAGAGCTTTTACTTGTGCTGTTAAGTTTCTAATGTGAGTTTTCTCCGTCTTTTTTTAATTTGTGAATTTAGCGCTATGAACTTTTTTATTAGCACTGCTTTCATAGTGTCCTATAAGATTGGGTATTTTGTATCTTTATTTTCATTGAATTTAAGGAAGACTTTAATTTCTTTCTTTATTTCTTCCCTGACCCAGGGGTGGTTCAGTAGTTACCTGTTCAGTTTCCATGAGTTTGTAGGTTTTCTGGGGGTTGAATTGTTGTTATATTCTAACTTTATTCCATGGTGATTCGATAAGACACAGGTAGTTACTAAACTTTTTTTTTTATATCTGTGGAAGTTTGCTTTGTTACCAAGTATGTGATCAATTTTCCTGGGTCCCTGGGTCCCTGGGTCCCTGGGTCCCTGGGTCCCTGGGTCTCTGGTCCTTATTGAACTCAGCAAGCAATGCTCTTAACCACTGAGCTATCTCTCCTGCCTTTCCCTTCTGTTGTCAGTATAGGGCACAGGACCTCATTGCAGATTGTTGTGAGGCATTATGTCGTTGCCAGGAATCGAACTTGTTACCTTTGGAAGGGCAGCCAATGCTCTTAACCACTGAGTTATCTCTCCAGCTCTTCTTTCTCTAGCCAAAAGAGGTTGCCTTGGCCTTGAGGATCAGAGGATAAGGTTTTCACCTGTTGGCCCAATTGACTGTTGGGTGCTAAGCCTCCAGGGTGCTGTTGTTTAAAGGGCTTCTTACCAGTGACTAGAGGTCCATGTCTCTGTCTCTCTGTCTGTGTGTTTGTGTATTTTAACCTCTAGCCCCTTGCTCGTAGCTCACAAACTGTATGGTAGCACATAGAGTGCAGACAGGCATTGTGTGCTGCTCACCTGGTCTTGATTTAATTTGGGTATTTGGATTTTATCTAAAAACAAGTCCATCTCTTTTACATTTTCCAACTTTGTCACACATAACCTTTTTAACAAGACCCAATGATTCTCTGAATTTCCTCAGTGTCTGTTGTTATGGCTCCGTTTTCATTTCTGATCTTGTTATTTTGTGTGTTCTCTCTCTTCCTTTTAACTAGTTTGGATAGGGGTTTGTCAATTTTGTTGATTTTACTCAAAGAACTAGCCCTGTTTCCTTCATTGATTCTTTGGATTGTTTTCCTTGTTTCTATTTTGTTGATTTCAACCCTCAACTTGATTTTTCCAGTCTTCTTCTCCTCCTTGGTGAGTCAGCTTCTTCTTCTTCTTCTTCTTCTTCTTCTTCTTCTTCTTCTTCTTCTTCTTCTTCTTCTTCTTCTTCTTCTTCCTCTTCCTCTTCCTCTTCCTCTTCCTCTTCCTCCTCCTCCTCCTCCTCCTCCTCCTCCTCCTCCTCCTCCTCCTCCTCCTCTTCTTCTTCTTCTTCTTCTTCTTCTTCTTCTTCTTTAGAGCTTTTACTTGTGCTGTTAAGTTTCTAATGTGAGTTTTCTCCGTCTTTTTTTAATTTGTGAATTTAGCGCTATGAACTTTTTTATTAGCACTGCTTTCATAGTGTCCTATAAGATTGGGTATTTTGTATCTTTATTTTCATTGAATTTAAGGAAGACTTTAATTTCTTTCTTTATTTCTTCCCTGACCCAGGGGTGGTTCAGTAGTTACCTGTTCAGTTTCCATGAGTTTGTAGGTTTTCTGGGGGTTGAATTGTTGTTATATTCTAACTTTATTCCATGGTGATTCGATAAGACACAGGTAGTTACTAAACTTTTTTTTTTATATCTGTGGAAGTTTGCTTTGTTACCAAGTATGTGATCAATTTTCCTGGGTCCCTGGGTCCCTGGGTCCCTGGGTCCCTGGGTCCCTGGGTCCCTGGTCCTTATTGAACTCAGCAAGCAATGCTCTTAACCACTGAGCTATCTCTCCTGCCTTTCCCTTCTGTTGTCAGTATAGGGCACAGGACCTCATTGCAGATTGTTGTGAGGCATTATGTCGTTGCCAGGAATCGAACTTGTTACCTTTGGAAGGGCAGCCAATGCTCTTAACCACTGAGTTATCTCTCCAGCTCTTCTTTCTCTAGCCAAAAGAGGTTGCCTTGGCCTTGAGGATCAGAGGATAAGGTTTTCACCTGTTGGCCCAATTGACTGTTGGGTGCTAAGCCTCCAGGGTGCTGTTGTTTAAAGGGCTTCTTACCAGTGACTAGAGGTCCATGTCTCTGTCTCTCTGTCTGTGTGTTTGTATATTTTAACCTCTAGCCCCTTGCTCGTAGCTCACAAACTGTATGGTAGCACATAGAGTGCAGACAGGCATTGTGTGCTGCTCACCTGGTCTTGATTTAATTTGGGTATTTGGATTTTATCTAAAAACAAGTCCATCTCTTTTACATTTTCCAACTTTGTCACACATAACCTTTTTAACAAGACCCAATGATTCTCTGAATTTCCTCAGTGTCTGTTGTTATGGCTCCGTTTTCATTTCTGATCTTGTTATTTTGTGTGTTCTCTCTCTTCCTTTTAACTAGTTTGGATAGGGGTTTGTCAATTTTGTTGATTTTACTCAAAGAACTAGCCCTGTTTCCTTCATTGATTCTTTGGATTGTTTTCCTTGTTTCTATTTTGTTGATTTCAACCCTCAACTTGATTTTTCCAGTCTTCTTCTCCTCCTTTGTGAGTCAGCTTCTTCTTTTTCTTCTTCCTCTTCCTCTTCCTCTTCCTCTTCTTCTTCTTCTTCTTCTTCTTCCTCTTCTTCATCTTCCTCTTCCTCTTCCTCTTCTTCTTTAGAGCTTTTACTTGTGCTGTTAAGTTTCTAATGTGAGTTTTCTCCGTCTTTTTTTAATTTGTGAATTTAGCGCTATGAACTTTTTTATTAGCACTGCTTTCATAGTGTCCTATAAGATTGGGTATTTTGTATCTTTATTTTCATTGAATTTAAGGAAGACTTTAATTTCTTTCTTTATTTCTTCCCTGACCCAGGGGTGGTTCAGTAGTTACCTGTTCAGTTTCCATGAGTTTGTAGGTTTTCTGGGGGTTGAATTGTTGTTATATTCTAACTTTATTCCATGGTGATTCGATAAGACACAGGTAGTTACTAAACTTTTTTTTTTATATCTGTGGAAGTTTGCTTTGTTACCAAGTATGTGATCAATTTTCCTGGGTCCCTGGGTCCCTGGGTCCCTGGGTCCCTGGGTCCCTGGGTCTCTGGTCCTTATTGAACTCAGCAAGCAATGCTCTTAACCACTGAGCTATCTCTCCTGCCTTTCCCTTCTGTTGTCAGTATAGGGCACAGGACCTCATTGCAGATTGTTGTGAGGCATTATGTCGTTGCCAGGAATCGAACTTGTTACCTTTGGAAGGGCAGCCAATGCTCTTAACCACTGAGTTATCTCTCCAGCTCTTCTTTCTCTAGCCAAAAGAGGTTGCCTTGGCCTTGAGGATCAGAGGATAAGGTTTTCACCTGTTGGCCCAATTGACTGTTGGGTGCTAAGCCTCCAGGGTGCTGTTGTTTAAAGGGCTTCTTACCAGTGACTAGAGGTCCATGTCTCTGTCTCTCTGTCTGTGTGTTTGTGTATTTTAACCTCTAGCCCCTTGCTCGTAGCTCACAAACTGTATGGTAGCACATAGAGTGCAGACAGGCATTGTGTGCTGCTCACCTGGTCTTGATTTAATTTGGGTATTTGGATTTTATCTAAAAACAAGTCCATCTCTTTTACATTTTCCAACTTTGTCACACATAACCTTTTTAACAAGACCCAATGATTCTCTGAATTTCCTCAGTGTCTGTTGTTATGGCTCCGTTTTCATTTCTGATCTTGTTATTTTGTGTGTTCTCTCTCTTCCTTTTAACTAGTTTGGATAGGGGTTTGTCAATTTTGTTGATTTTACTCAAAGAACTAGCCCTGTTTCCTTCATTGATTCTTTGGATTGTTTTCCTTGTTTCTATTTTGTTGATTTCAACCCTCAACTTGATTTTTCCAGTCTTCTTCTCCTCCTTGGTGAGTCAGCTTCTTCTTCTTCTTCTTCTTCTTCTTCTTCTTCTTCTTCTTCTTCTTCTTCTTCTTCTTCTTCCTCTTCCTCTTCCTCTTCCTCTTCCTCTTCCTCCTCCTCCTCCTCCTCCTCCTCCTCCTCCTCCTCCTCTTCTTCATCTTCTTCTTCTTCTTCTTCTTCTTCTTTAGAGCTTTTACTTGTGCTGTTAAGTTTCTAATGTGAGTTTTCTCCGTCTTTTTTTAATTTGTGAATTTAGCGCTATGAACTTTTTTATTAGCATTGCTTTCATAGTGTCCTATAAGATTGGGTATTTTGTATCTTTATTTTCATTGAATTTAAGGAAGACTTTAATTTCTTTCTTTATTTCTTCCCTGACCCAGGGGTGGTTCAGTAGTTACCTGTTCAGTTTCCATGAGTTTGTAGGTTTTCTGGGGGTTGAATTGTTGTTATATTCTAACTTTATTCCATGGTGATTCGATAAGACACAGGTAGTTACTAAACTTTTTTTTTTATATCTGTGGAAGTTTGCTTTGTTACCAAGTATGTGATCAATTTTCCTGGGTCCCTGGGTCCCTGGGTCCCTGGGTCCCTGGGTCCCTGGGTCCCTGGGTCCCTGGGTCCCTGGGTGGGTCCCTGGGTCCCTGGGTTTCTGGGTGGGTCCCTGGGTGGGTCCCTGGGTCCCTGGGTCCCTGGGTGGGTCCCTGGGTCCCTGGGTGGGTCCCTGGGTCCCTGGGTGGGTCCCTGGGTCCCTGGTCCTTATTGAACTCAGCAAGCAATGCTCTTAACCACTGAGCTATCTCTCCTGCCTTTCCCTTCTGTTGCCAGTATAGGGCACAGGACCTCATTGCAGATTGTTGTGAGGCATTATGTCGTTGCCAGGAATCGAACTTGTTACCTTTGGAAGGGCAGCCAATGCTCTTAACCACTGAGTTATCTTTCCAGCTCTTCTTTCTCTAGCCAAAAGAGGTTGCCTTGGCCTTGAGGATCAGAGGATAAGGTTTTCACCTGTTGGCCCAATTGACTGTTGGGTGCTAAGCCTCCAGGGTGCTGTTGTTTAAAGGGCTTCTTACCAGTGACTAGAGGTCCATGTCTCTGTCTCTCTGTCTGTGTGTTTGTATATTTTAACCTCTAGCCCCTTGCTCGTAGCTCACAAACTGTATGGTAGCACATAGAGTGCAGACAGGCATTGTGTGCTGCTCACCTGGTCTTGATTTAATTTGGGTATTTGGATTTTATCTAAAAACAAGTCCATCTCTTTTACATTTTCCAACTTTGTCACACATAACCTTTTTAACAAGACCCAATGATTCTCTGAATTTCCTCAGTGTCTGTTGTTATGGCTCCGTTTTCATTTCTGATCTTGTTATTTTGTGTGTTCTCTCTCTTCCTTTTAACTAGTTTGGATAGGGGTTTGTCAATTTTGTTGATTTTACTCAAAGAACTAGCCCTGTTTCCTTCATTGATTCTTTGGATTGTTTTCCTTGTTTCTATTTTGTTGATTTCAACCCTCAACTTGATTTTTCCAGTCTTCTTCTCCTCCTTGGTGAGTCAGCTTCTTCTTCTTCTTCTTCTTCTTCTTCTTCTTCTTCTTCCTCTTCCTCTTCCTCTTCCTCTTCCTCTTCCTCTTCCTCTTCTTCTTCTTCTTCTTCTTCTTCTTCTTCTTCTTTAGAGCTTTTACCTGTGCTGTTAAGTCTCTAATGTGAGTTTTCTCCGTCTTTTTTTAATTTGTGAATTTAGCGCTATGAACTTTTTTATTAGCACTGCTTTCATAGTGTCCTATAAGATTGGGTATTTTGTATCTTTATTTGCATTGAATTTAAGGAAGACTTTAATTTCTTTCTTTATTTCTTCCCTGACCCAGGGGTGGTTCAGTAGTTACCTGTTCAGTTTCCATGAGTTTGTAGGTTTTCTGGGGGTTGAATTGTTGTTATATTCTAACTTTATTCCATGGTGATTCGATAAGACACAGGTAGTTACTAAACTTTTTTTTTTTTATATCTGTGGAAGTTTGCTTTGTTACCAAGTATGTGATCAATTTTCCAGAAGGTTACATGAGATACCGAGGAGGTATATTCTTTTCTATTTGGGTGAAATTTTCTATAGATGCCTGCTAAGTCCATTTGATTCATTACCTCTGTTAGTGGGGCGATCAGGCAGGAAATAGAAGCAGGGCAACAAGAACATGAGAATTGTGGGAAGAGGAAAAACGGTCTGCACTGTCACAGAGGAAATCAGACATCGAGGAAGCAAAATGAGAATGCCTCACTAATAACAGTACCAAGCCACATGGGTAACATAGACAAGAATTATGGGTTCCTATATGATGTAAGAACTAGTTACTAAGAATCCTGAGCTAATAGACGAACCAGTTTATAATTAATGTAGACCTCTGTGTTTTGGGGGAGCTGATTGGCTGTGAGATCGGCAGGATGGAAATCTCTGTCAACAAATGTATAGACTTCTGTGTGTTTATTTAGGACTGAATGGCTGTGGGACCAGGTGGGACAGAAATCACTTTCAACAGAAGGTTCCATTGGGTGTTGAGAAGGTATGTGCTTTTGTATTTGGATTGAATGCTCTAGAGATGTGTGTTAGGCCCATTTGATCCATAACATGTTAGTTATTTTATTTCTTTTTTAACTTTATGTCTGGCAGACCTGACAGTGGTGAGAGTGGGATACTGAAGTCTCCCACTATTCGTGTGTGGGGCTTGATGTGTGATTTAACCTTTAGCAATGGTTCTTTTTACAAATGAGTGTACCCTTGTATTTAGGGCATAGATGTTCAGAATACAAACGTCATCTTGATGGATTTTTCCTTTGAAAATGAAATGACCTTCTTCATCTCTTAATTAATTTTAAAGTCTATTTAGATATTAGGATAACTACACCAACTCCCCCCCCCCATATCATTTGATTGGAAAATCTTTTCCCAACTTGTTACTTTGAGGTAATGTCTGTGTTTGAAGTTGTGGTTTGCTTCTTGTATGCAGCAGAAGAATGGATTCTGTTTTTGTATCCAATCTTTTAGCCTGTGTCTTTCTGTAAACAAATTGAGTCAATTGATATTAAGGGATAATAATGACCTGTGATTGCTAGTTCCTGTTATTTTTGTTTTTGTTGGCGGTGGTGATATTGTGTTTGTGTGTGTGTTTCTCTTAGGAATATGCTTGTGTGGCAATATTTATTGCCTGTGTTTTTGTTTGATGTGGGAGTGTCATATATCAATCTGTTGATTTCTTTGGCTAAGCAATAAAGAAACTGCTAGGCCCATTTGATAGGCCCACCCTTAGGTGGGTGGAGTAAACAGAACAGAATGCCGGGAGGAAGAGGAAGTGAGGTCAGACCCGACAGCTCTCCTCTCGGGAGCAGACGCCATGCTACCGGCTCCTGGGCAGACACACGCGATGAAGCTCTGAACTAGAATCTTCCCGGTAAGACCGGTGCTCACAGATTATTAGAGATGGGTTGATCGGGATATCAGAATTAGCCAGTAAGGGCCAGAGCTAAGGGCCAAGCAGTGATGAAAAGAATACAGTGTCTGTGTAATTATTTCGGGGCATAAGCCGAGCCGGGCAGGCGGCTGGGGTGTTTGGGGACGCAGCCCTGCCGCTCCGTATTACTACATTTGTTGATATATCTAACTTCCTTGGGTTGGAGTTTTTCTCCTAGTACTTTCTGTTTGGCTGAGTTTGAGGATAGATATAGCTTAAATATGGTTTAGTCATGGAATATCTTGTTTTCTCTGTCTATGGTGATTGAAAGCTTTGCTGGATATGTTAGTATTTGCTGACATCTGTGGTCTCTTAGTGTCTGCATAACACCTGACCATGCCTTTCTGTCTTTCACTGTTTCCACTGAGAAGTTGGGCTAAATTTGAATAGGTCTGCCTTTATATGTTACTTGGCATTTTCCTTTGCAACTCTTAATATTCTTTCTTTATTCTGTATGTTTAATGTTTTAATTGTTATGTTTTGAGGGAATTGTTTTTGGGTCCAGTCTATTTAGTGTTCTATAAGCTTCTTGTATTTTATATAGGTAAGTACTTTTAGCTTGGGAAAGTTTTCTTCTATGATTTTGTTGAATTGATTTTCTGTGCTTTTGAACTAGACTTCTTCTCCTTCCTCTATCCCTATTATACTTAGGTTTGGTCTTTTCAAGGTGTCACAGATTTCCTGGATAGTTTGTGTTAAGAATTAGTTGGATCTTACATTTTCTTTGAATCTATTTGCTCTATGATATCTTCAACTCCTAAGATTCTCTCCTCTGTCTCTCATACTCTGTTTATGCTTGCATCTGTAGTTCCTTATCATTTACCCAGATTTTCCATTTCCAAAGTTCTCTTGGCTTGGGCTTTCTTTATTGCCTCCTTTTCAATTTTTAAGTCTTGAACTGTTGCCTTCACCTGTTTGACTGCTTTTTTGGTTTGCTTCATGGGAGTTATTGATTTCTTCTTTTCTTCCATTTGTGTAAGGGATTTTTTTTTCATTTCCTCTTTCTGTGCCTCAGTATCTCCATAAGGTGATTTTTAGTGTTATTTTCTTCTACTTCATCTGAGTTGGGATGTTCTGGTTTTCTTGCTATAGAACCAAAAGTTTCAATCATCCTTTAAATTATAGTGATTTTTTATGCATACTCTTGGCTTTGGTCTTTGATATCATTTATAGAAGTCTGCCAAAATATACATTGCCGATGTTCTACTGAAACTTTTGATTCATCCTCCAGGATTTTTCTATTGTCAATAGCAATATGTTTTTTACAGAAGGCACTGGAGTTTTGCATTGTCCTGGGGAGGCATGTGCCCCACAGTGACTGAGAATGACTGGACCACGTTTGAACTGGGGTCTGTGAGAAACCCCCTAAGGAGTTGGCCAGTGCTGACAGCTTACCTTGCTTGTCTCTTATTTATCTGAGTTTATTGGTGCAATGTTGGCCTTTGCCTCATCTTCTCTATAATTCAGAACATTGAGACTTTTTATTTTTGTTATTTCCACAAGAAACATTATTTGTATGAATGCCCTCTCTACAATCCTTTCTCAGATGGCCCATTCTACCACAATAAAAACATTTGATATTTTGATGACTTTTCATACCTTTGGAAATTTCTTCTCCTACCCAAGCCTCAGTCAAGCCTCAGCCTTATAATCAAATGACTCAACATTGACTGGGTGCAGGATCCATTCATACATTGGTGCTGATCTGACCTTTCATGGTCCAAGTATCATTTTGCATTCTAAGTTGGCATTTTCAAGAACCAGAGATTCAGTAAGTACTTGTCTAGCTTCTGGATCTGTTACCCCTGTTTGTACACTTAGCTAATCTTTGTAAAAAGTCACTAAATGATTCTCATGAGCCTTGCATGACCTTAGTATATGATTCAATTTTCTTCCTAGTTCTTGAATCTGTGTCCCAACCATTCAAGGCTGCTGTATGGCACAGAAATAAGATGTATTCATTGTATATAGCTTGACTATCTGGATCAGTGTAACATCCCTCAGCAAGAATTTAATTTTGGGAGGCCTTAATACTTCCAGTTCTACCTTGATGATCCAGGGCTTTAGCCTCTTCTCTCCAATAACACTTCCACTGTAACTACAATCCATCTTCTAGCATGGGTGAGACTGATTGAAGCCAATCATTTTGAGTAACCATATTTCTTGAAGCCTATGTCTTTAACAACTCCCTCACATATGGTGATTGCATGCCATAAGACACTACTGCTTGCTTAATCTTTTAGATCTTTCAAATGTATAGGTTTCAACTTACATTCTGTATATCCTTTTGGGTATTGAGAATTTACTGGCTTTTCAGCGGTAGTAACAGGATCAATAGCTAATACTCTTGGAAAGTCATCTCTGACTCTGAGCTATTGGCAATGCTAAATCTTTACTACTGTCCTTTGCCTGTACCTCCTCTCCTTGCTTATCAGATCTTACAAGGTCCTTGATTGATTCAAATTTTTTTATCACTCTCTTTTGTAAAATCTAAACCTCTTGACCTCTGAATATTTCTAATGAGTTCCTCAAATCAATTAATTTCTAGTTCTCATTCTGCACATGTTATTTCAAGGTTTTAAATTTTTTCACTTATATCTTCTTATCCATAGATATTATTTGGATGGCATGTAGACTGCCTTTCTGGTGGGATGTTCTATCTCCTGGCTTATCATACCTTTTGAACAGATGTTGATGGTCAATTTCAAAAGTATGAATCTTTACAGATAACTTCTCATTACGAGTCAAAAAAGACTGTATCATTTCTAAAAGTCTCTCATTCTTGACTCTGTTATGAAACCATTTCTTTAGCAATATCGTATGAAAAAATAATAGCCACCATGGCCACAAAAATATATGTACCAGGTAGGTCATACAGCTTAGTTCTTGCATCAATCCATTCATAGCAGAAACAAAAAATATTATTATATTCCTGGGTAGAGATATTGTCTACAATTATCTTGGGATTGGTTTACAATCTTCAAATTTATTTGTTTATTTATTTACCAATCAATCTGATACTTAGGTATCAAGTTAACTTACCTCCCTTATAATTTTGAGAAAATTGTTGTAGGTGTAATACTGTGGATTTTTCAGCAGGTGTCAGAGTTGTGGCAGTAAGGCAGGTCCTAGATCAGGGCCTGAATCACCTGAGACTCAGCAAAAAATTTTAAAAGAAGCGCACCTTCACAGGGAGAAATTTGAGCTTCACAGGCAGAAGCTCAAAGGACTCAGAGCTTGCAGGCAATTGCGAACTGTGAAGTTGCTGGTGGATTTTGGGTCAGTGGTTCTCATGGTTCCAATCTGGGAATGCAAGCCTGTGTTCTAGGTGCAGGCATAGAGCTCAGGCTGATCAGAGCAGGCCAGACAGCAGCTGGACCTCAGACGCAGCCCCTAGCTTGGGTAGCAGCAGTGAGCCACATGGGTCAGAGAAGCCACAGAGGAGTTGCCGCAGGAATCAGCAGGCATCAGTTACTCACTCACTTAGCTGGCAGGACTGAGCCACACAGGGATAGGGGGGCTAGACATTACCAAGTCCCTACTGAGGATCAGCCAACCCAAACCTTGCTCAGCTTTCAGGCAGTTAGAGTACATGAGACCACACCCAGAGTGGGCCAGTATCCTAAAGGCTATTGTCTGGGAGAGTTCCCACAACACAGGGACTGCTGGGACCAACAAGTCTGAGAGCTGGGATTCTGACACACAAGGCGGCAGTCACTATGCAGTTCAGAGGTTGGGGACAGAGCAGCTTGTTAGCTAGAAGAATCTAATCATTCATAAAAGAAATATCTTTGAGTGTAACTAACTCATGGGAAAACCCAGAGCATTCATAATAAACACACGTATATTAATTTTCTGAGAAATCACCACACTGACATCCAAATGGGCTGTACCAGCTTGCATTCCCACCAGCAATGCAGGAGCGTTCCCTTTACCCCATAACCTCTCCAACATAAATTGTCATCAGTGTTTCTGATTTTTGAACATTTTTTAAGGTGTAAAATGTAATCTCAGAGTTATTTTGATTTTCATTTCTCTGATTACTGAGAATGCTGAACATTTCCTTAAGTATCTTTCAGCCATTTTAGATTCCTCTATGGAGAGTTCTCTTTTAGTCTGTACTCCATTTTTTTTTATTGGATCATTTGTTCTTCTGATGAACAATTTTTTTTTTTGAGTTTCTTGTATATTTTGGAGATCAGACCTCTGTCTGATGTGGGGTTAGTGAAGATCTTTTCCCATTCTGTAGGCTGTTGTTTTGTCTTGTTGACCATGTCCTTTGCTTTACAGAGGCTTTTCAGTTTCAGGAGTTCCCATTTACTAATTGTTTCTCTCAGTATCTGTGCTACTGGGGTTATATTTAGGAAATAGTCTCCTGTGTCAATGCATTCAAGTGTACTTCCCACTTTTTCTTCTATAAGGTTCACTGTTGCTGGCTTTATGTCGAGGTCTTTGGTCCATTTCGACTTGAGTTTTGTGCATGGTGATAGATATGGATGTCAGTGTCGTAATTTCTCAGAATATTAGGAAATAACCTTCCTCAAGACCCAGTTATACCACTTTTGGGTATATATCCAAAAGATGCTCATCCATGCCACAAGGACATGTTCTCCACTATGTTCATAGCAGTATTGTTTGTCATAGCCAGAAACTAAATGTCCTTCAACTGAAGAAAGAATTAGAAAAATGTGGTACGTTTACACAATGACAACACAATGGAGTATTGCACAGCCGAAAAAAAATAGTGACATCTTGAATTTTGCAGGCAAATGGATTGAGCTAGAAAACATCATTTTGACTAAAGTAAACCAGACCCAGAAAGAAAATTATCACATGTACTCACTCATAAGTGGATTTTAAATATAAAGCAAAGAAAACCAGCCCACGAATCACAGTCACAAGTACCTAAACAACAATGAGGACCCTAACAGAGACATGCATAGATCTCATCTACATGGGTAGTAGAAACATACAAGATATCCTGAGTAATTTGGGAGCATGGGGGCCTTGGGAGAGGGTTGAGGTGAGGGAAAAGGCAAGTAGGGGAGCAGAAAAATATGTGGAGCTCAATAAAAATTAATAAAAATGTTAAAAAATAAAACAAAAAGAAAAACACACACGAGAGAGAGAGAGAGAGAGAGAGAGAGAGAGAGAGAGAGAGAGAGAGGATTACCAAAACAGCAACAAAAAGGATCTAATGATATTCTGGCATGAAAAGTTAAAGAACACTTAAACATAGTAGGTCAGGTCTTAATTTAAAATTTAATATTCATTGCTAAGTTCATCATAGGCTTTGCATTAATTTTTATTTTAAATTTGTTTTTATTTATTGTTAATTAATTATTCATGAATTGGTATGGGTCAATTGTCTGTATTCTGTCAATTGTATTTTAAATAAACTCTGATTGGTCAGTACCCAGGCAGGAAGTATAGGTAATACAACAAGACAGGAAGTAGAAGTGAGCCAATGAGAACAGGCGAATTCTGAGAAGAGGAAAGCTCATTCCTTTGCAGTCCTGGCCCAACCACAGGAGAAGAAAGATGTGACTGCCTTGCTCAAAAAGGTAGTGAGCCATAACACAGATAAGAATAATGGGTTAATATAAGTTATAAGAGTTAACAAAAAGTCTGAGCTAGTGGAATAATCAGTTTACAGCTAATGTAGACCATCATACAGGTCTAATGTAGACCTGTATGATGGCTCATACAGGTAGATCTATTCCACCCTGACCAAAGTCAGAGAATTCGAGCAAATGTCAACTCATTCTTTTGAATTAGAAAATTTGAACAAGGGGCTGGAGAGATGGCTCAGAGGTTAAGAGCACTGCCTGCTCTTCCAAAGGTCCTGAGTTCAATTCCCAGCAACCACATGATGGCTCACAACCAACTGTAATGGGGTCTGGTGCCCTCTTCTGGCCTGCAGGCATAGACACAAACAGAATTTGTATACATAATAAATAAATAAATATTAAAAAAAAACAAAGAAAATTTGAACAAGGGAGCAGTTGCTTTCAGGACACTTGGTCAAGTGTGGGTTCACTGTCGAAACAGAATAATATTTTTCTAAAGAATTAATGACTTGATGTTTCAAATTATTGAAGCAAGAAACTCCTTTAGTTGTCTTTTGCATCAGGTTAAAGCAGTTTTTTGCCTTTTTCCAACTGTTGTATTGGGGTATAAAATAATGTGGAAAATTAAACATGGGCAGATTTCAGCATTCTCTGGAACTCACTCCAGGTACTACCTTATGTTTCTGCTTTATTATTTTTATTGTGTCTTTGTTCTCTTTACTTATTTTTATAATCAGTAAGTCCCTACCCTGGTAAATTATATACTAGTTGCAGCTGGTCTTTGACACAATGGTAATAAAAGATATTCAGAGCATACAGAGGGGGAATTCCACATGAGAAAAGACATTTACAATAAAAATATGGAGCATCTACTTTTCTATCTCCAATAACATGATGTTAATTATTCCAATTTTAACATTATCAAAGGAAACCCATGTGTATAGCTATAAAGATTAGATGTTCCATTAATTGTTGAGCTAATTATGCAATTGATGAGACAAATTAAGAATAGAGCAGATTCTCAGATGGATGACTAAAAATTTTCTGTCAACATTAAATGTGAAAGAGACTTATGGCAACTCTCAGGACTGTAGTCTTCCTCCAAGCTAAAAGAATGCTTCACTCAATCATTAAAAATATAAGCTAACATTATAGTGTCCATAAGGAACTATAATGTTATTACGTATTGACGCTTATATGTGAAACAAATCAACTTTTGAAAGATTTTTAATTTTTTTCTAATGATTATACTTTGATTAATTTAATTTCAGTGTTTTTAAACTATTTTCCATATATGCTTAAGTGTCCAAATTAAGATACATACTGCTTGGAGAAAAAAATGACAAGATAAATCATTGAAAGTAAAAAAAAAAAAGAGAATTGTTACTGTGGTAGATTCTAATTGCTGCATGATGATTTACTACACTGAAGTATTCTAAACGTTTAAATCCATGATTTGTTGTCATTTACATAAAGTTATGTTACTATACTTTTGTTTAGCAAAACACATTAAGACAATATATTAAAGAAAATTCATATTTAGTGTAAAAAATCAAAATGATGTCATAAAGGTCTATAACAATTTGTTTAAAAGAATCACTGTTACATTCTCCATGTGTAGTGGTGTGTGTGTTTCAAAGGTTAGCTTTGGCACTGATGGCATTGCTGAGGTGCTGCCCTCTTAGATTTTTGAGAATATATCTATTACTGATACTAGGATCTTGATGATTAGCATGAAATAGCTGGTAAATTATTTCTGGAATCCTGCTGTTGCCAGTTGCCCCGCTATGAGAATCCAAGTATGTGCAGCTCTCTGTGGGTTCTGAAATTCAAATTTAGGTGCTTATGTTTGCATGTCTTTTACATTACCAAGTTAACTATTACTCTATCACTAAAGGTGATCATTGCAAAAATTGATTATGGGTGCCTTTATTCTCCGTACTTAATATATATACATTCATAATGCATATATTATATATGTTATGTATATTATATTCTATGATATAATATTACATATTAATATGGTATATATTAATTCTTAATTAGAACAATAAAAGAGAGAAATAAACAGACACTAAGCATCTTAAAACAATTTCCTCACTCGCTTTCAATTTTGGAAGTCTGATTTCCAAAATCAGTTTCTCTCTGCTAAAACTGAGGATGCATAGAACCACACTTCTAAGTGTGGTAAGAGGCTTTCAAAACACTCTGTCCATGGTTTTCTAATATCCACATCTAGATCTCTCTGCTGACTCAGAACCTCCCTCTCTCTTTGGTTATATAAATAGTGAATTCTTTGATTCTGTTTCCAATTTCAGACTATGACTATCTAGTATAGTATGCGTCATTTATCATTTTACAGGGATAAATGTAAATTCATTTTTGGCCGGTCTTGATATTTCAACTTAATTTTCTTAATAGAAGGGTTATTATATCTAAAACTATATCTAACATCCTGCTTTGTCAGATAAAATTATATTTAAAAATTCAATTTAGTTTAATATGTAGGTACATTTGGCATGGTGGGACCTGATTTTCTAGCCTACCACTTCATTCAAGGCAATGAGGATCCATAAGTAGCTATCCTATATATTTTTTGCTTGTTTTTCATGCCTAGACAGGAAACTGAAATGGACATCCAGAGTCCAGAGAAAGCATCATTAAAATCATTAACACTGATACTTGCAAACTGAGTATGTTTTGAGTCTCCATTCACCTTCCACCTTCCTATACTCTTCTACCTCTCCTACCCTTTGTCTTCTCTTGTTTTTATTCTCTTCCTCTCCTCAGTCTTCTATTCAAGGATGCTAAACTCCATCCTATCTTCCAAGATATGTTTATTAAGCCAGTTAGAATGGGACTAAAGCACATAAAAGAATATTCAAAGTCAAATATTAGAAGAATAATAAATAGAGCTAAATGTGTCTGACAATGTGAATTTTATACAGACAAATCACAAGACTTAATCCCCTGGTTCCCCTCTCTAAACAATTAATATTGAACAGAATCAATAATTGCTTTAATTGAATTCTTAAAAGAATTACAAAATCAATATGAATATGTAAATTTTTTAAAAGAAAATTAATCTCTGACTGAAGATAACAGAGCATCAACTGTGCTCATGAGCTCTTCATTTAGCATTGAACAAGAAGAAGTGAAGGGACTGGGGCTGAATGTAAAGATATCATCAGTCCACGTAACTTCTAGGAGCACAGCACTACAGACCGAGATGTGCTAATGAGAAGATGAGGAGAGTACAAGTTAGTGTAAGATTTGCATTTCCCTGACCGCTAAGAAAGTTGAGCATGACCTTAAGTGTCTTTTGGCCATTTGAACTTCCTCTGTTGAGAATTCTCTGTTCAGCTCAGTGCCCCATTTTATAGTTGGATTGATTAGCCTTTTACGGTCCAGTTTCTTGAGTTCTTTATATATTTTGGAGATCAGACCTTTTTTCTTTTTTTTTCTTTTATTTCTACAACATTGGGGAAATAAAGAATAAGTTTTAGTTATTAAACTAGTCTGATTCTGTTTTATCCATAATTAGGAAAATTGTCAAAAAAAAGTTGAGGTAAAAAAAAATCTTGTTCTCATGTAAAATAGAAAATCTTCATAAAAGAGACATTTAATTCATAATAAAACAGTAATGCACTACAATAAAATGTTTATAGCCTTTCTCCAGGCAAGATAGAATATAGATCCATTTGATTATATGCTGAAGTTTAATTATGGTATCAATCTACATGAGAAAAGATTTTTGCAAAATATAAGTATGTCATCAAAAACACTGAAAAATAATTAAAAGTGAATTTATAAAACTGATACTATGTCCTAGAAATAATGTTTCCGTATTTAAAATATATTTTATTGAAAATAAAGTATTTTAATGCAATATATTCGCATCAAGTTTTCCCTCTCTCTTAAATCCTCACTACTTTCCCACCCTCCCAACTTTTTGCCTTCTTTTTCTCTTACAAAAATCAAGCAGTTAAAGATAAGAACCAAACAAGCAGTAATAAATCAAAATAAAAAAGCAAGGAAGCAAAGAACAATCAGAAATGGTACGGGACAGATGGAAGACTTTAAGAAAAAATTTGCTTTCTCCATGCCTGTTTTGTTTATATCATATTCATATACTCAGATATTTTTTAATTAAAATGTTTTATTTTATTATGCATATGAATATTTTGTTTGCATGTATGTGTGTGCACCATGTGTTCCTGTGACCTCACAGGCCAGAAGAGACTGTAAGATACCGTGGTACCAGAGTTGACTGTGGAGATGCTAGCAGTCAAACCTGGTCCTCTAGAAGGGCAGCAGTTTGTGCTCTTAACCTTTGCTCCATTTTTCCAACCCAAACACCCAAATCTATAGTGGGTTGAAATTCTTTAAGGTTCAATCTAAAAGAACCTTTTCAGGGAAGCTGGGCCTGATGACTCAGTCCTGTAATGAAGATTAACAAATTCTAGATCAGCCTGGACACAGCAAGATCTTGTCAATCGATTAATCAACCAATCAGTAAAGGGGCTAAGAACAAATCTCAATGTAGCCAAGCCCAGTTGGGGAAGGGAGTGGGAAGAATCCTGTCTAAATTAGATAGGCTCATTTTGTTTGCTTGCTTTGATTTGTTTTCTTTTGTTGGGGGGATTGCAGCAGGGATGAGGTGAGGGTATGGGGGGACCAGGAGGTGCATATGTGAAACTCCCAAAGAGTCAATAAAGATGTTAAAAAATACTATAAAAAAATTAGATAGGCTCAAAACTTCCAATAATCCTGTCTAAATTAGATAGGTTCAAAACTTCTAAGAATCCTGTCTAAATTAAATAGGCTCAAAACAATGCCAAGGAGTTTGAGAGAGTGGTCGACAATCCTACTGAGAATGGTTCAAAATCAAAAATCACCTTTCTATGTTCAGATAAATCTCAAGTTTTCTTCTGCCAACAACTACTCTTGTCACTCTAAGGATTCTATTATATTTTCACTTTTATAATATAATAGAAATAATGTATTCTCTCTCTCTGTCACACACACACATACACACACATATCCTGTACCTACTCTATGAAATTGGAGAGCAGCATATTTTACTCACAGGGTTTTTAAAGATTTATTTTATTAATGTTATTGTTGTTTTGGTTTTGTTTGTTTGTTTTTTGGAGACAGGGTCTCTCTATGTACACCTGCCTGTCCTGGAACATACTATGTAAAACAGACTATCTTCGAGCTTACAGAGAGCCCACCTGTCTCTGCCTTCCAGGAGCTAGGAATAAAGTCATGTGCCACCACACCCATCTTAAGAGTTTATTTATTTTTTTATTTTGTGTATATTTGTATGTGAAAGAGTTTAAGTATGTGTATTACATGCTTGCAAGTGCCTTCAGAGGCCAGAACAAGCATCAGATCCTTTGGAACTAGAGTTACAGGTGTATTTGAAACACCTAGTGTGGGTGCTGAGAACAGAACTGGGGTCCTATACAACAGCCTCCTGCGGTGCAAACACTCGTAATCTCCACACTTGGGAGCTGGATGTAAGGGACCAGAAGTAGAGGGTCACCTTTGACTACAGAGTGAAACACAGAAGAAATATGCGTAGAGAAATATGAGGAATTCAAAGTCGTTCTCCGGTGCATGGCAAGTTCGGGGCCAGTTTAGCCACATGAGAAAGCCTCAAATCAAGCATAAATAAATAAAAAGGGCTACGGAGATGGCCCAGTAGGTAAAGGTGCTTGCTTTCAAACCTCGATCCCAAGTTTGATCTTTAAGTTTGACCTCAGGGACCTACATGATGGAAGGAGAAAATCTACAGACGGAGTTTCTCTGTGTCTCAGCAGTCCTTTCCAAATAATCACACAGAGATTTCTTATTAATTATGGATGCTCAGCTGATAGTGTAGGCTTATCTCCAGCCAGCGCTTATAACTTAAATGAATCCATTTCTTTTTTAAAAATTGTTTTTATTGAGCTATATATTTTTCTCCACTCTCCTCTCCCCTCCCCTTCTACCCTCTCCCATGGTCCCCATGCTCCCTGTCTACTCAGGAGATCTTGTCTTTTTCTACTTCCCATGTAGATTAGACCCATGTGTGTCTCTAAATGAACCCATGTCTATTCATCTATGTGCTGCCCCGAGGCCCCCTTACCTCATCTATGCCCCTGTCATGCTGGATCTTCCCCATCTGGCTGGCGACTCCTCTGTCTCCACCCTTCTTCTCCCCAGCATTCTCCTGGCCCTCAAATCCTGCCTCGCCATTGGACAATTTGCTTTTAATTATCAACGAGAGCAGCACATCTTCTCAGTGTGCAGTTGTATCCCACAACAAGAATCTATCTGTTCCTGAAAGTTGTGCTTTGACACCTATCAGCAACTCCCCCAAACCAAACAAATTTTGAAATGTAATAAAAGCATAAAAGCTTAAATAAATAAATCTTAAGGACATTTGGATCCTTGATAGCAGAAACTAATATGAAGATAGCTGCAGTTCCTATGCCAGAGGACAACAAAAAATTAATTTGGTTTTGGTTTTTTGAGATAGGTTTTTGTGGTGGTTTGAAAGAAAATGATCCCCAAAAGGAGTGACTCTATTAAGAGGTATGGCCTTGTTGGAGGAAATGTGTCACTGTGGGGGTGGGCTTTGAAGTCTCTTTTGCTCAAGCTTCCCTAAGTATGACTATCAGTTGACTTCCTGTTGCCTTCAGGACTTCAAGATGTAGCATTCTTGACTCCAGCACATCTGCCTGCATGCCACTGTGGTCCCCATCATGAAGATAAAGGACTGAACCTCTGAAACTGTGAGCAAGCCACTTCAATTAAAGGTTTTCTTTATAATAGTTGCAGTGGTCATGCTGTCTCTTCACAGAAGAAAAAAAAAGAAAAGAAAAAGAAAGAAAAAAAGAAAAAACTAACTAAGGCAGGTTTCATCATATAAGCGGGGTTGGCCTTGAATTTGCTATGTAGTTGAAGATGGTTTTACATTTCCGATCACCTTTCCTCGACCTTCTAGGTGCCAGAATTACAAGTGTATACTGCCATATACAGTAAAGGATCTGCTGGAGATCCAACCCGCATGTAGGGTAAGCACTCTACCTACTCCCAGTCATGAAGTTCAACCCTTTTGACTATGTTTGTTTGTTTGAGATAGTCTCATGCCATAGCTCAGGCTGACATGGAGCTTGCCATATCACTATGCAATGTCTTAGTTCTGGGATTACATGCAAGTGCCACCATATTCTTTTTTTTTTTTTAAATATTTATTTATTGTGTGTACAATGTTCTGTCTGTGTGTATGCCTGCAGGCCAGAAGAGGGCACCAGACCTCATTACAGATGGTTGTGAGCCACCATGTGGTTGCTGGGAATTGAACTCAGGACCTTTGGAAGAGCAGGCAATGCTCTTAACCACTGAGCCATCTCTCCAGCCCCAAGTGCCACCATATTCAAATATAATTTATGCAATCAGTATGGGAGCAATACCATCTGCAGACTAAAAACTGGAAGTTACAGGTATTTTAAAGACCATTTGATTGAAGAGGTAAATATAAGGAAAAAACTTGCCTTTAGCAGCTCTTCTAATTTTTATGATTATGACACAGTGGGCTCAGATCCAAGAATGCAGCAAAGTCTGCGAAATCTTCGATCAGACTAGGCCCTGAGGCGTTCATGGTATTGGAATGAGTAAAAACCACAACTCCCAGAATTCCCGCGCCTGAGGGGCGGACACAACGGTTAGGGGGTGGGGCCTGGGGCGTTTCCCGCGAGGTTTTGAGAATGAGGTGGCGGGAGCGGTAGCCATGGCGTCGCCGGAGGAGAGAGAATCGCAGGTGACATCCGGAACTGGGTCGGGGGAACCTGCCTAACCCTCCCGGGGCCTTGAGTCGGCCGGGCTCCTCGCTCACCGCACTGTAGTTTCTGTCCCGATCGCACGGTGCCCCCGCGAGCCCTGAGGCCCCTTGCAGGCTGGGAGTCCCCCCCCCACCCGGAGGTCATGCCCTCCTATTCCTGTGTCAGCCCCTCACTTAAGGCTGGAGTGGGACTCCCGAGGCAAACCCGCCTTGCAGCCCAGCCTCTGCTGCTTCAGCCTGGAATTCAAACATCCGAGCCTTAGTCCAATTCCTGGAGCCGCCTGGCACTGGGGGGTTTAGGATGTGTTGGGGACCCCCTGCTTTTCAGACCGTCACGGATCTTACTTCACGCTCTTTAAGATCTGGCAGCTGTGGGTTTTTGTTTCGATTTGTTGTTGTTGTTGGTTTTTGTTTTTGTTTTGCCTGGTGCTGCGTTTGCAGCGTTGGCAAAGAGTGAGGGGTCCTTGGTCATTTCGACTTTTCCCTTGTTGACAAGTCAGGACCCCGGAATAGCCACACAAAACGTTGAGTTGGCTGCGGAGCCCTGCTTTGTCGGATTCTCTTGTGCCATTATAACAAGGCTTACCTTTTCGTGGTTAGGTTGCGGCGTGGTTGAAAAAGATATTCGGAGACCATCCCATTCCACAGTATGAGGTGAATCCACGGACGACAGAAATTTTGTATCACCTTTCCGAACGCAACAGGGTCCGAGACAGGGACATCTGCCTGGTAATAGAGGATTTAAAACAGAAAGCAAATGAGTATGAGTCAGAAGGTGAGTTAATGCCGAGTTCTGAAAGAGGTCGTAGCGTTAACTAGATTTGCACGATTAGGATAGGATACTTGGATTGATTATCACCGTTATTATTTTGGGCAATTGACTTCTGCTCCATTATAGTAACTTCCAAATTAGAAATTTACTATAGTGTGTTTTATTGATACTCTGCTAGTAAAACAGTGAATCCTAAAAGAGAATTAAATTTGCTGGGGTGGGGGTTGGTGGGAGAATGGCTTTAACCCCAACACTTTAGAGTCAGAAGGATATCTGTGAGTTCAAGGTCAGCCTAGGCTGCATAGTAAGAGCCTTTCTCAAAAACCAGAACAAAAGCGCATTAGCCTAACAAGAAAGATGCTTGTAGTTTTCTCCCCTTCCCCTTCCGGAGCTTGCACAGACACTAGAGACAGCAGCCCTGAAGGGTGAGACTTGGACAAATCACCAGGGGCTGTGGATCAGGGACTTGCTTTAAAATTTCCTGCGGAGACAGACGTGATGGTGAAAGCTTGTGGTCCCAGCATTCAGAAGGTGCAGCATGAGAATCCTAGGGAGTGCAGTGTCAGCTTGGATCACGTGGCAAGACTGTCTCAAAAGACAGTCTTTTTCTTTCTCCTCTTTTTGTTGGTGTTGACTGTGAGAGCAGGGTACAAAGCCAAAGGGAAGGACAAAAGTCTTTCTGGGACATTCCTTCTTTGGAACTCCTCTCACGCTAGGGTTGGGTTCTTTATTACTTTTTCTTAATAAATTTATGCTCATTCTACTTAAACAAAAAGTTTTGAGGATGACAGTGCACCAAACAGAGGAAGTGAGATCTGTTTGCCATATGTTTAACCAAGTACGGGACATTTGTTATATATATTTTTTGGGGAAAAAAAAGATTTTATGTGTAAAAGTGTTTTGTCTGCATGGATTTATGTACACTCCGTGCATGCCTGGTATTTGTAGAGGTTTGAAGTGGGTGTTGGATCCCCAGGAACTGGAGCTAGTGTGATTGTAAGCCACCGTGTGGGTCCTGGGAACTGCATCTAGATCCTCTGCAAGAGCAAGTGCTCTAGCTGAGTGATCCCAGCACTTGGGAGGCTGAGGCAGGTGGGTCTCGAGTATAGCCTGGTCTAGATAGAGAGTTCCAAGACAACCAGAGATCCTGTCTCAGAACAAACAACAGCAACCACAACAACAAACTGAACATCTCTCCAAACACTATATGATGTTTTGAATATAGTGCAGTTATATTTAATTCTAACGCATATATACTTTTTCCAATAGTCTTTTTGTTGTTGTGGTTGTGGTTGTTTGTTTTTTGAGACAAGGTTTCTCTGTAGCTTTGGTGCCTGTCCTGGAACTAGCTCTTGTAGACCAGGCTGGCCTTGAACTCACAGAGATCCGCCTGCCTCTGCCTCCCCAGTGCTGGGATTAAAGTGCTGGGCCTTTAATCCCAGCCAAATAGTCTTTTAAAATTAGCACAGAAAGTTTGGTGTGCAAAACTTCCATGTTTACTCCTTTATTTGGATTCTCATAATATGGTCTTTTGAAATTGGATTTTTGGGGATTTAAGTGTTTTGAGACAAGGTTTCTCTGTGTAACAGCCCTGGCTGTCCTGGAAACTATTTTGTAGACCAGGCTGGCCTCAAACTCACAGAGATCCATCTGCCTCTGCCTCCCTAGTTCTGGGATTAAAGGGGTGCGCCACCACTATCCAGCTAAATTACATTTATTTTATGGATAGGGTGGCTTTCTTCTTTAGTCTTAGCATTTAGGAGACAGGAGCAGGCAGATCTCTTGAGTTCAAGGCTGTTATGGTTTACATTGTGAATTCCAGGTCTACATAGTGATCCCCTGTTTTCTTTCTTTCTTTTTTAATTTCACTTACTGCTTTTGAGGCATGGGTACATGAGCGCGTGGAAGTCAGAGAGCAGCTCAGAAGAGTCAGTTCTGTGTTCTACTGTGTGGGTCCTGAGGATTGAACAAGTTGGTTCCCAAGACAACCTACTGGACACTTCACAACTCTACCTGTGCTCAAAGTGCACAGACACACATATCATAATTAAAAATAAAATAATAATGATAATAATAATAATTTTTTGAAGTAGGGTTTCTTTGTGTAGCCCTGGCTCTTTTGGAACTCTCCATGTAGATCTGGTTAGCCTCAAAATCAGAGGTGTCCTGTTTTGGTTTTGGTTGATTTGATTCTGGGTGGCACTGCCTCTGGAGTTTGAGATTAAAGGCTTTTAACACCATGCCTGGCTCACAGAAATCTTTATTTAAAAAAAAAAAACTATGATAAAAGTTTATAAAACAAGAAAGACAAAACATCTGAGACACCATAAAATTCTTTTTTTGTTTCAGCCAAACATCTTCAGGACTTTCTCATGGAGAGTGTGAATTTCTCCCCTGCCACTCTGTCTAACACTGGTTCCAGGTTTCTAAATGCATTGGTTGACAGTGCAATAGCCTTGGAAACAAAAGATACTTCACTAGCAAGGTAAATATTGTAAGGCTTTTGGTCTGTGTTCGCACAGGAGAATAAATATACTGTAAGGCCTTGATTTTAGGAGGTTTTGGTTCTCACTATAATTCTGCATAGAAAATTAACAATAAATGCAAAAGTGCTGAGGTGATTTTTTTGTTTGTTTGTTAAGTTTGTTGATTGGTTTGGGTAGGGTGTTTTGTTGTTAGTTTGTGTGTTGGTTTTCATGCACTGAGGTCTACTTAGCACAACAGTACCAGGGGTGGGTGGCACTGGACTGCATAAGAAGGATAGCCAAGCAG
Organism: Microtus pennsylvanicus; assembly: GCF_037038515.1. NCBI lineage: Eukaryota > Metazoa > Chordata > Mammalia > Rodentia > Cricetidae > Microtus > Microtus pennsylvanicus. The sequence continues at coordinate 9,797,338 of NC_134582.1, forward strand.
AAGACAGAGAGATGGAGCCAGTAAGCAGTGTTCCTCTGTTGCTTTTGCTTGAGTTCCTGCCCTGAGACTTCTCTAAGTGTTGTATCTGTAAGTGTAAGCTAAAATAAACCCTCTTCTGTGCTGCTTTGGTCTTGGTGTTGATCACAGCACTAATGAACAAACTAGGACAGCTGTAGATGTGGGCATAACCCTGGATAAGTCCAGCACCCAGGAGCTGGAGGCAGGAAGGTCAGAAAGTCAAGGTCATTATCAGCCACTTAGGGAGTTTGAGACCAGTGTATGTTATGTGAGGACCCGCCTACCACCAAACAAACAGAACAGTAGTAGGTTAAATGACCTGGTTGAGCATGTTTTGGTCATATACAACATTAAATCAGACAGGGTTTCACTGTGTAGCCATGGTTGTCCTGGAACTCACCCTGTAGATCAGGCTGGCCTTGAATTTATGGAGATTCACCTGCCTCTGCCTCCTGAGTGCTGGATTTAAGGCATGTATAATTACCACCACGCTAAAGACCCTCATTGTTTGAGATAGACCTTTTGCCTATATAATGATCTACTTCTTCCACCGTTCTCAGAGGAATCTGAAGAGTTGGGACTCAGCAAATCTGACTCCAAAGGCCATATGACTGCTGTTGGTGGCCATTTGTTAGCTAGGACTACTACTGCAGCTTACCATACCACCCAAGTACACAGGAGTGTGTTGTGCTTAACTGCCAGTGGAAAGGTTTGGGCTTTATATGATGCTTAAAGGGTGGTGTTGTAAGTGTAAAAGCATGTAAACTACATGGCAGCATTGGTGTACGCCAAATCAATAATTCCGATACCAAACACAACTGTGTAGGTGTTAATACTAGGGAAACAGAGATGAATCGGGAGCTAGACAGGACCTTCAAAGACAGTTTCTTAGTCAAATGAGAGAGAACAGTGAAGAGAATTCTGCCACCCTGTAACAGCTGCTCTGTACATGAGTTAGACTCATGTACTAAGACTAAGGATGCTATCCCTGGCAAGCACAGACAAAGGACAGTAATTTAGGATGGGTAAATCTTACTTGAGAGGTTTTTGGGTTTTTTCTTAGGGTTTTTGTTTGTTGGTTTTGTTTTTATTTTGTTAAAACATGGTCTCATTATGTATCCCTGATTAGCCTGGAACTTACTCTGTAGACCAGGGGGTTCTTGAACTCTCAGAGATCCGCCTGCCTCTGCCTCCCAGCCCTGGGAATAAAGGTGTGTACCACCACACTCAGCCTACCTAGGGAAAAAGGGAGTTTTGCCTGCTGACGGGCATTTCAGGCAATGGGAACAGCATGTGTCAGTTGTATAAATGGATGGAGCAGTGTGATTACATAAACTCCAGAGAGATCATTTTTAGCAGTGCTTATCCTGAGCTCGTCTGTGTAACCAAGTTCCTCTTTCAGTTTTATTCCTACAGTGAACGATTTGACTTCTGACCTTTTTCATACCAAATCCAAAAGTGAAGAAATTAATCTTGAATTGGGAAAACTTGGAAAAAATCTGACTGCAACATTAGTGTTAGAAAAATGTCTACGAGAGTGAGTTAAAATGTTGACCTTTTCTGTAGCTTTAATGTCCCTCTTTGGTGCTGTGAGCCTTTAGATTCTTTTTTTTTAATATTTTTTATGGTTTATTTAACTTTATTTTATGTGCATTGGTGTGAAGGTGTCAGATCCCCTGCAACTGGATCTTCAGACAGTTGTGAGCTGCCATGTGGGTGCTGGGAATTGAACCCGGGTCCTCTGGAAGAGCAGTCAGTACTCTTAACCACTGAGCCATCTCTCCAGTCCCCGAGCCTTTAGATTCTTACTGGCCCAGAGATTAGAGCTGGTGGTTAGCATTTATGTAAAGGCAGAGTAATTTGGTCACATACAAATGTATTCAACAAATAAGATGTAGGTAGTAGGCACTGTGTCATGTCACAGAGTAGAGAGGTCTTTGGAATTCTGTATTTCAAATTGGCTTAGGATATATTAAACCATTTTTTTTAAATAACGTGTTTAGTTGTTCCAAGAATAATTGTTATAGATTAATGTTAATGTTTCTATATTCAGAAAAGTCCCACACTGGCAACATGGAGGGGTAAATGCCCTAAAGAATGCACTGTAGTCTGGGATGTTAACTTGTGGTGGACAGCTGCCAAGTAGATTATCTATATTGACTAAGCCAGAGTTAAATCCCTAAAGAGGGAGTTGATTTTCTTGTTTTTTTAAATAATTGTTTACTGGGAAGTAAAAAAAAAATGCTTTAATTTTACTTTTGGAAGAGATCTCAAGAAGGCAGAGCTGCATCTGTCTGCAGAGAGGACCAAAGTCGACAGTCGTCTTGAGAACATGGACTTCCTGAAAGCAAAAGCAGCGGAGTTCAGGTTTGGAATCAAAGCTGCACAGGTGTGTATGAAGCGCTGTCCTCCAGTAGGAAGTAGTATCTGTAGATGACAGAACTACAGGGAAGTCTGTAACTTGCCCACGTCTATGTAACTGTGAGCAGCTCCAAGTTCAAAGTCGGGCATTTAAACGCTTACACCAGGCACCCATCTTCTCACCATGTCTCAGTGCAGAAAGGATTCACAAGTCACACAAACTAGCTTAGGTGCATGTGTGCTTTTTAATTTGTCATCCGAAGCATTCTTTATTGCATGTTGAAAACATTTTCGTGATAGTTTCTTTCAAATGGATTTTTCAGCTGAACTTTTTTCCTCACATTGCAGGAGCAGCTCTTAGCCAGAGGCATGGATATGTCTCTGTCCCATCGGTCACTAGTGGCACTTTCAGAGGTAAGCCTCCTGTCTTAGTCTGTCCTTTCCTGCTGTCACAGAATATTCCAGACTGGATCATTTATGAGCAGTTAAAATAGAAGTTTATTTTGTTCGTGATTCTAAAGGCTAAAATGTCTAAGACCTGAGGGCCTCTACTGTGTTCTTCAGTGGACAGCAGAAGATGCAGGTCCCAGGGTGAGGGAGATGGCTGAGTGTTGGGAAAGTGCTTACCTGAGTTTGGGTCCCCAGTACCCATGTAAAGGCTGGGTGTGGCTGCACATGTAAACCCAGCACTGGGGAGTGAGGGGCTAAAGACAGGCAGTTTCTGTGTTATCAGTCCCTTTATGTAGATGAGGGAATTACAGAAAGGATCTGTAATTGCCCAAGTTTACATAACTACTGAGCAGCAGCTCCTGCTTCAAGTCAGACATTGAAGCCCTTATACTTGGCACACGTCTGAGTAAGTAAGGGGTCACAGGTAACATAATGAGCTTGGTTACTCCTGGGCCAGGTAGTCTAGCCTATCAGTGAGCTTCACGTCTAGTGAAAGACATTGTCTCAAAAAATAAGGTGTTGAGTGACTGAGAAGACACCCAGTGTCAACCTCCAGCTTCCACACAGCACATGCAATTTAGAGGAGTTTGATTTCTTTTTCCCACATTGGTCCTGGGATCCAACTTAGTTTATCAGGGGCTAGAGAGATACCCAGCCATTAAAGAGCACTGACTGCTCTTGTAGAAAGCACCAACATGGTGGCTCACAACTGTCTGTAACTCCACTTGCAGGGGACCTGACACTTGCTTCTGTGGACACCAGGAATACATATGACTCACAGTCATATATGTAGGCATAACACTCATACACAGAAAATGAACGTAAAAAATGAAACGGGCTGGAGGGATGGCTCAGTGGTTAAGACTATTGTGCTCTTGCTGAGGACCCAGGTTGTCTCCTAGCACCCACACAGTGGCTCACAACCATCTGTGACTCTAGTTCCAGGGGATTCAGTATATTATTCTTACCTCTAGGAGCACATAAAAAAGGTTACAAAACAAACAAAAACCTTATACCATAAAATAGAATACAATTAAAAGAAAATAGAAAACCCTTAGCTCTCCAGGCTTTACCCCTGAACCATATTGTTAGCCTCTGTGGTCCTGTACTGTGTAAGTAGGAATATAATTTATTCTAAACATTTGGGAAAGTGTTATTTCTATTAGAAATGAGCTCATCTGTTTGAAGTTCTTTGATTTAAAATACCTGTGGATTGGACAGTGTAGTTCAGTGGTAGATTGCTTACCAACCTTCAGGAAGCCAAGAGTCTATCTTAATGAGATACCTACATAGTAATGCTTTATTGCATTTTATTCCAGAAATGAGCACTGTTTAGTTGCTTTGTGGATATTTCTCTTTTCATTTCCAGAAACTCATGGAACTAAAACAGCAGACTTTACCCCTGAAGAAGAAATTGGAGTCCTATTTAGATTTAATGCCGGTAATTGTTATTAGGGGTTTTCTTGGAGTCTCATCTTCAAACCTTCTCTAAAGACACTAAGAGATCAGCCCATAGTGGGTTTGTGTTCCAAGGGTGTAAAATCAATGGCAGAACCGAGAATGGTGACTCACACTTGTAATCTGAACACTTGGAGGCTGAGGCAGAGGATCACTGTGAGTTCTAAGATAGCTTTGGCTACAGAATAAAATGTATCTGAATAACAAAACAAAGACAGTGGTATGCTTGGCATGGTGAACCATATCTCTGACCACTTGAGAGGCTGAGGCCTTGAATTCAAGGCCACTTTGGGCTCTGTCTTGTTACATTTACTTTTGGGGGGGAGGGGTGAGTGTCACAGTACACATGGAGGCCAGAGCTGGTTCTCTTACTAAGGATTTCACTCATCCCCAGATTTGGCGCAAGTGCCATTACCTAGTGAACCATCTTTCCCGCCAAGATCCTGACTTAACAACTCCCCCCCACATACACACATACTTTGTTATTGGTAAATTTCAGTATTGTCTGGGTGCTGGGTGCTCTTGCTAACTTTCCTTGCCTTTTGAAGGGATTGTGTTGTGAAGTGACTTTCCTTTCTGTATTTGTTTGTATCACTGTGACCATGATCCCTCACAGAAACAACTTAAGGGAGCAAAGACTCATTTAGTAGCAAAGCTCACATTTTCATAGTTTTAGCCATAGTGGTGGGAAAGGCAGGTGGAACAGGTCAGTACAATATGGCAGACCTGGAAGCAGAGAACAATCCAGAAACCAGGAACCAGTCTTGTGCTAGATAGTTTGATGTCAGTTTGACACACAATAGAGTTATCTGAAAGGAGGTAACCTCAATTGAGAAAATGCCTCCAAAAGCTGGGAGGTGGTAGCATATACCTTTAATCCCATCACTCAGGAGGCAGAGGCAGGCAGATCCTTGTGAGTTCAAGACTAACCTGGTCTACAGAGCGAGTTCCAGGACAGGCTCCAAAAAGCTACACAGAGAAACCCTGTCTCAAAAAAACCAATCAACAAACAAACTAACTAATTAATTAATTAATTGAAAGAAAATGGCTCCTGTAGGACTGGGTAGTGGGTCACACGCCTTTAATCCCAGCACTTGGGAGGGAGAGGCAGGGGAAATCCCTGAGAAAGAAAATGGCTCCTGGGGGCTGGAAAGATGGCTCAGTGGTTAAGAGCATTGCTTGTTCTTCCAAAGGTCCTGAGTTCAATTCCCAGCAACCGCATGGTGGCTCACAACCATCTGTAAAGAGGTCTGGTGCCCTCTTCTGGCCTTCCTGCATACACACAGACAGAATATTGTATACATAATAAATAAATATTAAAAAAAAAAAGAAAATGGCTCCTATAGGACTGGGTAGTGGGTCACACGCCTTTAATCCCAGCACTAGGGAGGGAGAGGCAGGTGAAATCCCTGAGAATTCAAGGCCAGTCTGGTGTACAAAGCAAGTTCCAGGACAGTTAGGGCTTCTCCAGGACAGTGGAGAAACCCTGTCTTGAAAAACCTCGCCCATAGTGACCTCTTCTTCTTGAAGGTTAGAGCTTCCCAAAATAGTGCCAACAGCATCCAGCAGAGCCCATGTGAAACTTCTCATCAGACCTTTCCTTCTTTTGTTTTCCTTTTTAAGAATCCATCTCTTGCTCAAGTGAAAATTGAAGAGGCAAAGAGAGAATTAGTAAGTAGTTCCCATTTTCCTTCCTTCATTTCCCCCTTTTTAATTAGCAATTATTAAATTGAGGTAATAAGATTTCTAAGCTGTGTCAAGCGATGAGGTTCAACTGCTTGGGCATACATAGCCCAAGACAGGGTTTGTGATAGAAATTGTAAAGGAGAGCTGGAGAAATGGCTTAATGGTTAGAACCACTGGCTGTTCTTCCAGAGGACCAGTGTTCAATTTCCGGCACCCACATGGCAGCTCACAACTGTCTATAATTCCAGTTCTAGGGGGTCTGGCACTCTTGCACAGACATTCATGAAGGCAAAAACACCAATGCACATAAAAATAAATATTTCGGGACTGGAGAGATGGCTTAGCGGTTAAGAGCTCTGGCTGTTCTTCGAGAGGTCCTGAGTTAATTTCCCAGCAACCACATGGTGGCTCACAACCATCCATATAATGAGATCTGGTGCCCTCTTCTGCCCTGCAGGTATACATGCAAACAGAACACTGTATACATAATAAATAAATAAATCTTAAAAAAAGAAATTGTAAAGGGCCTTATATATAGACTTGATCTTAGAAGCTGCAAGAGACTGGTGACAGTTGCTGAGTTCTTTGCTTTTATTTATTCATTTTTCTTATTTACTTTGTTCCTTTTTTTTTTTTAAGTCAAAAAAGTAATCAAGGTTGTACTTTTTGATGAGGCCAGTGCTTTGGGACGGCAGTTCTGTAACCAGCATATGAGGCAGACTGGAGTAGGGAGAAGAAACTGCAGAGAGCGGTTGGTTTATTTAGGCCAAGTGAGAAGTGATAAAGCCCTGAGAATGAAAGGGTGTGTGCAGCACTGTGGAGCACAGACCTAGATGTCTACCCATGTGCCACTGCTTTCTAAGGTCTCTTCCCTTGGGGTGTTCATTACAATCATTTAGGAGTTTGAGAGCTGTTTTGGAGGTGCCACCTCCCAGCTCCCAAATAAACATACTGAAACTTACTCTTACTTATGAATCCTAGCCTTAGCTTAGCTTGTTTCTAGCCAGCTGTGTATCTTTTGCCTCTGGGCTGTTATCTTTCTCTATTCTGTGTACCTTTTTTTCTTATTTTATTGCTGTCTGTGTAATTGGGTTGCTGGCCCCTGTTGTCTTTCTCTTCTATTTTTCTCGCTCCTCTATCTTTTCCGAGCCTAAATTTCTCCTTCTATTTATTCTCTCTTCCTGCCAATCCTGCCTGTTTTTTCTCCTGCCTAGCTATTGGCAGTTCAGCTCTTTATTAGACCAATCAGGTGTTTTAGACAGGCAAAGTGACACAGCGTCACAGAGTTAAAAGAATACAACACATCTTTGTGTCATTAAACAAACGTTCCATAGCATAAACAAATGTAACACATCTTCAACTAATATTCCACAGCGGGGCAGTTGGAGTGGAGAGAATAGGTTGATATAAAAGCAAGTGAATATTTAAAAGCACATTTGAAATTCTCAATAGTATTTTTAAAATTTCAGTACTCAGAGGCCAAGGCAGGAGGATTACTTCAAGTTTGACATTAGCTAAAGCTACATAGCAAGACTCTCAAAACTACATACACTAACACATGCATGCACATGTGCTGGCAATGTAGCTCAGAAGTAGAGGGCTTCACTAGTATCAGACACTTATGTGCACACACATGCACACACGCACACACCACACACACCAAGGGATGGCAATGTAGCTCAGTAGTAGGGGGCTTCACTAGTATCAGACACTTATGTGCACACACATGCACACACATGCACACACACATGCACACACCAAGGGGTGGCAATGTAGCTCAGCAGTAGGGGGCTTCACTAGTATCAGACACTTATGTGCACACACATGCACACACGCACACACCACACACACCAAGGGGTGGCAATGTAGCTCAGCAGTAGAGGGCCTCACTAATTTATGTAAGTTCCTCAATTTGGTCTCTAGGACTACAAAAAATAAATAAAATTTGTTTTAATGCTTTCCTTTTCTACTTATTTTAATCATGTTAATAATTTGTGACATTTCTTTTCTCTAGGATGCCATCGAAGCTGAACTTACAAAGAAAGTAGACATGATGGAACTGTGACAGCCAAGTAGACATCCTTTTCCCAGAAGTAAATGACTGCTCTTAGAGGACATAGAAATGTCCTTTTTGATAAAATAACAGGTTTGGTCATGCATTTAAATGTTTTGGCCTGAATACAGTTTTTATAGGAAAAGACATTTTGTGTTACCTGTTATTTACTGTGTACCTGACAGTTAAGAATCTTTCAAAAATTGGGGAGGGGCTGTAGAGATGGCTCAACAGTTTAGAGCACTTGTTGATCTTGTAGAAGACCTGGGTTTGATTCTCAGCACCCATATGGTGACTCAAACCATCCATAAGTCTAGTTTTAGGAATCTGACATCTGGCATCTGCAGGCACCAGGCACACATGTGGTTCACAGACATACATGCAGGCAAAATACTCATTCACATTTTAAAAAAGGAATCCTTTAGTATTCTCCTTAGGTGACCATCATGACAGTTCTCACCGACTAGATCAGTGGACATCTATCTGCCTGCTTCCTTCTCTAGGGCTTTGCCTCCATTCCTGAGCAACTCACACTGGCCAGTCTCCAAATGTTAATATGTTTAGTTTATGGAAAAAATTAGACCTTTAAGCCAGTGCTGGAAAGAGGAATGATATAGCTTATGGTGCTAAATTCATATTTCATGCCTTTTATTAGGATAATCAAAAGGCTCAAAGACCAATATAAAAAACTTAAAAATAAAAAGGTCCTGGAGTGTAACTCAGTTGATAGGACGCTTGCCTGGCATACATGATGCTCTGTTCAGCCTCCAGCCCAGTGTGGTGTGCATGTCTGTGCTGGTTTTTGTCAACTAGAAATAAACTAGAGTCATTCCTTCATCAGATTGGCCTGTATGCAAATTTGTAGGGCATTTTCATCACTAGTGATTGCTATGAGAGGACCCTGCCCGTTGTGGGCCATGACACTCCTGGCCACATGGTGCTGGGTATAAAAATGGAACCTGAGCAAGCTAGTAAGCATTTCTCTGTGGTCTTTGCTTCAGCTCCTGCCTCCAAGTTCCTGTTTAGTAGCTGACTTCTCTCAGTGATAGACTGGAAGCTTTACTAGATGTATGAACTAGGCTTTCTTAGAGTGTCCAGTGCCAGTTGAGCCACAGGCAGATGGCAAAATTCAACCATACTGGCCCGAGCCAAAGCTAACCTGATTTGGGATGCTAAGCACATTGGTAGCGCCCCACATAAGATGGTGCCTGACCAGTGCCTGCCTGAGTACCTGGGAGAAGATGTGTAATACTGTCAAGGGCCTGCCTTGCCATCTGCTCTTTAACTCAAGCAGACTATCTCTCTGCCTTAACTGCAAACAAAAAGGAATTCTAGGCTATAGTTTACTCTATCCAAGGAGACCGCAGAGCCATCCCCAAACCTGAACAAAATTCTAAGCAAGATATATACAGAGAAATAACATAAAAAGAAAAGGCCATGGAGACAATTCAGAGTATCTAGTTTAACTGATTTTGATTTTCAAAAGTTACAGTGAGAACAAAAAAGTCACAGGAATGATGACCTCTACTCAGGGTAAAAGGCTGAGGGTAGTGGCACACACCTGTCATCACTGTGCTGAGGGTAGTGGCACACACCTGTCATCACTGTGCTGAGGGTAGTGGCACACACCTGTCATCACTGTGCTGAGGGTAGTGGCACACACCTGTCATCACTGTGCTGAGGGTAGTGGTGGCACACACCTGTCATCACTGTGCTGAGGGTAGTGGCACACACCTGTCATCACTGTGCTGAGGGTAGTGGCACACACCTGTCATCACTGTGCTGAGGGTAGTGGTGGCACACACCTGTCATCACTGTGCTGAGGGTAGTGGTGGCACACACCTGTCATCACTGTGCTGAGGGTAGTGGTGGCACACACCTGTCATCACTGTGCTGAGGGTAGTGGCACACACCTGTCATCACTGTGCTGAGGGTAGTGGTGGCACACACCTGTCATCACTGTGCTGAGGGTAGTGGCACACACCTGTCATCACTGTGCTGAGGGTAGTGGTGGCACACACCTGTCATCACTGTGCTGAGGGTAGTGGCACACACCTGTCATCACTGTGCTGAGGGTAGTAGTGGCACACACCTGTCATCACTGTGCTGAGGGTAGTGGTGGCACACACCTGTCATCACTGTGCTGAGGGTAGTGGCACACACCTGTCATCACTGTGCTGAGGGTAGTAGTGGCACACACCTGTCATCACTGTGCTGAGGGTAGTAGTGGCACACACCTGTCATCACAGTGCTGAGGGTAGTGGTGGACACACCTGTCATCACTGTGCTGAGGGTAGTGGTGGCACACACCTGTCATCACTGTGCTGAGGGTAGTGGTGGCACACACCTGTCATCACTGTGCTGAGGGTAGTGGCACACACCTGTCATCACTGTGCTGAGGGTAGTAGTGGCACACACCTGTCATCACTGTGCTGAGGGTAGTGGTGGCACACACCTGTCATCACTGTGCTGAGGGTAGTGGCACACACCTGTCATCACTGTGCTGAGGGTAGTGGTGGCACACACCTGTCATCACTGTGCTGAGGGTAGTGGCACACACCTGTCATCACTGTGCTGAGGGTAGTAGTGGCACACACCTGTCATCACTGTGCTGAGGGTAGTGGTGGCACACACCTGTCATCACTGTGCTGAGGGTAGTGGCACACACCTGTCATCACTGTGCTGAGGGTAGTAGTGGCACACACCTGTCATCACTGTGCTGAGGGTAGTAGTGGCACACACCTGTCATCACAGTGCTGAGGGTAGTGGTGGACACACCTGTCATCACTGTGCTGAGGGTAGTGGTGGCACACACCTGTCATCACTGTGCTGAGGGTAGTGGTGGCACACACCTGTCATCACTGTGCTGAGGGTAGTGGCACACACCTGTCATCACTGTGCTGAGGGTAGTGGTGGCACACACCTGTCATCACTGTGCTGAGGGTAGTGGTGGCACACACCTGTCATCACTGTGCTGAGGGTAGTGGTGGCACACACCTGTCATCACTGTGCTGAGGGTAGTGGCACACACCTGTCATCACTGTGCTGAGGGTAGTGGCACACACCTGTCATCACTGTGCTGAGGGTAGTGGCACACACCTGTCATCACTGTGCTGAGGGTAGTGGCACACACCTGTCATCACTGTGCTGAGGGTAGTGGTGGCACACACCTGTCATCACTGTGCTGAGGGTAGTGGCACACACCTGTCATCACTGTGCTGAGGGTAGTAGTGGCACACACCTGTCATCACTGTGCTGAGGGTAGTGGTGGCACACACCTGTCATCACTGTGCTGAGGGTAGTGGTGGCACACACCTGTCATCACTGTGCTGAGGGTAGTGGTGGCACACACCTGTCATCACTGTTCTGAGGGTAGTGGCACACACCTGTCATCACTGTGCTGAGGGTAGTGGCACACACCTGTCATCACTGTGCTGAGGGTAGTGGTGGCACACACCTGTCATCACTGTGCTGAGGGTAGTGGTGGCACACACCTGTCATCACTGTGCTGAGGGTAGTGGTGGCACACACCTGTCATCACTGTTCTGAGGGTAGTGGCACACACCTGTCATCACTGTGCTGAGGGTAGTGGCACACACCTGTCATCACTGTGCTGAGGGTAGTGGTGGCACACACCTGTCATCACTGTGCTGAGGGTAGTGGTGGCACACACCTGTCATCACTGTGCTGAGGGTAGTGGTGGCACACACCTGTCATCACTGTGCTGAGGGTAGTGGTGGCACACACCTGTCATCACTGTGCTGAGGGTAGTGGTGGCACACACCTGTCATCACTGTGCTGAGGGTAGTGGCACACACCTGTCATCACTGTTCTGAGGGTAGTGGTGGCACACACCTGTCATCACTGTGCTGAGGGTAGTGGTGGCACACACCTGTCATCACTGTGCTGAGGGTAGTGGCACACACCTGTCATCACTGTGCTGAGGGTAGTGGTGGCACACACCTGTCATCACTGTGCTGAGGGTAGTGGCACACACCTGTCATCACTGTGCTGAGGGTAGTAGTGGCACACACCTGTCATCACTGTTCTGAGGGTAGTGGTGGCACACACCTGTCATCACTGTGCTGAGGGTAGTAGTGGCACACACCTGTCATCACTGTGCTGAGGGTAGTGGTGGCACACACCTGTCATCACTGTTCTGAGGGTAGTGGCACACACCTGTCATCACTGTGCTGAGGGTAGTGGTGGCACACACCTGTCATCACTGTGCTGAGGGTAGTAGTGGCACACACCTGTCATCACTGTGCTGAGGGTAGTGGTGGCACACACCTGTCATCACTGTGCTGAGGGTAGTGGCACACACCTGTCATCACTGTGCTGAGGGTAGTGGCACACACCTGTCATCACTGTGCTGAGGGTAGTGGTGGCACACACCTGTCATCACTGTGCTGAGGGTAGTGGCACACACCTGTCATCACTGTTCTGAGGGTAGTGGCACACACCTGTCATCACTGTGCTGAGGGTAGTGGTGGCACACACCTGTCATCACTGTGCTGAGGGTAGTGGTGGCACACACCTGTCATCACTGTGCTGAGGGTAGTGGTGGCACACACCTGTCATCACTGTGCTGAGGGTAGTGGCACACACCTGTCATCACTGTGCTGAGGGTAGTAGTGGCACACACCTGTCATCACTGTTCTGAGGGTAGTGGTGGCACACACCTGTCATCACTGTGCTGAGGGTAGTGGCACACACCTGTCATCACTGTGCTGAGGGTAGTGGCACACACCTGTCATCACTGTGCTGAGGGTAGTGGCACACACCTGTCATCACTGTGCTGAGGGTAGTGGCACACACCTGTCATCACTGTGCTGAGGGTAGTGGTGGCACACACCTGTCATCACTGTGCTGAGGGTAGTGGTGGCACACACCTGTCATCACTGTGCTGAGGGTAGTGGCACACACCTGTCATCACTGTGCTGAGGGTAGTGGCACACACCTGTCATCACTGTGCTGAGGGTAGTGGTGGCACACACCTGTCATCACTGTGCTGAGGGTAGTGGCACACACCTGTCATCACTGTGCTGAGGGTAGTAGTGGCACACACCCTTCATCACTGTGCTGAGGGTAGTGGTGGCACACACCTGTCATCACTGTGCTGAGGGTAGTGGTGGCACACACCTGTCATCACTGTGCTGAGGGTAGTGGTGGCACACACCTGTCATCACTGTGCTGAGGGTAGTGGTGGCACACACCTGTCATCACTGTGCTGAGGGTAGTAGTGGCACACACCTGTCATCACTGTGCTGAGGGTAGTAGTGGCACACACCTGTCATCACTGTGCTGAGGGTAGTGGCACACACCTGTCATCACTGTGCTGAGGGTAGTGGCACACACCTGTCATCACTGTGCTGAGGGTAGTGGCACACACCTGTCATCACTGTGCTGAGGGTAGTGGTGGCACACACCTGTCATCACTGTGCTGAGGGTAGTAGTGGCACACACCTGTCATCACTGTGCTGAGGGTAGTGGTGGCACACACCTGTCATCACTGTGCTGAGGGTAGTGGTGGCACACACCTGTCATCACTGTGCTGAGGGTAGTGGCACACACCTGTCATCACTGTGCTGAGGGTAGTGGCACACACCTGTCATCACTGTGCTGAGGGTAGTGGTGGCACACACCTGTCATCACTGTGCTGAGGGTAGTGGTGGCACACACCTGTCATCACTGTGCTGAGGGTAGTGGCACACACCTGTCATCACTGTGCTGAGGGTAGTGGCACACACCTGTCATCACTGTGCTGAGGGTAGTGGTGGCACACACCTGTCATCACTGTGCTGAGGGTAGTGGTGGCACACACCTGTCATCACTGTGCTGAGGGTAGTGGTGGCACACACCTGTCATCACTGTGCTGAGGGTAGTGGCACACACCTGTCATCACTGTGCTGAGGGTAGTGGTGGCACACACCTGTCATCACTGTGCTGAGGGTAGTGGTGGCACACACCTGTCATCACTGTGCTGAGGGTAGTGGTGGCACACACCTGTCATCACTGTGCTGAGGGTAGTAGTGGCACACACCTGTCATCACTGTGCTGAGGGTAGTAGTGGCACACACCTGTCATCACTGTGCTGAGGGTAGTGGTGGCACACACCTGTCATCACTGTGCTGAGGGTAGTGGCACACACCTGTCATCACTGTGCTGAGGGTAGTGGCACACACCTGTCATCACTGTGCTGAGGGTAGTGGCACACACCTGTCATCACTGTGCTGAGGGTAGTGGCACACACCTGTCATCACTGTGCTGAGGGTAGTGGCACACACCTGTCATCACTGTGCTGAGGGTAGTGGTGGCACACACCTGTCATCACTGTGCTGAGGGTAGTAGTGGCACACACCTGTCATCACTGTGCTGAGGGTAGTGGTGGCACACACCTGTCATCACTGTGCTGAGAGTAGTAGTGGCACACACCTGTCATCACTGTGCTATAAAAGCAGGAGGGCTGAGAGTTAAAGACCAACCCAGGCTATGTCCTGATCCTGGCTCAAGCAAAAGAGAAAATGCTTAACTCCAAAGATACAACAGTGGAGACTATTAAAAACTTCGAGCAAGGGAAGGTGGACTTCAGTGACCTAGCATGGCCTTTGTCTCTGTAGCATGCTGCCTTGACATCTTCCTCCAGACTTTTATCTCCTCTGCCTAGGAGTCCAGTGCTAAGAGAGTTCTAGGAAATATGTGGTACTTGCAGTGCTAATATTAAATGAGGTAATTCAGGCCCAGAAAGACAAATACCTTCTGCTCTCTCAAATATACAGATCCTGTCTTCAAATTTTTAGATTTGTGTGTCTGAGTGGGAGTGTCTGCAGAGGTCAAGAACCTAGAAAGGGTCCCTGAGAGGGAGAAGGGGACAGGTCTTTAGGGAGATAGGGCTAGTAGAACACCTGAAAACAGGGATTTCTGGCATTAAGAGTTTGAGTGGAGTGGATGGTAGGGTTATCCAAAACTAAGTATGGATGGAGAAGCCTTAGGGCTTCATACTCTGTAAACTAATTTTAAAGTACGTGTTTTTATTCATTTTTGGTTTTGTTATTCATGTTATTTTGAGACAGTCTTACAATGTAGTCCTGGTTGTCTTGGCACTTATTATGTAGACCAAGCTGGTTTGGAACTCTCAGAGATCCATCTGCTTCTGCCTCCTGCATGCTGAGATTAAAGGTGTACATCACCATGCCTGTTTTAATATATGTATGTGTGTATGTGTTTATAAAGAAATGTATAAAAACACACACGTTTTAATGGAGATGCTTTGAATGGATGGACAATGCTTCCCCCAGAAGACCTGAGTTATTAAATGAAATTCTCAGTGCCTGGCGTAGGATACCTTACTATGAATTACTAGTCAAGGAGGCTCCAGAGGCTCTCAAAACAACATAGTGTATTGCTGTTGCTCTTGGTTGAGCACCATAACTAGATGCTAAGACCCCATTGTTAAAGAAACAGAAAGTTTGATACAGAGAAATCAAGCTGGAACTGTATGCAGGCTAGTTTAATATCAACAATGGAAACTTTGAGAAGAGGGACCCTCTGGGAAATACTCCTACCAGATAGAGAAACCCTATGGTGCAATTTTTTTTTTTTATGGTTTTTCGAGACAGTGTTTCTCTGTAGCTTTGGTGCCTGTCCCGGAACTAGCTCTTGTAGACCAGGCTGGCCTCGAACTCCCAGAGATCCGCCTGCCTCTGCCTCCCGAGTGCTGTGATTAAAGGCATGTGCCACCACCACCCGGCTTGATGCAGATTTTTTTGATTGATATAGGAGGGTCCAGCTCACTATGAGTAGTGCCATCTGTGGATTGGTGTTCCTGGTGTACAAGCAAGCAGGCTGAGCAATCCATGTTGAACAAGCCAGTAAGCAGCCTCCTTCGTGGCCTCTGCATCAGCTCCACCTCCAGGTTCTCACTCTGCTTGAGTCCCTGCTTTGGTGTAATAGTGCTTTGCTGTGATAACACACCATGACCAAGGCAACTTATAAACGAAAGTGTTGGATTGAACTTAATGGTTTCAGAGTGTTAGAGTCAGTGACAACAGCAAAAGTGCAGGGACAAGGACGGTTAAAAGCTCACTATTTTTTTTTTTCTGAGACAGGGTTTCTCTGTGTAGCCCTGGCTGTCCTGGAACTCATTCTATAGACCACGCTGGCCTTGAACTCAGAGATCTGCCTGCCTCTGCCTCCTGAGTGCTGGAATTAAAGATGTGCACCACTGCCTAGCCATCTTTTTTTAAAGTTATACTTTTATTGATTATTTGGGAATCTCACATCATGTGTCCTGATTGTACTCACCTCCCAGTCTTCCTATGTCTGCCCCCAGCACGTGACCATCCCCCTATCCCCAAAAGAAAAAACAAGTCCATTTTGTGTTGTCCATATATTCACTACAACATGGTCAAATTCCTAGTGGTCAAACTTCCCACCCCACTTCTCCCCCGCCCCATTGTAGTAGGAGGCCGCTTGTTTCTTCCTGGCCACTCAGACTTGAAATAATCACTCAGAAACTATATTATTTAAGTCATTACTTTATCTTTTATCATAAATAAGGAAAACTATAATTATAGCTATTCTTCAACTCCATCAAAGACTCCAGAAGAATATAATATTACCTAAGTAAACAGGAAGTACAAAACTCTAGAGTTGACAGAGACATCTTGCTGCTTGGATACTCACCCAAAGTTCTATAACATTGGGGCACTCATCTTCAGCCTACAGGCCCATAGTATCTGGCAGACTTTTCCATGAAGAAGGAAATTTCAAAGACAGTTCCGCCTATAATGGCAGTTTGTCAGTCACTTTCTTCTGTGTCCTGCAGAATGTCTGGCAAACTCTTTCATGAAGCAGGAACCCTGAAGGACAGTCTCACCTTTAGGTAAGTTCAGCAGTCATTTTTCTGTGGGTCCTGAATGTCCAGTTTATACAGCATACCATCAAGTAGTTTGGGCAAGACCAGTTTCTTGCCCAAATGGTTAGCAAACTACATAAGGAGCCTGTTCAATTCCCAATTCCTCTTGAAGTAATTGATACTGCCAGGAGCAGATGTGTCTCGTCATGAAAAATCCTCAGTTCTCAAACATTTTAAATGCCATATTCTGTAGTCTTTGAAAGGTTTGAAGAATAACTATCCATCTGAAATATATCTCTATACATCTAGAAAATCTAACTGATTGATGGGCTAGAGAGATGGCTTAGAGATTAAGAGCAGTGACTGCTCTTCCAGAGGTCCTGAGTTCAATTCCCAGCAACCACATGGTGGCTCACAACCATCTACAATGAGACCTGGTGCCCTCTTCTGGCCTGCAGGCATACATGGAGGCAGAATACTGTGTACATAATAAATAAAAGAGAAAACCTAACATGACTACAAGTTTGACTATTATAGATGATTGTCTATTAACCTATATTTCTTTATTATACATTACATTTTAAGTGAGCTGTACAAATACAGTACCTTAAGAGCAAAAAATATATATAACAAGATTGATCTTAATTTTGTATCAATAAACCAAGATCCATACCAATGCAAATCTTTATAACCTATCCCTCTTTAAATGTAAATAGACATTTATAAACAATCATTTAGGGAATTTGGGCATAGTTCTCTCCAAACTACTTCCTGCTTTTAGTTGAGTGAAATAAGTTTTGGGAGTGTTTATGGTGACCTTTGGGGGATCTTGGTCCATCAAACCACATAGTCTAGAAGGATTCCACAGGTTCTCATCTTCTGTGGAATGAAAAGAATAACCACTTTTCCAAAGCAACATATATATCCTTAGACTCAAACTTTGAAGTCAAGAAACCTTTAAATCAAGAAGCCTTTAAAATATATATGTTGGTTTAGCTTAGCAGTCCCCAGAATCAAATGTCTCTCTGCAGTCAAAAATTTTAAATAAAACACAATAATATACATAATCCAGACTCTGTGTATATTCCATTTTTATATAGCTTAGTTTTCTTTATTTCTATTACTTTTTCTGCAAGTTCAACTCTCTATACTCTTTTTCTTCTCTCTCCCAAGCCTGCCTACATTTATCCCACACTGTGACCAATTTAGAGGTTTTTTTTTTTATCTGAATCTGTCTTTATTGTGTATCTGTAATTATTTTCTGACCAGAAGTATCTTTTTCTTTTTTCTTATTTTGCTAAGTGGGTGTGGCTAGGGCCAACAAGGCTGCTTTGTCTTTTGGCTCTGCCCAGTTCAATATGTCAGAGGTCCATTCATTGCCTCTGAGAGCCATTTTCTCTGCCCCAGACCCAGGGTCTAGACACAGCAGGTCTGTGTTGCCATTAATCAAATTGTAGCACTCTGCTCACAAACTCCATTTAATGCTCTGTAGCTGGACCTCCCGAAAGAGTCAGCGTTTGTGCTGGCAGCATGGCCCAGGAAGCCACCATTGCAAAACCTTTTTTTTTCTACTGCTGAATCAGAAAGACCTCTTTAAGGAACCACGGTGGTAAACCATGCTTAACTCTGTTCTTTTGTGTCTGGAATTCCTTTCCAAGCTTTCTTAGGTTTAATGTGGATACAGTCAACCACATTGGTGCGCCAATTTGTTGTAGGAGGCTCTTGTTCATTTCCCGGCCACCAGACTCCTGAAATAATCATACAGAAACTGTATTAATTAAATCACTGCTTGGCCAATCACTCTAGCATATTCCTAGCAAGCTCTTACATATTTTTTCTTGTTGTTGTTTTGCTTTTTGAAACAGGGTTTTTCTATGTAGCTTTGGAGCCTGACCTAGCACTAGCTCTTGTAGACCAGCTGGCCTTGAACTCACAGAGATCCACATACCTCTGCCTCCTAGTGCTGGGATTAAAGGTGTGAGCCACCAGCGCCTGGCCAAGCTCTTACATCTTAAATTGATCCATTTCTATTATTTTATATTTTACTACGAGGCTTGTGGCCTACAGGCAAGGTTCCAGCTGGCAGCTTACGTCTTTCCCCTCTGGTGGCTACATGGCGTCTCCCTGACTCTGCCTTCTTTCTCCCAGCATTTAGTTTGGTTTTCCCCATCTAGCTCTATTCTGCTAAGCAACAAACAACTTTATTCATTAACCAATAAAAGCAACATATACAGAAGGACTTCCCACATCAACACCAGAATCCATCAACTAAGGAAAACCATGTGGTGGCTGGAGCAGGGCAGGACCAGCTCTCCCATGACCACTTTGTGGCTTCTGCCAAGGACAGGGCCAGAGAGCTCACATCTTAATCCACAAATAGGAGGCAGAAACAACACTGGGAATGCTGTGAATTTTTGAAAAGTCTGGCCCTAGTGACATGCTTTCTCCAACATGGCCACACATACCAATTCTTCCCAAACTTGGGGACCAAGAATCCAAACATACGAGCCTATAGGAGCCATTCTCATTCAAGCCACCACATCCCACTTCCTGACTCCCATAGGCCATCTGCATGTCATGATGCAAAGTGCATTTAGTCCAACTCCAAAAGTCACCATAGTCTTTCACAGTTTTAACAGTTTAAAAGTCCAAATCTTTTCTGAATCTCAAGGCAGTCTCTTAATTGCAACCCCCTAGAAGATCAAAAGGCAAACTACATACTTCCAACATGCAGTGGCACAGAGTATGTACTCATGTTCCAAAAGGGCAGAACTGGAGCATAATGGAGAAATACCAAAATGAAGAAATACCATAAAGAAGAAAGACAAAAATCCAGTAGTGTCAACTCCAAATTCTGTTGATGTCAAAGGGCTTAGATGGCTGTACCCTTCCAGCTTGCTGCCTGTAAGACACATCTCTCTCGCTCAGGCTGGTTTCACCCCCTGAATGCAGCTTCTTGGCAGCTATTCCATGGCTCTGGCTGATCTAACATCTCAGGGTCTCCAGTGCAATACAGGTTTCACAGCTTCACAGCTTCACTCAATAGTCTCAGGATCTCCACGAATGGATTCTGCCACACACCTGGCCTCAGTAACTCCCCTTAACATCAGATGAAAATTCCACAACCCCTTTTACTCTTGTATTTTTTCATGACACTAAAACCATGTGGACAATACCGCCAAATTTGGCCTCCCACTTGGGATTGGAGCCTGGCCCCCTTGTGTCATATCTGCAGAAGCTTTTCTTAGTTATTGTTCTTCAGGGGTATAACATTTCTTAGGCTTTTTGCTTTTTCAGATTGTTGGAATGTCTGGGTGGAGTCTTTCCCTGAGGGCACTTCTCCCTTTATTACAATGCAGGTCAGGCCTCATCTTGCTCTCCTTTTTTTTTTAAGATTTATTTATTTATTTATTATGTCTACAACATTCCCTCCATGTATGCCTGCATGCCAGATCTCATTATAGGTGGCTGTTAGCCACCATGTGGTTGCTGGGAGTTGAACTCAGGACCTCTAGAAGAGCAGCCATCTCTCCAGCCCGATCTCCTTATTTCTTTTAAGTACACACCTTGGCTCTAGCATTTTTCCAGTCCTCTTTTCACCCTACTTGCCCTTTTTTAATTGTAGACCTAGATAAATGTGGTTACCAATAACCATGCAATAGAGCCAATATTAGACTGTTTGGAAATCTTTTCACCAAATAAATTAATCCATTCCTTTTCAATTTTGCCTCAAGCAAATTCTTAGGACTAGAGAAGAAAGCAGCCACATGTTTTATCTAAGTATCACAAGAATGGTTCCTAGCCTGGTTGCCAATATTGTTCCCCTCTGACACCTCTTGAGCTGTGCCTCCACCTTCTACACATCTCGCAGCATTACCTTTCCATATTCCTACTAGGATGACCTATTAATCTCTGATTATGGCATTCAACTGCTTTCCTAGTATAACATTCCAAAGTCTTCGACATTCCTCTAGAAAAAAAACACAGCATAGTTAAGCATGTCATAATGATGCCCCATTGCTGGTACCAACTTCTGTATGTGTTTCTTTTCTGTCGCTGTGAAGGGACATAATAACCAAGACAGCTTATAAAAGAAAGTGTTTAATTGGAATCACAGTTCTAGAGGAACATGATAATGGAGCAAAAGACTGGCAGCAGGAATAGCCGAGAGCTCACATCTTGATCCACAAGTGAGAAGCAGAGAGAGAAAGCTAACTGGGAATGCTGTAGGCTTTTGAAACTGCAAAGCCCGCCCCCAGCGACACACCTCCTCCAACAAGGGCACACCTCCTAATCCTTCCCAAAACAGTTTCACAAACTAGGGAACAAGTGCTCGAAGATATTCATTCTTGTTCAAACCACCACAGCTGGTGAGATGGCTCAACGGCTAAAGGAAGGCACTTGCCCAGCTTGACAGCCTGAATTCAACTCTAGAAACCCACATAGTGGAAGAAGGGAACCAACTCCTGCAAGCTGTCCCCTGACTTCCATGTGCATATTGTAGCATGTGTACATCCACACACAAATAACAATTAAAAAAAAAACAAGTCAATGAATAAAAGAAAGGCTATAGGAAGCACTGTTTTCTGCTGTGAACTTAGTTGTATGTACCGGGGAGGTGGTATGAGGCGCAGCCCCTGCTATTTTGTCTCTATGTCTGACCTTAGACTACAAGTCTCACTACTTCCCTCCTGATACTTCCACATCCATCCCCTAGGAACTGAAACATTTGCAGCTAAGCACTATAAAATGATCAAAGTTAGGAAATTTAATATTGGTGAAATATTACTGTAGTATGATTCATACTCAAATTTCTCCAATTATCTTAATAATGCAAAGTATATAAAATCGCCCAATTCAGGATCATATATTATGTATAGTCCTGTTTGTCTTTATTGTCTGCTTTTCTGAACAGGGTCTTCTGTAGACCAGGCTGGCCTCAAAGTCAGTATTTAGCCAGGGATGATCTTGAGTTGTTGAGATGTCTGCCCCTGGAAGCTGCCTGGTGGATGAGAGGTGCGGCATGAATGAGAAGACATTGCTGTGAAGATGTGGCTGGAACTATTTTAGGAGCAGAATGATGGTGTTGGATGTCTTCGGTTGCCAGGGAAACTTTTTCTTGTGGGTTATCACAGAAGCACGTGAGAGATGGTTTGCCCCAGGCTGGCTGCGGCTCTGTGCCTGGACTGCTGAGGCTGTGGGTTGGATGGGACCCCACTGAGAGGCCAGTCTGCCACCTTTATTTGGGAGGATGCTGCGTGTGTCCCTTCTGACCTTGGCTTGCTGCCCCTCACATTGTACAGGTGTGTATTTTTAGGCTCCTCTCACAGCAGCCGGCTCCCACATGCTCGGTTCTCTTTAAACTCTGCAGCATTTGTGGGCTGACAGCCTGCCTCCACAGTGCAGGGAGGCGGAAGTGCTCCCTCTCCCTCTTCAGGATCCGGGATTTCAGTCTGTTCAACACAGAGCATGGGAGCTCGTCCTGCTGCTGCCTACAGCATGACCTTAAAGACCACAGGCAACTCTCGGGTGTCGGACTCCACAGCTGGAAGGCCTTCTTCACTGTTCACTGGCTCAGTTCTTAGCACCCACTAAACGTGATCTTATGTAGTGGGATTATAAAGATAAGAATTTCCCCTCAATCTCAGAGAAGCAGTCTATAAATTCAAAGACCATCAGACTTCCCAGTCTAAATCTTAGTTTTGTAAGCTAAGCAAAATTTATGTCTTATGTGGTGTAAATGTCTTATATATCCATAGACTTTGCTTATTTGTATTACGTTTTTATTATAAACACAGAAAACTCCAGTTCAGTTCCCAACACTTACATGGCAGCTCACACAACCATCTGTAATTCCAGTCCCAGGGGATCTAATTCTCTCTTCTGGCCTCCTTGGGCATTACATGAATGTTGTACATAGACATATATGCAGGCAAACACCCATACACATAAAAGTTTTTTTGGCAAAACACCATATGTATAAATTTCTTTTTAAGTGTATAAAGTTTCACCTGGGCATGGTGACACATGCCTGTCATCCCAGCGCTAGGGAGATGAAGACAGGAGGATCAGAAATTCAAAGTCATCTCCAATTACACACATATTAAATTCAAGACCAACACCAACCAGGACTACAGGAGACTCTCATTCAATAACAACAAAACAAATCAAACAACACAAACATATTGAGAACTACTGATTACTCAGCAAGAGCTGGTAACCTTACTATATATTATCTCTTCCCAAAGGTAATGAGTCTGTATTTATCATGAACTCTATACTTGCTACATACTTTAAATCACATTTATTTATTTATTCGGATGGTTTGAATAAAAATGGTTCCCATAGGCCCATAGGGAATGGTACTGTTGGGGGGGGGTGGCCTTGTTGGAGGAACTGTGTCACTGGGGGTGGGGGTGGGGGTGGGATTTGAGATTTCAGAAGCTCAAGCCAGACTTAGCAGACTTAGCATCTCATTGTCTCTTCCTAATGCCAGCGGATCCAGATGTAGAACTGTGAGCTACCTTCTAGCATCATGTCTGCCTGCACACCGCCATGCTTTCTGCCATGAAACCTGTCTTGTAAGCCAGCCCCAATTAAATGTTTTCCTTTATAAGAGTTGCCATGGTCATGGTGTTTCATCACAGCAATAAAACGCCAACTAAGACATTTATTTATTTATTATTTATCTGTTTTTGACACAGGGTCTCACTGTAGCCCTGGATGGCCCAGAATTCACAGAGATTCACTTGCCTCTGTCCCTAGGTGCTGAGATTAAAGGCATATGTCACCATGCCTGGCCTTCTAAATTATTTCTAGATTATTTATAATATCCAATACAATGCAAATAGTTGCTACCCTGTATTGTTTAGAGAATGAGAAAGGGAAAGAAAGGTTGTACATGTCAGTACGAATGTATATTTAACTAAATATTTTCTATGTTCAGTAGAATCTACACATGCAAAGCCCACAGATATGAACAACTACGATATAGTACCATTTATATCACTTAGTATATGTAAATACACATTTAGGAAAAATTTGTTATATATTAAACTAGAAATTTCTATCAAAACATTTTCCGAAATGATCATAGTAATCTCTACTCTGTTCAGGTCCACATCCTCATACATCTTTGGCACTGTTGTTTAAGTATTTGTTAGAACAGACAGGCATGGTGGTAATTGCCTGCGATCCTAGCACTCAGAAGGCCCCAGCAAGAGAATCACCTTGAGTTCAAGCCCAACTTGGGCTGCATAGAGAGTTCCAGGTCAGCTTGGCTTAGAGTGAGACATGCTTTCTTAAAATAGCACCCCATACCACCAAGAAAAAAAATAGCATATTAAAAAAATTATAGATGTTACTAGGATTCCACTGTATTCTCTTTTTTAGATTTTTTTTTTTTGAGACATAGTCTCATGATGTAGCTTTGGCTGTCCTAGAACTCATTATGCAGATCAGGGTGGCCTCAAATCCACAGAGATCCGATTGCCTCTGGCCCCCAAGTGCTGGGATAAAAGGTGTGCACCAACATGCTTGGCTGCTTGGCTTAGATTTATTTATTCCAGTTGTGTGTTTGTGTGAGTGTTTGTGTGTGAGGATATGCATGTGGGGGGGAGTATCCTCAAAGGCAGAGAGTTGGAGTTAAAGAAGGTTGGTGAAGCTGCCCAGCAAGGTGCTAGGAACCAAGTCCTCTGTGAACGCCGCAGCAAGGCCTCTTACAGCTGAGTGTTCTCTTCAGATCTCCATCACCTCCCTCCTCACCATTGTCAGGATTATACAGTTAAAGCACTGAGCTGTCCTGGGAAACAGTCTGCCAAAGTAGGGAGCCTAATGCTCCTGAGTTGAGCAGAAAATAGTCTGCCAAATAAGTTTTGCTCTAAGCCTGGTTCTATCATATTAAAGAAACTAATCTGTTCTAATTTGGACAATTTTTAAAAAGTAAATGTAGAATTTTTTTCAAATACCTTTTTAAAAAATGTGTGGAAACACAGAAAACTAAGATAAAAATGAATGGAGTTGGGGCTGGAGAGATGGCTCAGAGGTTAAGAGCACTGACTGCTCTTCCAGAGGTTCTGAGTTCAATTCCCAGCAATCACATGGTGGCTCATGGTCATCTATAATGAGATCTGGTGCCCTCTTCTGGCCTGTATGCCTGCATGGAAGGAATGTTGTATACATAATAAAAAAAAATCTAAAAAAAGGAATTATTCAATTAAAAAAATGAATGGAGTTATTCCTTTAAGGGACTGGTTCATTCATTCAGTCAACCTCTTGGAGTAGTTACTGTTTACCCTGCCAGAACTCTGCATAGCACCAGGATTAAATAGCAGGGCAACTGAACACATTCCCTAACCTCAAAAAACAAAACCAAAAACAAATCCTGAAATGACCTGACCAGTTATCTACTAAAGTCTGACTTTTGCGACCGTAAATGCAGAAAGTCTTTGCCACCCTCTTTGCACTCGTGATCCTAAGTCTGAATAACTCAGAAACCTACCTCAGCAGTTCCCAGGCTCATGGTACTCAAATTCCCTGTCTGGGATCGCGTTTGAAAGTCACGGGCGCTGCATACATAATTTCAGACACCAGAGGGCGGTCATAACTTTAAAATATTTCCAAACAACAACAATAAAAAAGACAAACTCAATCCAGGAAAGGCTCTAGGTGGATGTGCGGAGAAGAAACACAATCTGGCAGGGGTACAAGTTCCGCAACCAATCTATTGTTCTACTCAAGGCCTGGGATTTTGCTAATTCACCGTGAAGCTCAGTTCCCTGATGGAGGATAACACAATGGAACCCGATGCCCACCAGGACAAACTAGGTCACTGAGTCTCCCAAACCAACATCCACCCCCAGGGTGTTAGCGGCGCAGGAACCTATGGGGGCGGTACCTAGAGCGTCCACAGACAGGTCACCTGTCAAGTTTGCACCGGAGGAGAGTCGTCGGGAGCCTTTGTTGAGCAACAGCTGTTTAGGCAGTGGTGATGGCTGGAGAGAAACAGACTTTCTCTAGCTACCAAGAGAAGGCTGGCTGGCAGCGCATCCTGGGGTGGCCCCAGCGAGGATGCCCTTTCCCTGCACCCGAGGAGATGGATGCTGTCATGCGGCCAAATTTCAGTTTGTTTAAAGGACCTACAGGGTTTCGTGTCTGCTAGCTCAGGAGTGCTTTCCGAAGCCCAGCCTTCAACCCCGTCTGGGCTAAGAGAACCACTTCCAGGGTGTTTTTGTTTATTTGGTTGGTTGTTTCTGAAGTTTTTGTCAAAACCTGGTACTCTCAAAATACGGGACTTTAGCAGACTTGAGGAAAATCAGCAAGAGAGAGTCAGAGCCAGGCCTGGCCACACAGTTTTGTAACCCTGTCATACTTGGGAGGCTGGAGGAGGATCTGGAGCTCAGGCTCTAGCTACAGTGAGTTCAAGGCCAGCCTGGATAGTTTAATGACACCCTGTTTCAAAGTAGAAAGTAAAAAGACCCCCCCCCCCCATGGCTCAGGAAAATCATAGACAAGATGGCAGAATGGCAGAAGAGCCAGAGAAGGGGGGGGTGCTGAGGAATAGCGGGGTTCAGGCACAGTACGGCAGCTCTGCTGACCTGCACGTTGCCTGCAAGAGACTGGATTTTCGAACAGTCTGATGTGGCCTGGGCCCCCTTCCCTGTGGATTCATGGGCAGTCAGTGACTGCTGGGAGAGGGAGAGTGTTTTCTTTTAGTGGTGTAGACACTAAAAAGGGCCCACGCTCCTGTGAGTAAGCCTAATTAAACTAATCAGGGAAAAAATATGAGAGTAGAAAAAGTGGGAGATGGAAGAGAAAGAGCTTCAGTGGGAGTAGGGAGGGATCAAGAGAGGGCAGCTAAAGTGAATATAATAAAAATAGATTATATACTCTTATGAGAATGTCAAATGAAACCCATTATGTATTATATAAATTGTATGCTAATAACAAATTCTTAGAAATAAATAAGGCTGGGGTATAGCTAAGTGGGAGAGTACTTACCTACTTTGTGTAAGGCCCTGGTTCAATCTATGCACCACAAAAACAAAGAAAGCAAGAAGAAACAAGAAGATCTCTGTGAGTTCAAGACTAACCTAACTACATAGCAAGTTCTAGGTCATTTAGAGCAGTGTAGTGATAGTGAGACCCAACCTCAAATAATAAAAATAACAATATGAAAATATAAAATAGTGAGTTAGACATTCCCGGCCTCCTCTTGCTCCCATCCCATGTTCATGAATGCAGAGTCTACTGGAGTGAGAAGGGAAGACAGGGGCGTAGGGAGGACACAGGCTGACACAGCAGAACGGTGTCCCTCCTGGGACTGTGAGAATGCAGCCCCTTGGCCTGCATCCGGCCTATGGTAAGAACACACCGCTCATCAGTTAGTCCGTGTTCACACCTCCTCACTAGAATTTCCAAAGCTCCCAAAGCTCTCCAAACCCAAAGAGTTTCATAACTCATCCAGCAAAACTTGGCCTGACCTGGATTTATCGTCGTGAGGACTTCAGACAAAGCTCAGCGATGGAGGAAGGGCTTACCTAGCTCGCAGTGCTCTGAGTTCCATGCTCAATACCACAATAGAAAGAAAAAAAACCCTACTGGAACAGGTTCAAGCAGTCTGGCCAGCTGACACCCGTGGTAACTGGTGCTGACCCGGACCTCGCTGGAACACGTAAGCTTTATAGAATCGGAAACATCCTGAATTTTGAAACAGAGCTGGCCTGGAAGCCTCTTCCGATTATGAAATCGGGCTCTCTGGCTTCTTCTCTATCCATGTGAAGATAGGTGTGACGGCTCTATCCGAAAATGACCCTAAAGTTC
Source organism: Microtus pennsylvanicus (assembly GCF_037038515.1). NCBI lineage: Eukaryota > Metazoa > Chordata > Mammalia > Rodentia > Cricetidae > Microtus > Microtus pennsylvanicus. Next base: position 9,825,042 of record NC_134582.1, read on the forward strand.
AGGACCCATGCTGCTAGTGACTCCTTTGAGTATGGGTGGGACCTTGTGATGGTTCAGTTGGAGATCAACTGGACTGGATTCGGTGGGTACCTAAAGAACTGAGACTAACTGTGAGGTCGTTTCTAGAGGAAGTGGAAGAGTCATATCATTCCCTCTCTTAACCAAGATACTTGTCACCTCCTGCGAGCCGTCCACACTCTAGGATCTCCGTCTTTAAGCCACGTCCCTGTGTGTTCTCGGGCCTTGACCTTCAAATGAAGAATTGGCTCTGAGGTCTTTGGGCCTGGACTGTAGCACAGGCGTCCTTGGACCTGTCTTGGAGCTCCCTAGTCCACGTAATCAGATGGACATGAACCTATTTCCCTAATAAACCCCCTATTTATTTGGCTCTTTTTCTTTTTTGTTTTGTTTGTAAGACAGGATTCCCCATTTAGGCCTTGCTCTCCTGGTCCAAAACGCCGGGACTGCAGGCCTGTGTATTAGCTCCTTTTCTTGCTGCTGTAGTCAGATACTGAGAAGAAGACAGAGCAAGCACTGAGAAGAAAACTCGAAGAAAGGCTTACGTTGGCTCCCAGTCTGAGTATAGTTCGTCGGGCGGGGAAGGCCTGGGGATGGAGGACTGCTGTTGCTGTGTTCGCTGCGACAGATGAACTGTGCAGCTGCTGCTCACATCTGGGCGGCTCAAGAAACAGAAAGGGAAGTGTGAGTGCTCCCCGAGCTTCTTCCTGCCATCATTACTCAGTCTAGGGTCCCGTTCATGGGATGGGGCAACTTGCCCAAGCTCAAGGTGGGTATCCTCTCAGCCAGGCCTCTCTGAAAGCCCCCTCAGGGATACAGCCAAGGTGAGCCTCACTGTCCCAATCAAGTTGACAATAAAAACAAGCTGCCACCATCCTGGCTTTTGATCTGTCTGTCTGTCTCCTATCTGTTCTGGCCCTATAGACAGTTCTAGCAATATAGACCTGTCACTTGCTGCTAGCCAACAGAACATGGCAAAGTGAAGAGATTTTAACCCCTAGTAACGAATTTACACGTTGTCCCGGGACTGGAAGAGTAGCACAAGGGTAATGTGCCTTCCTAGCATGTGGGGGCCATGGCTTAAACAAATAACTATGTTGCTGTTTTGTTAGAAGACCTGTGGGAGAGGACCCAGGTCGTGGGCAGCCTTCACCTGCAATCACATCCAGCCGACCATCAGCGAAGGAACAAGAATTCTGCCAGCAGCTCAGGAAATCTCAGGAGGTCTTTCCTCAGCTAAGTCTCCATGAGACCTAGGCTGCTGCCCCGACCCTACACCTTGATCTCAGCTTCTGAGAGCTAAGAACAGTGCCAAGAGGCACCGGCACGGCTCCCCCGCTCTAGAGACTCAGCTGAGGGGCTTCTGGCTTCATCTGCTAGAGGGGGCAACTGCTCTGCAGCCGAGGAGCTAGGACCTAAGGATGTCTCTTCACCTCCCAGGTCCTGGTTGCTCATCTCTAAGTTAGAGATGGCTGTTCGAGGTCAGGGCTGGGAGTCTTTCAGGCTTCAGCTTTTGGAGAGACTGTGTACTGCCCAGTGACTGATTCCTCTGGGGCAATGGTTCTAGACCTGTGAGTCATGACCCCCATAGGGGCCACATATACAATATCAGATATCCAGATATTTACATTATGATTCATAAAAGTAGTAAAATTACAATTATGACATAGCAACAAAAGTAATGTTATGACCAGGGATCACCACAACATGAGAAACTGTATTACAGGGACATAGCATTAGAAAGAGACCCACTGCTCTAGGGCGTGTGGGGGGAGGGGCTTCTAGTCTCCCTGAGAAGGCAGAGGGGACTGTTCTGGTCCAGGATCTGTGATGTCGAAGTGGCAACTGCACAGGTAGAGGAAATCCGGACAGCTGAGGAGTCACCCTGGGTCCCTCTTGACCCATCTGCTAGGCTGGCTGCCGACAGCAGCTGGCAAGGCTCCTGGCTACAGAGCTTAGAGACAGTTTGGAAGGGCTGGAGAAAGAAGCGGTCTCTTTTCCCTGCTTGGAAGGCAAGCTACACTGTGCTAGACGCGGGCCCTCCATGTTTAGGAGACGGAAAAGGTTACAGCTTGACAGTCTCCTCTCAAGGTTTGGGAAGCTCTTAGACTTATCCTCTAGAACTGACCTGGGCCCTCTGGAGTAGCAGAGCGAGGGCTGGGAGTCAGGTTTCCTGTTGGTTCTTGGCAGGCTTCTAAAGCCACAAGGCTGTGTTGCACTCTCCCCCCCCCCCCCAACCCAGCCGGTCTGCCATGTCTCGCTACATCCCACCTCTCTGTCTCTGTCCCACCATCCAGACAATCCCCAAGCCAACTGCCCACACAGCCCAGGAGCAGAGTATCATGAACCCTCTGCCTCCCCTCCCCCAACACTCCCTTGCACACACAGCTAAACTCTCATCTGCCTAGCTAAAGGGATTGTCCCTTATTAAATTCCTTGGGGGATGATCTCATTAAGCCTCGCTATGGGCCACTTCTATTTCAGGGACAGTAAATTTGCTGCAATCTATGGGCAGCTAGCTAATTGAAACCTGAGGAAGGGGCTGGGGGAGGGCGAGGTGGTAGAGAAAGCCCGGGCACACAGGGGTTAGGTAGCCAAGCCCGCAGCTGGCACAGGGTACAGGAGGAGCTGGGGTACATGTGAGAGCAGTTGATAAGGGGGGAGACCTGAGCCACACAGAGGGAGGAGACAAACCCAGAGTCAGCACAGTCTGAGGCAGTAAGCTGGCCTTGGAGCTGCCTGCCAGGCTTTGTGCCCACCCAGCCGGCCGGAGTCCAGACTGGCCCCACGCGATAAGGACTTAGGCCAGGATACAGCCACTGCGATGGAAAAGAAGGAGAAACAAGAGAACTTGGAAACTAATTTGATATGGGGATGGAGAGGAAGGAGCCCAAGATGACCTTTAAAGATCCTTGGAGAATGGGGACAGGTGCCAGGACGCAAGCTTGGCAGAGGCCTCTGGGCAATGCCAAGTTCATTGCTCTATTGTTTTCAAGAGTCTCTCTCCACTCATAGCTTTAAAAAGCATTTCTTGCCTTCCAGTTCCTCAGTTATTCATTTATTCATGCTTACATTTAGCTCAGCACCTTCAATGGCTGGGGCTTAAGCTGAGCCCAGATGGGACAAGTGCACACAGAAGCTCCTGAACCCCTGCCGAGCAAGCACTTAGCTGCTCTCAGAATTTCTCTGACTTGGGGTCCCTCTCTTGAGGGGATTTGTGCTGGTTTTCAGGAGAGTTGTTGTAGAGCGAAGAGTACAAACACTAGGAAAGCTTCAGTCAGTTGAGCTGGGGACTTTGAATAAAGCCTGGAACAGCAGCCTCTAACCCAATTGACGCTCTTTGTTCGTCTCCTAACCTCCAGGCCTGCGCTTCACTATCTGTGAAAGGAGCTGGTGGGCTTTGGTGGTTTCCCTACACCCTGTCTTTGTGTGTGTGTGTGTTCTTATTGAATGGATGTGGAAGTACTTGCCAGTGTGCTCTCAGGCTGGCAATGTAACTGTGGTGTGGGCCTAACAAGTGTGAGAGCTTGGGTTTGGTCCCCAGCACTGCCAGGAAGAAGGAAATACATAGTTTAGTTGGGTTTCCACTCAGTGTGTAGCTGTTGTTTGATTCAGGAAATGACTTGTGCCATGAGCCTTTATTACAGTTCCTCGTTATTTCCATGTGGCTAGGGTGCTGTGCGAGCCTCCCTTCATGAGTGTCTCTGGACTGCCTCTCTCTCTCCACCCCCCCCCCCCCTCTCTCTCTCTCTCTCTCTCTCTCTCTATATATATATATATATATATATATATATATATATATATATGCCAGGTGTGGTGGTATATGCCTTTAATTCCAGCACTCAGGAAGCAGTGGCAGGTGGATCTCTGTGAGCTGAATGGTCTCGAGAACAGCCTGGTCTATAGAGAGCTAGAGCTACATAGTGAGATGCTGTCTCAAAAACCCAGAGATGAAAAAAGAAAGAAAAGAAGGATTTTTTTTTCATTTATCTCTCTCTGTGTATGGATATGGATTTCCAGGAAGAGCAGGAGAGGGAGTCTGATCCCCTGGAGTTGGAGTTATAGACAGCTGGGAACTGCGATGCCGGTGCTGGGAACCGACTTCAGGCCCTCCGGAAGCCTAGTATGTACGTACTCCAATGCAGAGCCATCTCTCAGCCCATCTGGCGGGCCTCTCTTAGAAAAATGACTTGCTTGATACAAGGGTTGCTGAAAAGGAGCCAAGGACCTAACTGGTCCTCTCTGCACAGCTTTCTGGTCTACAACCCTTTAGCCAGTTTTCGTGTGAGGTGACTGTCCCAAAGCAGAGGCTAGACTGTGCGTTGCACTGGCGGGCCTTCCTGTGGTCACGTGTCCTCGGCACTTAGCAGGGCGCTTGGTTCTGGAGCAGGTGCCCATGAGGTGTTGCATTTGGCTTTTCCATCCTTTCCATCCCTCCCGTTTGCAGTAGACTGCCACGCTGGTGGCTGCTAGTGTCGGGACGTGGGTGGAAGGCACCGAGCTTAGCAGCTCTTCCCGGTTTGTTTTTTGTTGTTGTTGTTTGTTTGCTTTTGTTTGTTTAATTTTTTTAAAAGATTTATTTATTAAGCATACAATGTACTGCTGGCAAGGAAGGCACCAGGTCTCATTACAGATGGTTGTGAGCCACCATGTGGTTGCTGGGAATTGAACTTGGGACCTCTGGAAGAGCAGCTAGTGCTCTTACCCTCTGAGTCATCTCTCCAGCCCCCTGTTTGATTTTCTTTGAGAGACAGGGTTTGTCTATGTAGCTTTGGCTGTCCTGGAATTCTCTCTGTAGATCAGACTGGCCTCGAATTCACAGAGATTTGTCAATCTTTGCCTTCCTAGTGCTGGGATTAAAGGCATGCACCACCGCTGCCCGGCTGTGACATTTCTTATATGGATGCTATCCACTTACATAGATTGTTATCCACAGTACAGGAATTCTGAATCCCTAGCTCCTCCCTGAAGTGCTGCTCCTCACACCATCACTACCACCACACACACACTGTAGAAATGTTGACAGCTCTTGAACTGACCCAGAATTGATTCCATCTTCCCTCACCTGTTTTTTGGGGGGTTGTCATTCCTGAGACTGAATCACGGTGGCTTGTGGGAAGCCGGACACAAAGGGAATTTCATCAGTGAATGGGTGCTACCAGTCAGAGACCAAAGGACCAGCTAAGTAATGAATTCTTCCATCGTTCCAGCGCTAAGGACCAGAGTGGAGAGGAAGGCACAGAGAAAATTCAACAACTGCAGAGGAAAACCTTCCCAGCAACAAGTTCAGGAGCACCTGGGCAGGGCAGGCAGGATCGCTCCAGATCTGAAGGCGACTTGACCAGCCAGTCCCAGGACTACCTCCAGGGGACCAAGGGAAGAATACCAGTTTGGCTTTTGAGACTGTATTGCCATTTGTCCCAGGAGGACTCTTGAAAACTACAGGCCCCTCTGTCCTCTCCGTAACCCACTTGCCTTTGCTGACCCCCCCCCCCACACCATCATGAAGAAGCCAGGGCTTCCTCTAGATCACATGGAGGTCTCTCATTGCTTCCCCCTGCCTGTCGGGGAGACCCCTGTCTCTACAGAGACACAATCGGAGAGTCTACCCTAGATGAGGCAAGTAGGGCTCAAAGAGAAGAGGGAAAAGCAGGGTGGGGACAGGGGACAAAAAGAGGGAAGAAACAGAGCTGGGGACACAGCAGAAGCAGACCTAAGGGACTGGCGTGCCAATGGGCTATGGGGAAACCAGTGGCAGGGAGGTCGGCCTTGGCAATGACTGAGCATCCCCACCCCCAGTAGCCAGGGGTTATCTCTTTCAGGCCTCCCAGGAAGACAAACTCCTCCCTGCCTTCGCCTGCTCTTCTAGTTTTCCATCACCCCAAAGTTTCTGGCTGTGAGCTCGCCTCTGTCAAGGGGCAGGTGAAGGAACAGGAGAGGATGGGGGACCTGCTGGGGTAGAAGTCAACTTCCTGAAAGTACCCATGGCACGACCCTGCAGTTTGGGTTGCCCCCACAACCTTCATTTTGGTGTGGAGTTGAGGATATGTGTTCTAAAGTTTCTGGAGAAAAGTAGAAGGATCTCAAGTGAAATTTGACGGGGCCTGGAGCATCTCATATCCCGATTCTTCTTTATGCCGATGTGTGGTGTGTATACCTTGCCAGTGCTCTGACCCTGGGCCACTACCCCAGCAGCACACTGAGGTTCTGGCTGTACTTTAATTCTGCCTTGCTGAATGTGGCAGAGACTTAGTCACCTAGGGCAGCAATCTTTCTGAGTGATCACAACACCAACATCAATAAGGTAGATCTAGTTCTTTTTATAACTGTGATTGCAAATTCCAGAATATCCTGGTATTTCCCCAGTCTGGAAGACAGCACTGGGGCACAGAATGAATGAATATACATACGGTGTGTGTTACACTGGCCTTCTGGGCTAACAGGGTATGATTTGAAGGTTCCATAAAACCTGGCTTACCAGATGATCTTTCTGTCTAAAACCCCTTCATTCTGTTTCTCCCTTTGACAAACTCTGGAGAAGGCTTTCTATTAGTTGGACAGGGTGTTCTGCCATCTGGGAGGGGCATATTAGTGGCGTATTAGTCATAAGCCACTCTAATAAGAACTAGTCCCTACAAATTGTGGTTAAGACGTGGAGACGTGGAGATGGAGAGTCCTGGGCAGGAAGATTTGGCTGTTAGAAGTGAGGAAGGCAAGGAAGATTGAAATCGTGTTCCTCCAGTAATGAGAAAAGGCACCTGCTGGATTAAGGAGAGGCCTGGGATAGTGGAGACAGACACATCAGGGAGGGTCACCTGAGAGGAGGGAACTTCAGTTGAGAAAATGCCTCTGTGAGACCCAGCTGAGTACAGGCCTGCCAGGCATTTTCTTAATCAGTGATTGATGGGGGAGGGTCTAGTGCACTATGGGTGGAGCCAGCCCTGGGCTGGTGGCCCTGAGTTCTGTAAGAAAGCAGGCTGAGCAAGCCAAGAGGAGAAAGCCAGTAAGCAGCACTCCTTCATGGCTCCTACCCAGTTTGAGTTCCTGCGTCACCTTCCCTCAATGGACTATGATTCGGAATATGTAAGCCAAATAAGCCCTTTCCTCCCCAACTTGCTTTTTGTCATGGTGTTTAATCACACCAACAGAAACTCTAACCAGGACAAACTTCAACGCCATAGTTTTGTTTTAGGTAGGGTTTCCTCTGGTGACAATAATTCCTCCAGGAGATGTAGTCTTAGCATTCCATTAAAGAAAGTCTTAGCTCTCTGAGAGCAGAGTCATGCATCCCTTGGTCTGGGTGTGTGTCTTCTCTGCCTACAGGAATGCTGCTGGTTTTGGCACTTGCTCTCTGCTTTGCTGAGCCTGACTTCACTCACTGAGACCTCCAGGTCAGCCCAAGGAGGGACTTCCAGATGCCTTTTTCCTGAGCTGGCCCTTTGTCTCTCTGGTGACTTGAAGAAGGGAAGAAGAAAATCTAGAAAATAAAAGGTCAGAGTAAGCTGGGCACAGTGGTGCATGCTTATACCCCAGCACCAAGGAGGTGCCAGCAGAAGGATCAAGAGTTCAAGGCCAGCCTGGCTTATACAAGGCTCTGGCTCAAAATACAAACTAAAATAAGCAAGCAAACAAAAATTGCTAGAGCGGTGTGGCGTACACCTTAAATTCAGCACTCGGGAGGCAGAGCAAGCGGATCTCTGTGAGTTCAAGGTCAGCCAGGTCTACAGAGGGAGTTCCGATCAGAGAAACCCTTTCGCGAATAAAAAACAAACAAACAAACAAACAAACAAACAAAAAATTAGTTTGAGCAACTGGACTGAGCTTTTTAGGGACACACGGCTCCAGAAAGAGATTTGTAGAAATGTATTAAACGAGACACCAATCTCTAAATCACACCAATCTCTAAAGTTCCCTATACGCAGGCTCCTGCGGAGCTGCTTGAGACCCAGGATGCTCTCCAAGCTTCTTGCTGTTCTGTGCTCCCAGCGGATGCATCCTCTAGTGTTCCAAATGGAAGGGAGGCAAGGACAGGGCCTGAGGTTAGCTAGGAGCTCCATGACCTGTTCAACGTACCACAGCCCAGAACCTTATGTGTCTGCCAACTGGATCTACTCAAAGCCCTCACTTTGGGGGAATGTATTAAGGTTTCATTACATAGCCTTGCATGATTAAATCATCAGCCTTAGGTGTATATAATGCCTGCCTGAAATCCATAGGCAGCTGAGGCAGCAGGATCTTGAGTCCAAGGCCAGCCTAGGCTACACAGAAAGACCTTGTCTCAAACCAACGATCCCTGTTTTCGGCAATTGAGTCCCATCTCCAGTCCTTCTTTTCTTGGGATTGGGTGGTGAGGATGGAAGTGGGGGTGGAGGGTAGGGCTAAAAGTTCCACCCGGTACCTTCTTGAGGTTCTCTTTAGGGATCCTCCAAGGTCATGTCATTAGCATATAGGCAGGACTCCTATCGCTCCACAAATCCCCCAGGGTCAGGAAGCTGGGCCAGGACTGGCAGAGCCCATCGGTATATTTATTCTACCACCTGTCCCCTGGTGTGTAGTTAAATACCACACTGGGGAGGCAAAGGCAGGATGAGGGCCATTTCCAGAACGCACAGGAGTCTAACCTTTTCTTCTCAAACTATTTGTCTTTTGTGGCCACCCGTCGGGAGCTCTTGAGGGTTGATTCCACTTGCCATTTCCTTCCCCATGTTTTCCTTGCTTCTCCAAGAGCCTTTGGATGTAGTCTTTTCTTCCTCTAGAGCTCTGGCAAGTTTCTTGGGTAGCTGGTTCAAGTCCTTTGCTCCCTCTTCTCCGTACTGTCAGTGGGTAAGAGAAAGTCCAGCTTTCTTTCTTCCTTCCCTCCTATCATCCTTGCTCCCCCCCCCCCCCAGTTTTTTTGAAACAAGTTCTCAAGTACTTGGTCAGGAACTCACTATGTAGATCAGGCTGGTCTTAAACTCACAGATACCCACTTGCCTCTGCCACGTGAGTGCTGGGATTAAAGGCGTGTGCCACTATGTCTGGCTTTGTTCCCCCTTCAAACCTAAACCTTACGTCAGAATCCTGAGGGTGGGTTTGTGGGGGACAGGGGAGTTGTTAGACCCCTTTCTTCCTATCCTAATGTGGTGTAATTGAATGACTCTCTTTTCTATATCACTGGTCTGCCAGTTAAGTCCACTGTGCACAGTAGCCTGGCTTATTATAACTGCCAGGGTCCAGACTCTGGTCCCGACAACTCCAGCAGCGCTGGGGGCAGGCACCTGTCATGGAGGGGGATTATTTAAAGCAGTCAAAGGTCATGAACCGGGGATGGAGCTCACTGGTAGAGTCCTTGCTAGCACGCAGGATGACCCAGGTCTGCTCGGTGACACGGTATGAACTGGATAACTAGGCGTGGTGGCATGTGTCTGTAATTTCAGCCCTTGGGAAGTGGGGGCAGGGGAATCAGAAATCCTTAGCTATATAGCTAGAACAGAGAGAGGGACAGGAGGGGGGGAGACTTGTTGACAAATCAGAAACCATCTTTCGCATTTATTTCCATTTTCCTTCTTTCAAGAAGTTAGACTTGGGATTGGAGAGATGGCACAGCAGTTAAGAGCACTTGTTCTTGCAGAGGACCCAAGTTCAACTCCCAGCACCCACACGATGACTCACTTATGATAATCTGACTTTGTTCTGACCTCCCCAGACACTAGACAAGCATGTGGGTACATATAATATACATGCAGACAAAACATTCACACACATTAAATACATCTTAAAAAGAAAGCTAGTCTTTTCTATATGGACTAAGTTTTGTTGGCTCAACAGACAAGAAAGAGGGGCATGGAACTGGATCTCTGAGCACTTCACCCCAGCTAAGAAATGCCAACCATCCTGCCAAGAGAAGAAAAAAGAGCTCTTCCCGGCCCTCTTGGCCACCTCCGGGTTCCACCTGATAATATCCTTCTACACTGTTCCATTACGGCTCCACTTCCATGTGAACCTGTTCTGGGGGTAAAAAAAGGATCCTGATGAGATGGAAATGTCATATGCTGTGTGCCTTGGGACTCCTGACATGTGCCTTGGAACACTGGCACCAGGATAGCCCTGATATGTATGCTCTCTCTGAGCCAAGGACGGTTCTGGAAGCTTTCCATGCATTTCTCACTTCTCCTTCACCCTCAAGAGCACCAAGAGGCCATCCTTTGGCCAGTAAGGACTCCAAGGTTCAGCGAGATCACACAGTTGCTTGAAGGTCACTCTGCTGGAGTGAGGCAGAGCCAGGTCCAAATTCAGACTGGCTACAGTTTGGATTCCTTTGACGGCTTCTAGATAGCCTTCCCTATAAAGATACAGTGTGATTCTGGGGGAAGAAGTAAGCTAACTCTGCTCTGGAAGCTGTCCTTTGTCTGAGGTTCTATGGCTATCACAGTACGGAGGCTCAGCCGTTCCCCAGAGTCCACTGCCTGTGCCTTTGACAGGGATTAAAAACACCACCAAGTCCATGGGGATACTATGGGATGTAGAAGAATAAATCCACTTAAATAGTATGGAATCTGTTGTATGGTAAGTAATAAAAGCCATTATTATCTCATCCCCTCACTTTATTTACTTAGGACTGGAAAGCTCTTATGCCAATGCCAGTTAGCAAAAATGAATGAACTGTATAGGATATATATACACACATAAAATACATATATAATATATATATACACACACATATATAATGAGATCAGTATATCAAAGAAATATCTGCACTTGCATGTTTATTGCAGCTCTATTTACAAGATATGAAAGTGATACAGAGGAGAATATTGTTCAGCCATGAAATAAAATTCTACCATTTCTAGCAATTTGGAGGTTTTGGATACTAAATACAATATGTCAGGGACCACAGGACAAGTGCTGAAACTTTGTATGTATGCTTTCACTTAAATGTCGCCACGTTAACTTTTCTGGGGGAAAAGTATGGAGAAAAAAAGGATACCTGTGACAGATCCAAGGAATGATCACACCCAAGTCCAACTCAGTGGACCAATGAGTTTCCTGGCTTATATACGAGAGGAACACACATGAGGGGTTACTTACAGGAGCTTGGGTGGTTCAAAAACAGCTTCGTCTCTGAAAGGTCCTACCTCGTCAGGAGTGGGGGCCTCAGGGAAGCTGTCCCATGGAGTCCTGCCTTCAGTTAACGCTCTACCACCCTCACCCACCACATGTATATACATGTATCATACACACATGCATATATATGTGTATGTATGTACATATATGTATATATATATTCTAGAAACTCCCAAGATCATGTGACAACTTGGGGGTGGGGCAGGGCAGGGGAAGTTATGCCTAGAATCCCAGGCTCAGGTCCTAAGGCACACCCCCGCTTTAACTAGGGCGTGCTAACAGTCCCCTTACTGTTCCCACAGACCTAGTTGGCACTGTATTGTTCTGGGGCGTGGCCATGACTAGAGGGCCAAAGTTACTTCTGCTCCAAGGCGGTCATGGGATGGCCACCAAGGTGGTCATGGGATGGTCATGTTTTGGCTGGGGAAGACACGAGGGAGGACCAGATGTAGAGAAATGTTAAGCACAGGTGCAGGGGTGCAGCTGAACAGGAGGAGCAGCTCACACTGTCTTCCATCAGCAGGGTGGGACAACCATGGCTGGTGACAATAAATTGAATAAAATTGTAGTAGAAAGGATTTTAAATATCCTCAATACAAAAAAAAGGTCTGAGGTGATGGATATGCCAATTATGCTGACCTGACCATTACATCGTACGTGTTTTGAAATGGTACACTGTACCCCACAAATAGTAAAGTGATAGTGAATGAAACATACTTAAAAAGTCTTGAGAAAGGCCCGGCAAGAAGACTCAGTGGGTAACTGTGCTTGCCTTGGAAGTTTGACTGAGTTTGACTCTCAGAGCCCATCGTGGACGGAGAGAACAGACTCCCAAGGTTGTCTTCTGAGCATCCTTCCCCCACCCTCCAAAAAATAACAAGATGGTGATAAAAACAAATTCCGAAGGAGCTGGGGGGCAGAGCGACCTAGTCTACGGAGGGAGCTGATGCTGACGGAGGTGTGGGCCCACTGCGTAGATTTTTCCAAATCTCCTTTTGGGGTATCTCACCCAAGATTTCACTTGTTTTTTCTTACACAAAGGCAATTTATTAACAGACATTGACTGTGAACTTTTTTCCTTCAGATGCTGTCGGAGAGGATGCGGTGACATCCCATAGCAAACAGAAGCTCCGAAGGCAGAGTGGGTCCCAGGTTCGGGGGTCTTGGTCTGGAGTGTGAGATGCAGGGCAATAACGAGCCAGGGGAGAGCTCTTCGCAGGTAGCCTTCACCCTCATCCCACCAGTCGCTGGGCCGATGGTTTCTTTGCTAGAAAGACCAGAGACATAGAAAAGTAACTCCCACTGAAGGATGCAGAGACACGGCAGGCACCCAGTCCATTTTCCCTTCAATAGCGGATTTGTTTTCCCATCTTTTCTCTCTCTTTTCGTGGTGTGTGTTGTCTCCAGACTCTGCTACCAGAAATCAGAGCAGATCTTTACCAGTTTGGAAAACGGTTAGACCACCTTGTCTCAACACTAGAAAAAGCTCTGGGGACAGTGCTCAGGGGTGGAACAGTTGCCCTTCATCTGCAGAAATCAAAGGGATCAGTTCAATTCCTGATTTTTTTAAAAAAGGGGGTTTACAGATAGCAATCATTTTCTTCTCAAACCTTTTATATCCCTCCTCACCTCTAAAACCTGCGCTTTTAGGGAGTCAGACCTTGTGTCGTAAGGTTGTCCTCAGCATCGGTCTCTGGAGTTCTCTTCCCTTGCCAAGTGGAAACCCATCCTATTCTCTCTGGGTCCCGAGGCCCGCACGTGCCCTGCGCCCATTTTAAGGACAGGTTTGCCAAACTCACAGCGGAGTGTGTCACCCTTCCCAGGGCGCGCCAAACCCCGGAGTGACTCTGCAGAGGTGGAATTTTGGGCGTCGGAAGCGTGTGGGGGCCGAGCGGGGCCCCTGGAGGACGGTCCCGCCAGCAGGTGGCGCGCTAGCCGCCAGCCCCGCGCCGTTCCCGAGCCGAAACTTGAACAAGACGTTAGTGCGGGTGTCGGAGCCGAGCGGTTCCCGGAGCCGAGCTGTTGGCTCCCGTGGGAGAGGAGTGACCAGAGAAGGGAGCGGACACCCTGCCGGAGTGACTCTACGGTTCGGACATCGTGCGCTTCCTTCGGAAAAGCTTCGCGAGCGGGTGAGTAACTGGGGAGCGCTCGGGAAGCGGATTCCCGTGCTCTTAAGGCGTTGACCTTGGTTTGCATTGCCTGGCATTTTGGCTCATCGAGACCGACGTTTCTGGATGGAGGTGGCGGGCACAGCAGCAGGGGGTCCGCGCGAAAAGCCGGGAAAGCGGGCGCGCCGCAACCCGCGCTCACCGGAGGGCTGGCGCGCGTCCGTCCCCGTCGCCAGATGGCGCTGCGCGGCTTGCTCCCGGCCGCCCGCCAGGCACTACGAGTTCCCGCCGCCGCAGCGGCCGCTCTAGCCGGCCGGCGCTGCTCTGTGGTTCCGGGCGGAAGTGAGGCGCAGAGCGGAACGGCCTCTGGTGACATTTTCTTGGGGCGGCGCGGACGCCTGAAGGGAATTGGTTTTGGAGGCTGCGGAGGCGGCGAGCTTTACTCTGCCCCCTCCCCCCTGCCGGGCCTCCAGCCGCGCTCCTCTGCTCGCCGCTGGGAGTTGTCTGAGGAGGAAGGGGGCGGCAGGGCCGCCGCGGCCCGAGTCAGCGGCCCGTCTGCGTCGCCCGGGGTGGGCGCGTGCCCCGTCGGGGCGCGCGGGGCCCGCTAGGAGGCACGGACGGCGGGGCGCAGGTGAGGCACGGAGGGGCGCGGGGTAGCGGCCTCGGCCGCCGGGCGGAGGCTGCGTGCCGATCCTGCGAGGCGCTTGCGGAGGCTGAGGGGAGCTGGCCGGGCTGAGAGGGCTCTGCGGCGTCCGAGCGTAGGGTCGCGACGGCGGAGGCGCGGCCGGGACCCCTCGCTCGCCCCGCCGCGGGTGACCCTCGCGTCCTCTACCCGCCGAAGTGCCCTCCCCCCCCGGCCGCTGGCCCCGAGAGGACGGCGGCTTGGAGGGACCGCAGCCCCCAGGCCGCAGAGTTGGCTTGGAACAACTTTCCTGAGCCCGGGCCCGGGAGGAGCGGCGGAGGCAACAGCCCCGCCAGCTCGGCAGCGGACGCCGGCGGGGACCCGAACCGCGGAGAGCCCCCTCCGGCGGTGGCCTTGGGGGAGCGAGAAACGGCTTCCCTGGCTTGGTACCGGCCTCTGGCCGCTCCCGCGACTGGCGGTCCCCAGATGCCCCGAATCAGTGCGCATGGGTCTGCGACACCGACCTGCGAGTTTGTCAACTTTAGTTGAAGGCCAGCGCAGACGTCATCTGACGACCCCCGGATTAAGGACTCTTGCCTTCCCAGACTTCCCAGATTATTAGTCCTCCGCTTCCAGTATAATTTCTCACCGTTTACCTTAAAGCACTCAATTTTATAGCGTATTGTGTTTTTTTATGGAGCGGTCCGTCCCGTCCCCCTCCCCCATCCGATGGTATGCCATTCATTCTCACCTTTAACTACCCCGTCGTTATCACAACCTAGAGGCTCAGCGGTTGAAGGGATGGACCCGTGCAGCCTTTCCAGATCCTTTACGGACCGCTTAGGCAGTTTGTGCTTGCAGTTCTCCGTTTGCGCTTTTTTGTATCTGAGTCTTTGCATCCATTTGGGTGAAAGTCTTACTGATGACGCTTTGTAAAGGTTGAACTACTTAATTATTAATGCATCTGGCCGTTTGCTTAGGTTATTACTGTGTAGTATCGTTAGGCGCATGCTAACCGTTTGAATCACTCTTTTCTCCTCTGGGATATTTTAAGGATGTAAGCTATTAACCTTGTGATGTAGTTTTGCTGATTCTGGCGATCTGGATTTGTCCAGTAATCAGAGCCTTTTGGTTTAACTAGCAGTTTAGACTTACACTTGATGTGTATCTTCTGCTATCTTGAAGAATTATAGTAGTGACCTTTTTTTTCTTTCTGTTTTGGAGACCATATTTATATGCTAATACAATATTAAGTAGAGTGCATTGTGCATAGTAGATTGTCGATAAATGTGTAATTACTAATTAAATTGGAATTAAGGAAGCCAAATTGGACTTGACTTCAGTGACCCACATACTTTCAAAATAATTTGAATGAAATTTTAATTCATTTTTATTACATGAGAAAGAAAAATATTTTAACCTATAAATTGATTTTTTTTTTTTAGAGTGCTTCTCAGTGATGCTGTTGTTTTGGTTTTTCAAGACCCGGTTTCGCTATGTAGCTCTGGCTGTCTCTGTCTTCCAAGTGTTGGGATTAGAGGCATATGCCACCACTACTGTGTAATATTGTATTCTTAATATGATAGCCTACACTCTGTTTCTGTCTCATCCCCTGGCAAACACCGAGAGTGTGTGTGTGTGACAGGATCTTGTGTAACACAGGCTGTATTTTTTTTTTTTCGAGACAGGGTTTCTCCGTAGCTTTTTTGGTTTCTGTCCTGGAACTAGCTCTTCTAGAGCAGGCTGGCCTCGAACTCACAGAGATCCGCCTGCCTCTGCCGAGTGCTGGGATTAAAGGCGTGCGCCATCACTGCCCGGCCACAGGCTGGTTTTGAACTCCTGATTCTTCTTCTACCTTCCAAATGCTAGGGTTCGTCACCCTGCCCTGCTTCATGTTAACGTAGGTGTAAACACCAAAGTAAATGTATGAAATCTGAAAGATGAGAGGATGGAGTCTGGCAGACTTTTTAGAGTCTCACCTTGTAGCTCAGGCCAGTCTCAGTCCTCTTGCCTCAGCCTCCTGAGTGCTCGAATTTCTTTTCGATTTGAATGAAAGTTTTATGTTTGGGTGATGCATCGTTTCATTAAGTGGAGGTCAGAGGAGTCTGTGGGAGTTGGTTCTTTCCCAAGGATTGCTGGGAAGTCTCTTTAACCTGCAGAGCCATCTTGCAGGCTCCATAAGTAAGATTCTTAATGGGACGCACCTCAACTTTGTGGAAAGAGGATTGGATTTTGGAACAAGAAACTTGTCCATCATTTGCTTCATATTAAGTTCACAATTCAGCTTGTTCAACCTTTTTTGCTGTGTATGTGACAGGGAGGGGCAGGGTCCAGACTGGCCATGAATTTGTGGCAGTTCCTCTTCCTCTGCCTCTGAAGTGCTAGGATTGCAGGCATGTGCCATTGCTCTTGGCATTGTTCACTCTTCATGCATTCGTATGAGACTGTTTTATGTGACTAATTCAAGCCCTACATGATAAAGATAAGTTTAACTTTGAAATATAATGCAGTTCTGCTGGAGCTCTGTGCTCAGTGTATGGCCTTTAAAGAATTTGCTCATAGTATTTGTGTTGACATTGATACTTCTGAATTTCTTTATATTTATATTTCTGGTATTGATACTTTAAATCTCTTTACTGAGCCAAGTGTGATGACTTAATGCCTGTAATCCGAACTGAGGCAAGAAGATTGCTTTGAGTTCAAGGCCAACATGGGAGACACAGTGAGATTCAGGACTGCCTGGGTTATAGTGTGGGACTGAACTTCAAAAATAAATCTGTTTACCACATAACTAATAATTTCTGTGAGCTTGTGTAGTTACTCATTATTCAAGAAATTGTTTTGCTGGGATCCCTAACTGTACAGTTTTGCTCCAACATGTGCATAAATATACAGGCTGGATGGACAAGTTGAGCGTTTTTCTCCCATTTTAAAGCTTGGATATAGTAGCAAACCAATCCTTATTTTGGTAATTTTAATAATTATCTCAGACTTTTATTTTCCTGCGTGTAACTAGGCATACACTTGAAACTCTGCAAAAGCTAAAAATATATTGTTAATGTGTGTTCTCTTGAAGCATACTGATTTTAGTATATTACTTTCTTATTTTATAAATTTGTTTTTTGAGACAAGGTTTCTTTATATAGCTGTGGCTGGTCTAGAATTCACTATGTAGACACCAGGCTGGCTTTGAATTCATAGAGATCTACCTGACTCTGTCTCCTGACCACACCCAGTGATTTATACTACTTTAATAAAGATTTAGGGCTCAGTTTTTTTTTGTTAACTATAATTATGTAGACAAAATGAAATAGAGATAATAACATGAGTAAAATGGTGATATCTAGAGAGATATGGAGAAAAAGAAAATATTCATGTGGAACGTACGTGTGTGTGTGTGTGTGTGTGTGTGTGTGAGAGAGAGAGAGAGAGAGAGAGAGAGACAGAGACAGAGACAGAGAGAGAAAAAAATCCACTTTGTAATCTTGGCTGACCTGCTTCTGCCTTCCCAGTGCTGGGATTAAAGGTATGTACCGCCACTCTCTGGCCTTACATGTCACCTCTTTATCCTTAGCCTGAAACTTTTGATTGTTAGCGCGTGCCAGCAGTTCCATAGAGCTTGTGATGGAACAAGCTCAAGAAGCCTCAAGTTTTTTGTACTTAAAAGTCTGAGATAAGTTTCCAGAAAAGCTTCCTAAAAGGGACCAGCCTAAGTGGAATCATGATTATCAAATTCTGAGTTGCTCAGTGTAGCCAGAGCCTTGAACAGAGGGGTGGCTGTGGTAAATAGAGATAGGGCCAAGTTGTGAAGGTTTCTTAGTTTGCTAATGGGTTGTGAATTTTCCTTTAAGATGTCCCTTCCCACCTCAGTTGTAATAAAAACTCAATTAAAGACAGAGTCATCTAGCCCAGGCTGGCCTGGGATTTGTGATCCTCTACTTAGTGTTCAGAGTGTGGGAATTACTGGTAGAAACTACTATACGTCTGATGAAGTAGGAATTCTTTGGTGTATTTATTTTTCCTTTCTGTTTCCTTGTGTGTCATAGTGCTTGAATGGAAAGCAGGGACAACCATGTTGGTTGGTTCCAGGGATGAAATTCTTCAGGATTGGTACCAAGTTCCTTTACCCACTAAGCCTTCTTACTAGCCTAGGAAGTCTTTGGTCTTGTTTTCAGTTTTCTCCCCAGTGCTGGGGATTGAACCCAGGTATTGTGTATGCTAGGAAAGCAAACTGTCACTGAGCTCTCACTGCCCTGCTCCTACTAAATTTGCTTTGATCCTTGATTATCAGGCTAAAGAAATTTGATAGATTTTTTTAATTTAAAAACTTTTTTAGCTCTTTACTTTGTGTGTGTGTGTCTGTCTGTCTGTCTGTCTGTGTCTGACGAGTGGGGAGGTAAGAATCTGTTCTTTCCTTCTACCATGTGAGCTCCTGGATCACAGTCAGGTTGTCAGGTTTGGTTGCTGTATTAGTCACTGTTCTATTGGTGTGAAGAGACATCATGACGAAGGCAGTTTATAGAGGAAAGCAGTGTTTAATGGAGACTTGCTTACAGTTTCAGAGGGAAGTCCATGATCATCATAATGGGGAGCATGGTGGAAGGCAGGCAGGCTCTGGAGCAGTGGCTAAGATAGTGCATCCTGATTTACAAGCAGGAGCCAGAGAAGGGGACGGGAGATTGGGACTGGTGCTGGCCTTGGCTTTTGAAACCTCAAAACCCACTCCCAGTGACACACCTGCCCCAACAAGACCACAGCTTTTAATCCTTCCCCAGACAGTTTCACCAACTAGGTACCAAGTGATCAGTATATGAGCGTTGGGGTCGCTACCACAGGGACAGAGTGTCTGCTGAGCTGACGCCCTGGCCCTGGTAGTTATTTTTTCTTTAGTTGCTTTGAATTTGACTGTTGTCATGAAACTTTATAAAAAGTTTTTGTTAGTCTTTGTCTTTTAAATATACCTACTTTAATTCTTTCAGAACTCATTACTGAACTTAAGGGAAGTGTGGGCAGCATCTCAGAAGAGTGGGATTGCTGTTCATTCGGGTTTCACACTCAGCCTACAGGGCCTTGTAAAAGGAAGGAACAGGGCGAGCTAAGAAACTATCTTCTTTTCAGTGTTTCTGCACTACTAGAAGAGGAAACATGAGAAACATATACATACGTACACACATGTATGCATACACACATATGTACAGACTTTTTGAGAAGTAGTAAGAGCAGCTGACAGTTTCTAATGTGATTTTAAAATACTTTAGCCTATATGACAGATTTGGTCAGTTCTATTCAGGGATTTCTGGATTTGATTTGGCTTCTGTAAATGTAACTCTGTTCTTTTTCATGTCTTTATTTAAAATAAGGAATTTGTCTTTACTCAGCCAATAGGTAGGTATTGTAGATTCATAAAGTATGAACCTGGCTTTATTTACACATTTACCTGAAATTTTTTTCATAGTTATTAGATGAAGATTAATGAAAAGTAAGTCTTATCAGCAAATCCTACTTGGTGTGAATATGGGTGAATTTTACAAAGCAGTTAACTTAAAACCCCATTTACTGAATGCTGAAGTGCTGGTGGGGATGGGTATGTAGATAAAGAAATTGTTTCTAGCTAATGAAATGATTCTAGTGAACCAGATGATTCCTAAGTCCCCTTCCTGCCTTAGAATGTGAGCAGAGGAAGTATACTGTAAGGGGCAGCACTCACAGCAATTGTAGGCCAAAGCTGTTCTTTCCCTCTCTGAGCCAGTCTTCAGTAGGGTGTTGAAAGCAGCATCTTTCTTAGAGACCCTAAGCTTTAAACAAATGACTGGGTACCTTTTTAAATGTACAGCCAGTTGCTGTGCAAACTGCATTTCCTCCACCTGAATTCAGGTCTGTGTATTAATTAATTAGTTTAGGTGGTTGTTCAAAGAGCATCAATGGTAAACCTGTTAATATTTTGGAGTAGCTATATTAATTTGGAGGGGGGCAGTTTGAGACAAGGTTTCTCTGGTAACAGCCCTGAACGTCCTGGAACTCACTTCATAGACCAGGCTGGCCTTGAACTCACAGAGATCCGCCTTAGTTAAAGGCACGTGCCACTATGCCCACTGCTGTATTGAAAAATTTAAAAATGATTTTATTATTCTTTTTATATGTATGTGTGTGTTTATTTGTGTAAATGTGTGCCGCCAGTTTGTATTTTCTCAAGGAGGACCAGAAGAAGGTGTTGGGTTTGCTGGAATTGAAGCTATAGGCAGTTGTAAAATGCCACGTGGGTGCTGGGGGCTGAACTGGAGTCCTGTGGAAGAGCAGTCAGCACTCTGAGCTGCGGAGCCATCCCTCCAGCCCTGGAGCCCTGGAGCAGCTGTTTCTAAGAATGCGTTTAGAATTGTGGTTAGTCAGTAAATTGAGTGTTTATTGGCATGGCTGACATTATAGAACTAAGATCACTGACATTAGAATTTTTTTGTAAATGGAGTTGTCAGATTTTTAGAAACTATTTATTTATTTATTTATTTATTTATTTATTTATTTATTTATTTATTTATTATGTATTCAACATTCTGCCTCCATGTATGCCCACATGCCAGAAGAGGGCACCAGATCTCATTACAGATGGTTGTAAGCCACCATGTGGTTGCTGGTAATTGAACTCAGAACCTCTGGAAGAACAGCCATCGCTCTTAATCATTGAGCCATCTCTCCAGCCCCTAGAAATAACTTAATGATGTTTAGATTCAGTATTTTGTTAGCTGCTTTAAAATTAGATAAAGGTATTAGGGATAGAGAAGTTGGGTGTGGAGTATAAAACTCTAGGAGAACAAGGTTGTTTTCCTTTCCGTGTTAAGAACAAAATCCTCATCTAGTTGATTTTAAAGTGTGTTTTCTGACTGCCTTAGTTTTTTTAAAATAAATTTTTTATTGATATTTATTGAGCTCTACATTTTTCTCTGCTCCCCTCCCTGCCATTCCCCTCCCCCCTTCAATCCTCCCCCAGTGTCCCCATGCTCCCAATTTACCCAGGAGATCTTGTCTTTTTCTACTTTCTACTTCCCATGTAGATTAGATCTCTCTTAGTGCCCGCGTTGTTGTCTAAATTCTCTGGGATTGTGGTTTGTAGGCTTTCTTTGCTTTATGTTTAAAAACCACCCATGAATGACTTCATGTGATAATTGTCTTTTTGTGTCTGGGTTACCTCACTCAAAATAATGTTTTCTAGCTCCATCCATTTTCCTGCAAAATTCCAGCTGTTGTTATTTTTTTCTGCATTGTGTAAATGTACCAGTTTTTCCTTATCCATTCTTCAGTCGAGGGGCATTTAGGTTGTTTCCAGGTTCTGGCTATGACAAACAAAGCTGCTATGAACATAGTTGAGCACATGTCCTTGTGGCACGATTGAGCATCCTTTGGATATATACCCAAAAGTGGTATTACTGGGTCGTGAGGAAAGTTGTTTCCTAATTTTCTGAGAAATTGCCACACTGACATCCAAAGGGGTTGTACCAGCTTGCATTCCTACCAGCAGTGCAGAAGTGTTCCCTTTTCCCCACAACCTCTCCAGCATAAGTTGTCATCAGTGTTTTTGATCTTGGCCATTATTACAGGTGTAAGATGGAATCTCAGAGTTGTTTTGATTTGCACTTCTGTGATGACTAAGGATGTTGAACATTTCCTTAAGTGTCTTTCAGCCATTTTAGATTCCTCTGTTGAGAGTTCGCTGTTTAGGTCTGTACTCCATTTTTTTTTTAATTGGATTATGTGTTCTTTTGGTGTCCAATTTCTTGAGTTCTTCGTATATTTTGGAGATGAGACCTCTGTACAGGAGGTCCCATTTATTAATTGTTTCTCTCAGTGTCTGTGCTGCTGGGGTTCTATTTAGGAAGTGGTTCCCTGTGCCAATGCGTTCAAGTGTACTTCCCACTTTCTCTTCTATACGGTTCAGTATGGCTGGCTTTATGTTGAGGTGTCTTAGTTTTATCCTAGTATAGAAACTTTTTTTGTGTGCCAAGTATTGTACACACCTGTAATCCCATTACTTGGAAGATAGAAGTTTGAGAGTTTAAGGTCATCCTCAGTTGCTAGGTGAGTTTGAGCCAGCTTTGTGTTTGTGAGACCCTGCTCCCCCTAACAAATAAAGAGGCTGTGAGGTGGCTCAGAAGATAGAGGCTCCAATCATGACACTTGACTATCTGAGTTTGATCCCGGGGACTCACATGGTGAAAGGAGAGAATGTACTCCGGCGAGTTGTCTTCTGACTGCCTGTGAGCATGTAGATGCTGTGGTGCTCAAACCCACACATGCACAGCATAAAGTAAAACAGGGTTTATTGAGGAAGGTTGGGTGTTTTTGTTTTGTGTTATTTTCATATAGGATCTCACTTTGTACCCCCCAAGCTGGCCTTGAACTCCAGGCAGTCTGCTGCATCAGGGATACTAGAATACTGGAATGAATCACCATGCGCATCTGATAAAAAGGATTAATTTTTTTTAAATGAATGTGTGTGTGTGTGTGTGTGGTGTCTAAAATAGCTCAGGATGAACTCTAACTATAGAACTGAAGCTAGTCTTGAATTTATGATCTTCCAGCCTCTACTCCCAAGTGCTTGATTTATAGGCCTGCACTTCCATTCCTAGGTGAGAGGCATATTCTTCTTATTTTTTTTCTGAGGTGAAGTCACACTATGTAGCCTTTGCTGACCTGGAACTTTCTTTGCAGCTTTCCTAGTGCTAAAAGGTGTCTGCCACCATGCCTTTAGTTTTTACTTTAAAAGAAATTTTAATTACTTTTTAAAAAATATATGTGTGCGTGAATGTAAGGTATGTAAGTGCAGTTGCCTGAGGTCAGAAGAGGTTGCTGCGTGCCCTAGAACTTGAGCTGGAGGTAGTTGTGAGCATCCTGATAATAGGTGCTGGAACCAAACTCTGTGCAAGAGCCCTAACCACTGTGCCATCTCTCCAACACCAAGAAGCGTATTCTTAAATCGCATTTAATCATCAAGTATTGTTTGTTTTTCCCTGCTGCAAATACAGAACAACTTGCTATTAGCCTGATTTTTGGCAGCATTTTTTTCATTTCTCTTAGGGACCTGAGGCCCAGCATAAGTGCTTATATGGTGACCCATCTTTTTGAACCATCTTCTGGCAAAGCTAGAAAATGGCAAGAGCAAAAATCTTAAATCAAGAAATGTAAAGCTTGTGTCTTAAATTATTTTTGATTTATGGTAATGGTGCTTTAGAATGAGTGCTTTAGGATTTCTCTCATCAGCTGCAGTGCCTTTTGCAGTTGGTAACTTCCTTCGCCTCCTACCTGATGCTGGTTTGTTCACAGTCCTGGTGGAGGGCCAGGTACATGCTAGAAGCGGTAGTATCTACAGTAGAAAGTGATTTGAGCAGCTATTATCACTCTTGACCTATTTATAGGGCTTGTGTCAGTGGAGAAAAGGTTGGCTGGCAGGCATGAAAAGTTGCCTTCGTGGTTGCTGTCTGACAGTTTATATTTCCAGGCTTGTTAGGGCAGATCCAGCATGTTACTGATAACTCCATTCATCTTTATTAATTTTAGTGTTTCTTTTATGTACTCCAGCCATTTGGCACTCATTTCCCAGTCACCTTCACCCTCACAGTAAGAAAGACCAAACAACTGTTAATCACAGTGAAGGATAAGTTTAATACTTTCTAGTGTCATATGGGAGCATTCAGGGTTCTTCATTATTTCATAAGCATATTGTTATTTAGACCAAGTGCCAAATGCAGTCTTCGTATTGTAGTACTCTCTAGTTCCTCTCTTTTTCTTTACACATCATTTCTGAAGAAACTGAAACTTCCCTGTAGTCTGAATTTGTTGGTTCTATTCCTGAACTGGTGGTAAGCATGCTCTTCTGGCTTGTGCGTTGCTAACTGATGTCTTCTGTTTAGAGAGCAGATCTGGTTCAGTTTCTGTGATGTATAGTCTTTGTCAGTTTTTTTTTCTTGGATGGCTAGGAGACTTTATAGTTAACGTTGAGTTAACTACACTGCTCTAAATGACCTAGAACTTGCTATGTAGTTAGGTTAGTCTTTTGGCTCTTGGTTCCAGCTATTAGAGAAATATGTGTATAAGACAGAGGACAGTGTGTAGGAATCAGGTCTTTTCCTCCATTCTCTGGGCCCAAGAGATCAAACTTAGATTTCCAAGCTTGGCAATAGGTGTCTTCACCTGCTGAGCCATCTTGCCATCCCAAAGGTGTTTGTTTTTGTTTATATTTTTATACCATTTTTTCAGTATAGTATTAAAGTATGCAAGGGATTAATTTTCCCCAATCAGTTAAGACAGTGGTGGTTTTATGTTTTTACAGGAATGTTATCAAAAACAGTATTTACAGTCATAAAGTAGTATAGTATTTGTTTATAGTAATAGTCTGTACTAATTGGGCCATAAATCTAGACAAGGGTATTACATACTGCTTACACATCCTGTAGCTGCTGTTTTGAAAAAGTAATTTATTTCTAAAGCCTTGTGTTGTTATGTTATAGGAAAGTCAGTGCTCAGAGAAAATAAGCCAGAATATTAAGATTCTATTTTAATACTTTAAAAAGGGTATTTTAAGAATATATTTTTATTTATATGTATGCGTGTTTGCCTGCTTGTCTGTGTGCAGTGTGTGTGCACATGTGCATGTGTGAATGTATGTATGTAGGTGCTTTGGGGGCCAGGAGAGGGCATGGGAACCCCTTGGGACTGGCGTTACAGTTGGTCAAGAGCTGCTTAATGTAGGTGCTGGGGACTGAACCCAGGTTCTCTGCAAGACCAGCAAATGCTCTTACCCACTGAGTTCCCTCTCCATACCCATTAGTACTTTTGTGTGTGCTCAAACAAGCTCTCCTGTAGCCCAGGCTGGCCTTAAGCTCCTGATCTTTCTGCCTCTATAGATATGTACCACCATGCCAAGTCTCTGTCTTGGTAAAAGAACCCAGGGCATGTTAGGCAAGCACTCTCTACCAGCTGAGCCCTATCCCCAATTCTTGCCTCCGCCTCTTGACTATGTCCTGCCATGATGCTCAGTTGCACTAGTTTTCCATTTGTTTTATATATTAAGAGTGTGAATGAGAGAAGTCATTTAGTGCATTTGATGAAAGCCTTTTGTTATGGTCTTAATTTTTGTCATCCCCAATTTTTTATGTTGAAGTCTTAACCCCCAATGCTGATATTAGAAAGGTGAGGCCTCTGGGAAGTGATTAGGTCATGAGGGATCAGCTAGAATGAGTGGGATTAGTGCCTTTATAAAGAGGCCAGAGAAAGATTAGATGAGATCAGGGGTGTTTAGAATAGATTGGCTATGGGCATTGGAGAAGTGCAGATTGCTTGCTCCCTCCACCACTGAGGATTCAGGAGGAACATTTTGTGAGCCAGGAAACAGACCCTCGCTAGATATTAGATCTGCCAGAATTATCAGAACCTTGATACTGGGCTTTCTAGCTGCTATAACTGGGAGAAATGCTCTGCTGTTTAAGCCATCTAGTCTGATATGTTATAGAGACGGCTTGGATGTACTAAGGAAACCTTTCTTCAAGAAATATTTAAAGAAAACTCTGTTGTGTGTGTATGTATGTGTTTATACACATGTATGTACATATAGGGTGTGTGTGCCTGTGAGCATGCGTACTCCAGTCGACAGTATGCTTGTGGAGGTCAAGACAGCTTTGTGGAGTCGGGGTCTGGGATTGAACTCGGGTGGTCAGGTGTGTGTAGTAAGCACCTTTGCTTACTGAACCATCCCGCCTGCCTAAGGAAACTTTTAAGAATAAATTTAAATTGGACTGAAAATTTAAGAAGGAACCACCTTTAGAAAGAACTAGTTTTAAGCCAGGTAGTGGTGGCCCATACCTTAGATTCCACTTGAGTGGGGGTGGGCAGAGGCAGGTGGAGCTCTGAGTTTAAGGTCAGCCTGCTTTTCAGAGCAAGTTCCAGGACAAACAGGGCCACACAGAGAAACCCTGTCTTGAAATACAAAAAAAAAAAAAAAAAAAAAAAACTAAACAAAGAAAGAGCTAGTTTTAAGCTAGCAAAGTTTAAAACACTACATCATAAAAGATTTTGGAGCCTCAAAAATGAATTCAATGTTGAAAATAAGATTTCAGCAATCCATGTTTGTGAGCCATTAGAAAACCTTATTTTTTTTGTATTACTCTTCTTGCTGTATAGTGCTGGGGATTGAATACAAGACTTTGTACATACCATCTAAATATTCTATCAATAAGCCATATTCCCAGCTCTTCAGATTTTATTTAATTTTTTTTCTTACATTGTGTGTCTGTGTCTTTCGATCTGTGAAAGCATGCCATGACACTAATGAGGAGGTCAAAGGACAGTTTGGGAGTCAGTTTTCCCCTTATACCTTGTGGAATCTGGGTATGAAACTCAGATAGTCTGACTCAGTGGCAGGCAACTTTACCTTATCTTACTGGCTCTTAAATTTTGTTTTATTTGGAAACATATAGAGAAACTGTAGGTCTGGGTAAATGTTGTGTACACAGCTTTTTCTGGGAAGATGATACCCATACATCTACTTAGCCCAGATAGGGAATTCATGACAGAACAAAGTATGGATACCACCAAAGTACAACTTGGTGAATCATGAATTTTATTGGGGTCGCTTATAGGAGTATAGAGAATGATTACTTAAAGAAGCAGAAATAACTGTTTGGTGGTGGCACATGCCTTTAATCCCAGCACTCAGGAGTCAGAGGCGGGAGGATCTCTGAGTTTGAGGCCAGCTTGGTCTTTAGAGTGAGTTCCAGGACAGTCAGGGCCACACAGAGAAATCCTGTATTGAAAAACAAACAAACAAACAAACAGAAAGACAGAAAGAAAGAAAACAAGCAGAAATTACCCAAAGATAGCTGCATCACCAAAGCTCATCTAACACAAAAGCTGGGAACCTGGAGCACACTGCACAGCCTGCAAGCAGCTCAACAGGTTGGGCAGTGTCCTTTCCAAGTGCCTCAGGTGTCCTAACCTCTTACAGGCAGCTCAGCTGGTTTCTGCTTCCTCCAGGCAGTTGATCTGGTCTCAGCTTTTACTGCTTATTCTGGCAAGGAGGAACTAGGGAATCTGGTTGGTTTTAGGGACTTCCTGAAGCTGTTTTGAGTTGCTGCTTAAGGTGCTTCCTTGCAGGATGAAATGTTTCAATCTCAGAGGAAACTGTTACAAAACAAAAAAGAGCAGTCAGTCCTCTTTAGTCTTTTAAGTATATCTACTATACTTAGGTGAAGTGTAGATATTTTCTTACACAAAAGATGTGTTCTGTATTTGTGGACATCCATACTCTAAATAGTGACCTTCAAATAAGTTAGAAAAGCTTATTTTGTGTGTGTGTGTGTTGGGTATTTTGCATGCATGTATGTTTGTACATTACATGTTTATGTGTTCTAGAACAGGAGTTTGTATCCCCTGGAATTAGTTACAGATAGTTTTCAGCTGCTATGCAGATGCTGGGAATCGAACCTGGGTCCCCTGAAAGAGCAACCAGTGTTCTTAATTGCTGAGCCATCTCCTCAGTCTTTGGGTGTACTTCTGGCAATTTGTTAGGTTCTTGCCCCCCCCCCCCCCGTGTGTGTGTGTGTGTGTGTGTGTGTGTGTGTGTGTGTGTGTGTGTAGGGGTTGAGAATTTATACAAAATAACCCTTGGCTTACTTATTTATTTAAGACAGGATCTTGTTTTAAAACTCTGGCTGGCCTTGAACTTCTCATCTTCCTGCTTTAGTTTCTTAAAGGAGTCTGTGGCTGAAGGAAGTTTCATTCTAAAGAACTCTGTTTTAAGCCTTGTGGAATGTAGTTGTGTATTTGTCATCTTCAGGGAAAGTTGATGCAGAAGTCTTGTGAGTTGAAGGCCAACCTGAATAATTGAACCAAACCCTGTCTCAAAATAAAATTAAAAAGGGATTGGTAACGTAGCCCAGTGGTACAACACTTGCCTGGCATGCATGAGTGAGTCTTTGTTTCAGTCCTCAGTAATATAAAAACTTTTATTAATTTCATTTGAAGCAGAGTTGGGTTAATTAAACATTTTTTCTTTCCTTTTTTTACTATGTAGCCCTAGCTGGCCTAGAACTTGATATGTATGTAGACCATATGGCCTGGTACTAGGTGGATCCATTTCTACCTCTGCTTCTGGAGTTCTGGGAATAAAGGTGTGTGCCACCATGCTTTGCTCTATTATGACTGTTTTAACACTGATCCTACCCCAGAAGGTTAAGAGTAAGAGAAGCACTGAGCAAGAAGACAGATAAACCCAGGGTGTGTTGAGTGTGGGCTTCTCATAGAAGAGTAGACTTATTTTTGAGACAGGGTATATTATAGGCATGCCCTAACATACTCAGTTTATGTGGTGCTGGACATCAAACCCGGAGCTTTGTGTATGGGATGCAAGCACTATACCAAGTGAGCTCCAGCCCTAGCCTGAGCCCAAAATTCTTGTCTTTAAAGCATTACAGTCTAATTCATCTTTTGTAGAAGTCCAGATGTTTAGAATGCTTGTGTTTGGTTACAGGAGGGTGCTAGTGTAGCATGGTTCAGGCTTGAATGAAGCAGGGTAGAAATTCAGAAAGTATTCTAAATATATCTTTCTAAATATATCTTGGCCATTGACCTACATATTCTTTTCTTAGAAATGAGTATTTATTTCAGGTTAGTTATGATCAGTAATAAGAATAAATGGATCTCAAAACCCAAATGGAGTTATTTAAAGATAGTTGTCAGTGTAGGTACATTTTGTTTTTTATGTGGTAGACATTAAATCTAAGATATCATGCTCTTCTACAGGGAATCTACTACACTTGAAGCCCCATATTACAACTTTTTAAAAAGCATAAAAATAAGGAACAATGTATCATCATTTTAAATAGAAAAACTGTGTGTGGTGTATCTCTAATCCCAGCACACTAGGAAGGTAGAGGCGAGAAGACTAATAGTTGAAACTAACCTTTAGTTCAAGGCCAGTCTGGGATACATACAACTCTGTCTCAAAATGAGTCCTTAAATCCAAATCAGCAACAAATTGTCAAAAACTAGCCATGAATTTGTGATCCTTTTGCTATAACTTTCACAGTGTTGGGGTTTATAAAGACTTGTGCCACCCTAGCTTGGAAGTATCTTGAATATTGATTCCATTTTCTGTATACCTGCAGGACTTTTCAGAGAATTTGTTTTTCTTTATTTATGAATTTACCAGTTTTGTAGAGGAAGTGGATACATGGTAGGCTTCACATATTATTCTAGAATTGGAACTCATAGTACTAATCTTTTAAAAAAGTTTTTTAAATGTCATCAAGATGTCTACCATACTATATAATTTACCATTCTAAACATTAAAAAATATATGAGTATTGATATTATATATCTGATCTCTAAGAACTTTTCAATTAAAATTTTTATTTAGTTTGTGTTGGGGCATGGACTTGTGAAAGTCAACGGAAAACTTGCTGGAGTTGTTCCTGGGGCTCAAACGCAGGAAGTTTGGTAGCAGGCTTATTTGAGACATCTTACCAGTTCTTGCATTTCTATGATGTCAGGCTCTGGGTATTAAGTAGGTTTTTGTTGTTTTGTTTGTTTGGTCTATTTTGATTTTATCTTTTTTTTTGTCTTCTCCCTCCTTTTTCATTTTTCTTCCCTTATACAGGTTTAAAGAAACTGTAGAATAGTTCTTTGGGAGTTTGAATATGTGTTTGTAATTTGATTTGATATTCTGTGAATTGATTCTGTTTCTGTGTGAACCCAGAGCCTCACACATTGGTGGTAAGAACTCTTATCACTGAGCTACATCTCCAGTTTTGTTTAAAGATGGTGTCTTTTTTGTAGCCTGGTCTTCAGTTTTTGGTCCTCCTTTCCCAGCCTCCCAGCACAAGGATTATAGGCCCATGTTACCATGCCTGGTTTCCTTTGTATGTTTTTAAATTCCCTTGTTAGAAGTTCCTACTTGGTTAAACTTGGGTAGTGAAAACCCTAAGTTGGCAATCTTTTGCTTGCTTTTCTGCTTGCTTTTTCAGGATTTCTTTTTATTTATTTATTTATTAATTTTTTTTTTTTTTTTTGCTTTTTCGAGACAGGGTTTCTCTGTAGCTTTGGAGCCTGTCCTGGAACTAGCTCT